>NC_092798.1:50538288-50894066 GCF_918797505.1 Bemisia tabaci
AAATGAGGAGAAAGGTCGCTGATCATAAGAATTTTTGCCTGCGCCCTTTTTAAAACCCGTATTTTTGGTCACGAAAATTATTTTTTCGAAAATTTTGTGTAATGAACCGATAGGAAATTTCACGGTCGTTATTTCGGGTCCTATGACATTTTCCTCTAAGATTGAAAGTTTTAAAGTAAAATTAGGAGGAAGGTCGCTGATCGTAAGAATTCTAGCCGCAGCCTTTCTCGAATGTGAGCCGGTGCGAGAAAAACGGAGTCTGGCTGAGAGGCGGATTTCTTGCCAACTTTTGTGAATGATCGAATATGGCCACGTCCCCGTTAGAAGCTATGGTAAAGAATCGATAGTGCGATACTCGAATAATCGCATTCGATACGATATTCGATATTCGTTCGCAGAAAGCAACATGGCGGCCATGCGTACGCTAATGCAATGTATGTAATACGCATATTTACGCGCAATCACGGCCGGTCCCCAGATCGTTCAATTCACTTTAATTTATTTAATTATCAGCCGTTAAAACTGTCATCTCTGCTCAATTAAAAGTATTCCATCAATTCGAGACAACGAGAATCAAACAACAAAGACAAACCTAACAGAAGTTTTTTGAGGTTATTTCGGTTTTTCGATTTTCAATCGGTACAGCGGGTGGCACAGGTAGTGATTGTTTAATAGTAGTTTAATAATGTGATAATTTGATATCCTTATCAACGTCATAATATTATCAATGAATAATTATTAAAAGTTTCACGCACATGTCAGGAAGCGTTTCTTCGTTTGACTTCGGGTACTTGTTGCCGCTAGCCCGGCGTCAGCGGTTTGGGCCCGTGATAATTTTACCGATTTTCCTTTTCATCTCTCTTTTGATTTAGCTCGGAAAGATGAGTAAAGACTCATCCAAAACTAGTGAAACCACCAGAAGCAATCAATCTATATCGGACCAGGAGAAAGATTGGGCTCAGTCAGCTCTAGCTGAGTTCAACCGGAACAATTTTCAAGCTAGTTATCAGTTTTTCAAGCAGTTAGAAGCTTCGCGACCCAATGACTTCAAGGTTGTCCATAACAAGGCGGTCGTTGAATATTTTAAAAGTGATCTGAAGAAGACTGATCAGTTCAAGAAGAACCTTTTGTCTGCGTTCAATCAGGTGAGCGATAGACCCAGGGTTGTCCCATTGGTCCTCAGTATGTCTCCGAACTCATTCTGTGCAGGAAAAGTAACGTTAAAGCCCAATTCACACTATCAAACTTTTCATCCAACATAATTTCATTTAAAGTTGGATGGAAAGGTGAGTGCCATAAAATTTATTTCAATTAAGTACTCTCCAACCAACTTTCCATCCAATCGGCGGCGCCAATTGGACAGAAAATTGAACGAAAAGTTGTGTGTGGCGTCTTATTCAAGTTTCCGTTCGGTGTTTCATCAAATTGTCATTTTCTTACATCAGTATCACACTATCTCTTTCATCCAGTTATGTTAAATGAAAAGTTTAATAGTGTGAATTGGGCTCTAGAAGGCTCTTCCCAATCTGAAATTTCAGAGCTGGCAATAGTGAGCTGTTGCTAAGTATGTGTGTATCTTTTATATCTGCCATCGCATCATGCAATCTAATAGCCCTCGGCTTTGATACCGGTTGTCGCGGTTATATTCGCCATTTTCAGGGCACTTAGCAGTACTGGTTTAAATTGGCACTGATAGCTTATCGGCGAAAATTTGTTTAAACTGCATGCACACCAAAATATCTGTGCATTCACAGTCTTGATTGAAAATTATTTGAATTGATTCAGAATTAGTGAATAAACTTTAAATTATGTGTAAATGAAGCATTATAATTTGGCGCCACTATACTGCGTTTAGTTCATCATAATGTATAGCAAGTCATTAAACGTTACACTTAATTAGACAAACAATAATACAGAAAAAATTAAATTGCGATTCATCTCCACAAAAAGTGCACTTGCACTTGTAAGTAGAAATGAGTTAATGGATTTTCTCTCGTTTGTCTTTGCAGTTTCGTATCAGCATCGATGATTTAGAAACCCTAGAGGATGTCGAACATTGCATAATATATTACAACTATGCTCTACTTTTATATCATATGCAACAGCATCAAGCTGCATTACGGCTCATCAACAAAGTGTTCTCTTTTATAGAGCCAATGGGTAAGATATTTATTTTTCATTTATTTTAAAGTTTGACTATTCCCAGAAGAAAGGACCTCTATCTGTTAAAACTAAAAATTTTGAGTTCTTGATATTTAACTTATTATTTATGAGTTATTTTACAAAAAAGCAAGGACAGAAACAATCCAAAAATTTTAAGCCAAAATGGAGTCTTGGCGGTCTAGAGTTTAATCAAGGATAAGATGTTTCCAATTTTAAATGACTGCTAAGTTGGGAAAAATTGATGATGAAAATTTTGTGGTTAACTGTCTGTGAATTTTTCAGAGACTTCACTGTGATTCCTCAGAAATTAAACAAATTAAAAAAGTCTTGAATTGAAGTTCGAATTTATATGTTAAAGAATCAACACACTACTAAAGATAAGTTTGAGGTTCAGTCCCTTCATTAAAGAGCAATCTACCAGGATAGTACATATTATTTTGTTCCGACACATGCATATTTGCGAGTGAACTCTTTTTATTTTTCGGCAAACCCGTCAATCAAAACTTATCTGGACATTATAGTAATGGGCCTGTTGCACCAATTTTTTTTTATTGCTTTAATTGAAAGAACTAAGGCTCCTGATGTCACAGGAATTTTACCGGAGTTTTTTGATCACTGGAAACCCCCAAAAAATCAACTTAAAAACGCCTCAGAATTTGGATTTCCAAAACGGTCGTTTCGGGTCCGCCATACTTGTGACGTGAAATGATATGACAGACCTGGTTTCTTCATCACTTACAATGTATTTTCCCGTAAGGAAATGGCAGCCGCTTTTCAAATGCAAATATCGAGTCAATCGATAATTTTTTGATCAAAATGGAAGTCAGAAATTGATTCCTCGTACGTTTAAATGGTTTAAACCTTCATTAGATGAATAAGAACCGACGGGATAAACCCTATTTTTAAGGAAGACTGTAGTCAATGGGCGATTGTTTACATCTGCTTAGTGATAACAGACATGGACATTAGCTCAATATTTGGCCATTTTCATGAGTTTTTACTTTTCTGTCACTATTTGAAGGTAAGTTTATTTTGTAAATCAATTGTTTAGTGCCTTAGGATCATGTTAAAAGCTGAAAAGGTATACTTTGTTACTTATTAACTCAGAACACACTCTGGCAGTCCAACACTCAAACCATGGATGTTCTCTCAATGCGTGTAAATCATTCTTAACTCTTCAACAAACATCTCAATATCATTCAGAACGTTCCCACATTTCATAAACTTATGTTATTTTAAAATTCTGTGTGTTTTAAGTGTAACACTATACAGAAAAATTTATCGATAAAGTCTGGTAACTAAAGAAGGATCCTACATCTACTTTCCTTGCCTCCAGCTAAAACATACCAGTCTCCTCATCTCATCAGTATTGTCAAAGGTAAGTTTTTTTCATCATCAATGATTGATACTATCATTTTGGTGTCTTCAGTGAAGCAATAAAGGGTGAAATAGTAAGAAATAACAACTGACTCGCTACATCCAGGTTTGAGCGTTGGAATGCCGGAGTGTGTTCTGAATTAATAAGTAACAAAGTATACCTTTTCAGCTTTTAACATGATCCTAAGGCACTAAACAATTGATTTACAAAATAAACTTACCTTCAAATAGTGACAGAAAAGTAAAAACTCATGAAAATGGCCAAATATTGAGCTAATGTCCATGTCTGTTATCACTAAGCAGATGTAAACAATCGCCCATTGACTACAGTCTTCCTTAAAAATAGGGTTTATCCCGTCGGTTCTTATTCATCTAATGAAGGTTTAAACCATTTAAACGTACGAGGAATCAATTTCTGACTTCCATTTTGATCAAAAAATTATCGATTGACTCGATATTTGCATTTGAAAAGCGGCTGCCATTTCCTTACGGGAAAATACATTGTAAGTGATGAAGAAACCAGGTCTGTCATATCATTTCACGTCACAAGCACAGAATCCACCAATCACAAGTATGGCGGTTGAAAAACGACCGTTTTGAATGGGTCGGTTCCAAAAACAGCTTTTTTTGAGTTTGAGAGGTCATTTCAAGGTTATTTAGTAGCGCCATCGTTTTTTTCGTGAAAGTTGCCACAAGAATCTGGCATCAATTTGCAAATCTCCGCACCTTGCAACAGGCCCATTTCCTGGGTCCCTGCTTTGTCTCTTTTTTTTTTTTCAATTTTTTTAATCTTGTCTATTTTTTCAGAGGAAAGTCTCGCACACCGAGTTTGCCTTCTCTCAGTGGAGTTACATTTACGGACTAATCAGTTAGAAAAAGCATTATCACTAATTTCCTACATTGAAACTCAGTTTGTTTCAACAGAAAACGCTATGAAAATGATCAGAGAGAAAAGGATAAAACCTCTTGATCAAGCTAAACCAGTAAGTATTCTTTACAATTTGTTTAGAGGCTGTCTCCCTCAATCATAATATTTTCCTAAGTTTCAAGATGCATCATAACAAAATTTCTTTCAGTGTTCACCCTCAGAAATGAAGCATATTAGTTGTAAAAAATAATTGAAGGTAACTTGATTTAAGAAGTTAGAAAATAACCTGACTTGACTTCACTGGAAGTATCAGCAGATTGTAATTCTCGGGCATCAGTGTTCCGTACTTAGAGTACAAAAGAGTCGCAATATATTCTGGAGCAAAAAAACACTTTTGAGGCTGTTTTGTCCATTACTCCTGAGACTAGTGGCGGCGACTGGCGATGGCACATGCACGGGGTCCCAGATCTGGTCTTCTCTCAGAAAATACAGGTATAATATTTATTTCATCAAAACCGGGAGTGTTGTACATTTTTTAATTTATTATGACTTCGGTGAACACAATTTGCCAAAATTCGCGGAAATAATGATTGATTTCGAAAGCCACTCGCAATCTGCGATTTTCCCATGAGCCGCCGTGTTAAAAAATGCCGAACAGTTCTGAGATGGTTCCCACCGGTGATGGTTTCCGGCAAAAAAGGGGCTCGGAATGGCCCGTTCATGGATTGACTTCATCGGCGTTCCAGTACATTGCGACTCTACAGGTACTCGACGGTTCCGTAATTTTAATAACCTAACCTCAGTTCAAATCTTTGAATTTTTCACCACATTTTACAATTTGTCCAAGTGGAAAAATGAACATAGTGTCCTTTCAGGATGACGGAATATCAGATGTGTAGGTTAATTTTTATTATTTCCTGATCTATGCACTTGAGGAAGCTTCTCAATAACGTTGAATATTGTAGCTGCCTCCTCTCTTTTTTA
This sequence comes from Bemisia tabaci, assembly GCF_918797505.1. Classification (NCBI taxonomy): domain Eukaryota; kingdom Metazoa; phylum Arthropoda; class Insecta; order Hemiptera; family Aleyrodidae; genus Bemisia; species Bemisia tabaci. Next base: position 50,543,681 of record NC_092798.1, read on the forward strand.
TTTTTACTTTCACCGAGTCCCACACTCAATTGTGTCTATTTGTTTAATTATGGATATTAGAAAATAAAATTTGTTTATTTATCTTAGTAATTCGTTATTTATTTTGTTATTTGTCTAAATATAGATGGTGTTGGATGCAGCAACAGATGCCCTTAGATTGAAACTACTGCAATTCAGGGCAAGATTTTATCTGAAGACTGGTCTCGTCAAGAATTGTCGAAAAGACTTAAAAAGTTTGTATGCAGGGGAAAAACAGGTAATAAACCCCTCTTGCCCATCCCTTGCTCTGCTGTAGGGAACTGAGATGATTTTATAGGTGATAATTAATTTGTTGAATTTATACTCTATCTACATGGAGAACATGATCAGCAGCACGCCCCTACAGGATTATTAGGGGCGGTTTTCAGGGGAGGAGGCAGACCAAGCAATGGCTTGGCCCTGCCTTTTGGACTCAAGCTGGTATAAATCGCTTGGCAGGGCAACAAGAACAGAAAAGACTGTAGGAAAATATTCAGATGGAGTTTGGAACACACGCCTTTTAAAGGTTATTTGATGACTTTTCTCAGTTAAGCAACCACTGCTAACTACTGCTTCACTGGAAAAAAAGTACAAAGAAAAATTTTGTCACTTTTTGCTTGACCCTGCAAAAACCCAAAATGGTGCCTGTACAATTAACTTGAAAGAAGACTCACTCAGCAAGAAGATTTTAGGTAATCTGTTAACCATTGAAGGCTGTTGTTCAAGACCTGTACTTCATAGAAACATTGCAGAGTGTTGCGGAAAGGAAAGAAAGCTAGAACTTGAAGACTTTATTGCTGATCCATGACTGAAACGACGCAAGATTTCATCAGATTTTATAGCTGATGAGGGTCGTTTTAACTCAGTCATAGAATGCCATGCGACTTTCACATCAGCGAGTCTTCTTTTCTCCAAAAAGTTTATTCACACGAAAAATTAAAGATAAAATTCTCTATATTGATGAGAACTAAAAAACTGGTACGAGTTTTGTGCAACTCTCAGTAAAACAGCAATTTCCAATTAGTTAGAAGAATTCCACCCGGGGGTCTTAGATTGGCGCCAGTATAATGTCTATGCTCTCTCAATTAAGCTTTGTGTAGGATATAGCAATACTCTCTCTCGCCACATAGCTGAAGCAATCGATTTTAACGAATACCTATACAAGCACCAAATCTAACTTTAATGAGGGTACATATAAATACTCGATCTATGCAGACCTCATAACTTCCATCAGACTACATTTTTCATTGAGGAACTAAAATTTGTAACTTGTCCGAAAAAGCTCATATCTTTATAGGAAAACTAATTTCTCATGTGTCATGGCTGAAATCAGCTAAAGCTTGTAGTTTTTTACTGCAAAATTTAGCCTTATTGAAATTCTAAACAAATGGACTTTCAAAAATCCGTTGCTACCTCCAGCTTTTGTGTAATTATTTGGTGATTCATTTTATTTTTCCTCCCACAGCATATCACCACACCAGTTTTCCTCCTCGCAAATGCTGAATATGTCAGTGGGAATTTCAGGAAAGCTGTGATGATCTTGAATACCGGTATACCGGTCAATAGTGTTCCAATTCAGTGAGTCTGCTCTTATTTTCTCTCTCTCTCTCTTTCTCACCCCTCATTGCTCTTAATTTTTGTTTTCAGAAGCCTTGTATGGCCAATAAATCTCAATGTGACTGGATCTTTGAAAAGGGACCTCGGTATCCTCCAGAGGAAGATTTTCCTTAATTTTTTCCAAATGCATGCAAGAAGAAAATCTGGAAAGTTTGGTTTGATCTTGAAATCTCAAAATTTGGAGGAAATATTAGTTCTGAAGTTCCAAGACAGAAATTCTTAGGCGGTAGAAAAACGTGAATTGAGTGTTTGAAAAAGTTAAAAAAATTCTCCACTCTCAAGATGAGGTCCCTTTTCACAGATCCGGTCCATAATTTTAACTTGCTAGTTTTTATAATTTTGCCTGCCGAAGTGCTTTTATGGGTTTGTTTGCAGTGCGCTATGAAAACAATCACACAAATAGCAAACTGCAATGAACACTGGAAAAGGTCTATAACCTGGGTCAAACAAATTTTTAGCCCTAAGTTTGTTTGCCATCAGTTCGCCATTACTTAAAAAATGTCAGCTTGTGGTCAGTGTTTAAGTTGGCTGGTATCGGTCTCTTGAGCCTGATACAACACACCACAGGGACTCTTTTGGTGTCAGGACTTTGATTCCAACATGGCAGGCAACTTGTTTAGCAATACTCTGGAGAAAAAAATAAATAACAGATCGTTTCACAGGAAAAATCACATTTTTGTTCCGAAGATCCAGTCTTCGCCGCAATATTAGTATTATTAACTTCTTTTTTTTTGTATGTTGGCGCAGAGAAAGTGGAGAATCACTGTCGACGATGGTGTACAATAACTTGGGTTGTGTGTATTATTGCATAGGTAAACCAAACCTAGCCAGTACATATTTTCACAAAGCACTGCTGGAAAATAATAAAGGACTGAAAACATTTGCAACTCCCGATGCAGGTAAGCACATTTTTGTTCGAAATTCTATTATAAATTGAGTAACACGGGTAGCAGAAGTGTCATTAAGGTCATATTTTAATCGATTTCTGTTGGAAGGGCGCAAGTCCAATAGAAACTGATTCAATTTTTATCATGAACAAAACAGTAGAATGTAATGGCAAAAATCAAATTGCACCCACCAGTTTCTTATAGTTTTGCCTATAATTTGACTTCTGTTTGATTCAAATTGAACAGAGGGGGAGATGAATAAATTTTGTGGTTTATGAAGAGCAGATTTTGAGAAATTGAGGATTCTTTTGGTAAAAGAGGCTTGCAATGCTGCTGAGACTGTACAATTTTTAATAGCATGTGAGTCAGATGAAATTCATTCACAGTCTACCTACTTCCCTATAATAGTGAAGAAAAACTCGGAGCAAATTCAAGGAAAAATTAATAGCAGAATTGTTGAAGAAGTTACTTGCAACTACAGAACGACTGTGCACAATCCTAGCCGCATTGGAAGTATCATTCGCTCTTTTACCAAAAAATGCCTCAATTGCTCAGTCCCGTCAGCACCACAATGTTGGTGATTAGGTCATTTTCATCGCTTGTCAGTGGAAACTGTCAGGATTTATCTAATAATTCAATTATTTTTTCCCATAGCGGAGCCTCTGTCAGGGAGAGCTCTTCATACTTTAGGTTTCAACAAAGCATCTCAAGTACTATACAATTTGGGCGTGAGTTTGCTGCATGCAGGCAAACCTATTCCAGCATTCGACTGCTTGACAGAAGCTGTGCAAGTTTATCATATGAATCCTGTTCTATGGTTGAGACTTGCTGAAGCCTGCATAATGGCATATAAATCGGTATGTTTTATTTTCTATCACTGGCAGCTTTTCTCTCTCTTCAAATTAAATTTTTTCATCCATTTTTTTAAAGGGAAGCTTTAAAATCAGTGATGATTAAAATTACGTCTCTTAGAGCTGGTCATAATATTGTTGGAAAGTATCAAGACTCCAAGAAGTTCATTTTATTTCCATAAAGAAAATAACTTATCCTTTGAATGTGCAATCTACTAATTCATCATGACTTGAAGTACTTCATTGCATCACCAGCTGTTACGTTGCTCATCTCAAGTCTTATCACATTCCGAATTTATCATAACTTTCCATTTTTTTGTGTACTAAAATCCAAGCACACAAACCAAATTTACCGCCTGGAAGTATGGAAGATAGTAGTTCTTAACCTAAAAAAAAGTATCATTATTATATGGATGTTGAATTGGCCTGTCTTCCAAAAGTTGTGTATGTATTTACTACTCTAACCTTAAATGCTTACCAAAAAATGCTGCAATTTTTAGAGTAGCACTGTCCATATTCCTACGCTATTCATTTGTATGATTCTTTTGATATTTAGGATAACAGGAAAGACTTTGACTTGGCTGTGAAACGAAATGAAATCGTTAGTAAAATAGTCGGGAGCGGCGCTCATCGGAAAATTGTTCTCAACACTCAAATATTTACAGATATTAAGTATAGGTAACTTTTTACTTTTTTTCTGCTTAAATCATTGGTAGATCTCAATCATTTTATCACCGTAGCATCAATATCACGCTATTTTAATTTGGAATTTTCTCTCTAAATCTTTTATGTTTAATTTTTAATTGAGTTCTCTTCAGTGCTTTTAGCAACTATCCAAACCATTCTTTGATGTGGTAGAAGCTCATAAGACCAATGAGTGAACTTCCATAGAAGAAATAGCAAGAACCTCCGGGAAAATAATATTTTAACTTTGATGCTGCTAAGAAGCACCACTACTCCTTGTACTGTTATCCAAAATGAAATATTGAAGCATGATAGTCGATGCTGCTTGATAGCATAGAGAACGAAAAGGAGGTGTTTGCATCTTGAGGTTTGTTTACCCTGTGACATAGGTCGGTACAACCTGGCCAGCGAAATCCGGAATTCGAAGTAGAAAAAACGGACCATAATGTCCCATTTTTTTGCTTAAATCAACTCATGATATAATTTCAAGCACTTATATAGCATGCCTTTTTCCCATAAATTACACCATTTCCAAGAAAATCGATGATAAACGTTGCTGTACCGACCTACGTCATCAAAAAAATTCCAAGATGCCCGAAATGCAAACACCTTTTTTTTCTCTATGGCTTGATAGTGTTCTGAGTCATGTATAATCGCTCGTATGCACTAATAATAAATTTTTTTTTTTTTTTTTTTTAGCTCAGAAGCACAATCTTATGCAATTCCAGTTGCTGGTTTAGAATTCGGATCCTTATGTTTAAAAAATGCGCTATTTCTAACGAGGAATGGCGGAGATGCACCTAACATAGTACATTTAAGATGCCATATTTTAGCTGCAAGCGCGTATGTTTGTCTATGTTTAGGAGATTCCATCCTCGCTCTAAATCATGCCAACTCATTGCTCTGTCAGAACTCCCTGTCTGGCGCGCACAAGTAAGACTAAGTTACTCAATTTTTAAGTTGTAATCCATTTAAAAAGAATTTACCACTAATGAATAGGTGATTTTTTTCCCTTGCCATTGTTGGTAGTAATTTGGCACAGCTGGAAAACGTAGAAGACGTTGAAGGATTTTTAATTTTGATAAAGAACATCGGGAAAAATTGAAGGATTAAAAAAAAAAAATTGTCGATTGTTGACCAAATAATTTTAGATTTTTTGTTCTATTCAATCTTGTAAATAAGAAAGCGGAAACTGAATTCGTTCGACATTTTATGCATTACTTACTTCTGGCTCAGGGGTCAGAACTATGTGACAATTTTCAAAGAACAATCAAAGAAATGTTCATTAACTCTTGTAGGTAGTAATATCTGAAACTTTCAGTTATACATTACAAGAAATTGATATTAAGCTCTTTTTGCTGAATACTGCACTCATAATCTGCACCGTGGAAAACCCAAAAAATCATGAAATTTATGGTGAACGAGAAAAGTTGGGGAATTTTGCCAAGAGCATATCGGCTCAACATCCTCAGCCTGTGCCATCGGAGAGAGCGCAAACTACTTTTGAAAGTCTTTTTTCTTCATTTGAATCACTAGAAGTGAAGATTCCATCCATAGTCCAACGATAATAGGTAGAATTAAAAGGAAAGAAATATACGCGGAAGTTTTGTCAAAAGTCAGGGAATTTAGAAACTTTGGAATTAGGTAAATTGAAGAAACTAGGGAAACCTTATTTGTAAAGAAATCACTTTCATACCTTGCCTAATGAATAGTATTCAAGCTAAATTTCAAAAGCCCTCTAGGATTGTAAAAGCTTTCTTATATTTTCTCGATATTGATTCTGAAGTTCTACATATTTGAATGAGTATTTATCTGTAAAATTGTTTGTTGCCAGGTTCCTCGGTCATTTGTATGCCGCTGAAGCGTTGATAATTTTAGGCCAATTACCAGAAGCCATGGATCATTTAAAATTAGATTACTTGAATGATTTAAGTTTACCCTCTCCTCCCCAAAAGTATGAAGTCCCACTGAAACCTCCGATATCCTGGTTCCCTAATAATCTTACTGCGGCCAAAAATATTCTTCAATACAATTTAGCTGTTGCTCTAGTAATTAAAGGGGAATTAGAAAAATCTGCAGAAGTGTTGAAATCGGTAAGTTATGCCTTTATTTTGACTTGAATGAAAAAAATTAAATTATTGTGCCGAGGGCTGAGTAAGTCCCCAAATTTCCTACAATCATTAATTGTAATTAATTCAATTCCTTGGAGTCAAGCATTTTCTAATTTTAGCCTCAACTTTGAATTGATGGAAACCCAACCTTAAAAATCCAATATTTGCTTTAAGAACACTTATTTGGAACTTTAGTGAATGATCAGCTCAAAATAATTGAATTTCCCAGTAATATTCTTATATAATGGGCCTGTTGCAAACTTTTGCTAGAGCAAAAATTAGAGTTGTTTCTTATAGATAATGCTTCAAAAATCACGATGAGCGCATCGGCAAAGTCTGAAATGCACTCATAACTTCACAATCTGCGTAAGAAATTTGCGTTTTTTTAAGCTTCCCGCTTCAAAAACGATACTACAGCACAGGTGAACATTTTGTTAGAGGAGTCGCTCCATCGTCTGCGATATTCATCATGGCCGACGCTTGCGCGCAGTTCCACGCATAATTCGAGGAGAGTTCAAGGTCAATCAATTCAGGCGTGGAAAATATGAACGTTAACAGGCCGATTGTTATCTGGTCTAATCCAGTTCAGGTGTTATCTTGTCCCATCACACGTGTTTTGGCGGATTGGCGTCGGCCATGATGAGTATTGCCGACGATGGAACGACTCCTCTTACAAAATGTTCACCTGTGCCGTAGTATCGTTTTTGAAGCGGGAAGCTCAAAAAACCGCAAATTTCTTACGCAGACTGTGAAGTTATGAGTGCATTTCAGACTTTGCCGATGCGCTCATCGTGATTTTTGAGGCATTATCTATAAGAAACAACTCTTAGTTTTGCTCTGGCAAAAGTTTGCAACAGGCCCATTTCAAAGCGATCATACAAATAATAATGTTTTTTCGCTTTTCTTTCGCGATCATTCTGGTCGTGCACTTTGTTGTCTCTTGCACAAAGGAATGCATCTTAATTGTGCCGTCACAGTATTTCTTACTCGCATTTCAGGAGGAAGAGGATTGTTTCTGAGAATTGTCTCATGATTTTGCCTGAAATAGCTGGGGAGTTTTTTTACGTACATAAGTCGTTTTCATAGTGCTCTCTGGCGCTCTGAGACGCCCAACCATTGAGTTTTTTTACTTCTGTAAAAATAGACACTAAAATTTTCCGAAAAACTGCGATGGTTCTTCCATAAGAGAGTAATTTAAATGTTCGTAGAGACACTGAAACAGTGCAGATGAGATATGTTCCAGGGAATGACGACAAGGGAACATTACCTATTTATAACTGTGAAAATCTTCATTAAATTTCTGCTATATTGCCAAAGATCCCAATGTCATAGTGGTCAGGCAGAAATATGAAGGAATATAGTGGGACCACTAAGAAACTAAAAACATTACTTCTGTATGTTAGTGTAGCTGACACATTTCTTTTATCAAAAATTGCCGTGACAGAATGTTCAATAATTACACAGCAAATAATGGTGAAAAAAAATAGTGAGGCATTGTTTAACCCTTCCTCAGTCTTACCAAAGTTTACATTTTGTCGGTGAATACTTTTAACGAATTCAGATGGTAATTAATGGCAATAGAACTGAATTTTCCGCAAAAATTTGCTGGCATTACATTATTGACCGGAATGATATGTGTAATAATACACCAAATAATGACATTATCACTTGAACAACTGAAAAATCTATTCTTTGAGGAGCAGAATGAAAAAGAGAGAGAGAGAAAGAACGAGTTATAGGAAAAAGGAAGAAAAAGGAAAAGCACTGATCATTGCTCTTTTACTGTTTTCAGATCTGGGTGACAAAATCAGAGCAGTCAGAAATTCCTGTACAAGTGATTGCGTTAGCTTTGTATGTTGAATTAATGTTAGGTGAGTATCAGCATTGAGCTTCTGTAATATAAGATACATCTAAAACTTTCATTTTCCAATTTTTTTTGCTCTCATGAAAAGAGAAATATTTTACACTTGCAGTTTCTCTTGTTCCTGTCAAATCATTTTATAAAACTTTTTCCGATGCTGCTTTCACCTGCCGCAAATGGAAGCGGTTATGAGGAGCCCCATTGGTGATGATCGAAATCAAGCAGACTATAATTAATTTAATTCAGGGTTGCCACATGTCACAGTCAGAGAATACTAAGAAATGTCAGAGATACTAAGAATTGTCAGAGAATTTTAAAAAATCAGGGAAAACATGGAATTGTCAGGGAAAATGACAAAAGTGTCTGAGAAAAATTGTGAAGTTACCTTTAAGTATTTGCTCTCTAGAATGGTTTTGACTTACAGAACAATAGCTTTAGTGTGAAAAATATTTCAAAGTATGCCCTTTTAACCATCTGACATATCTTCTAGTGTCAGGAAATTTTACCTAAATGTGTTTGGGAAATCAGAGAAATGTCAGGGAATTTCATTTTCTGAATTCTGTGGCAATCCTGTTAAGTGCATTGGATATAACTGTAATGATTGAAAATGAAGAAAAAAATGCAAGCCCTTTAAAATTAAAATTATTCAGTTAGATTTCATTTATTATTAATTTCAGCTTCAAGTTAATTAACTTTAATTTTTCATTTTTCATTTTCAGGGCATGCAGATATTGCTCGTGCTATAGTGAAACAAAGCTGTAATCAGTTCCGATAGAATTTATTATTCCTGTAAGTTGGAGCATCGCACCATGACATCAGCATGAGGATTACTTTTCTTCAGTTTGCCCGCTTCAGTATATGAAGAACATGATAAAAGTAGCGAAAAGTTTGAATGCACTGTTTAAATCTCAGTCAGTGGAGCTGATTTTTAAAGTCAGGATTTTTAAATATCAACTTTATAGTCCGTTTCAGGAGACCTGAGACTTTTTATTTGGCATTAAAATCCGTAATTGGCAACGCATCAGTCCCGAACGTTGTGTTCTGACCGCTTGCCGACCACCCTCTTTTGTTCAGCGATGAGAGGCCGGCAACCCGTCCATTGTGAGGGTAGGAACAATGGGCATCCTTCATCCCTCCTTAATGAGCCCAAGTACCCGGACCCAATTTTCTTTCTCGTTGAAAAATTCAACTATTAGCGTGGAAATTCAGGTCCAGCAGAAAATTTTGATGAAAACGGACTAAAATTCCATCCGATTATCTTAATTTTTACCCGATATACGGCATTTATGGTTGGCCGCGATTTGGTTCGATAAAATTAAATAATTTTAAAAAATTGTTTCATACCGTTGTAGGTACATGCGATTCTGCAGTAATAACATAAGAATCTTTCACTAAAAAAGGGAGAATTACACAAATTTTAAGGCGTATTTTCCAAACTTCCCTTTACACTTTCTATTCCAGGCTTAGGACTAACAGCGTGCACAACACCAGCGTGTTTAAAAGTTTGGTCGTAAGGTGACTGTTCCCACAGGCCTGTCAGAAATAGTAAAAATAAAAGAGAAGAAAAAATAAAAAAAGTCAACATTGATATTATAACACTCTTCTGGTCCTGCTTTTCAGCTTCAGAGAGAATGTCTATAAAGGAATGAGTTGGAATGAGTTCAATGAATGACGAGCATTTGAAGTAATACCGTTGTATTAATGAAAATGACACAAAGAAAAAAGCTCGACAAAACGAGTGAACAAATCTAGCAACAGGCGACGCCATGAAAAGGATCACACATAACCAAAAGATACAAGGAGCCAATCGGAGGGCAGTGGCAGTGAGCCAATCGGAGGGCTTGTGGGATTGCCACATCTCACACACCCCCCCAATCCTACAAGGGCGGATTGTCTTACAGACTAACAAATCTCAGTAATTAACCAATGATTTTTAGGACGGAGTTATCACCTAGGGTGATTCGTTCGTCACTTACTTCGACATAGTTACTCAAAAATTCTTTACGAGAGGTCATATGGAATGAGGCACCACTGTCCAACACCCATCCATTTGACTCGAAGTCACTACCACAATCAGTACAGAAAGCACTTTTCTTACCTTTATTTTGATTAGTGTCAGACTTATCTTCTTTATCATGGTTGCTCTCTTGGGTAGGAGTATTCGAACTATTGCCTTTTCCTGCTTTACAATAACGGGCTATGTGCCCCGGTAAGTTGCAATTGTAACAAATGCGTTGCGATCCTTTACTGTGACGATTATGAGAAGTCCTCTTCTCTGTAGTGAGTGCAGAATCAAATTTATCACACAAAGAGAGATTAGCCTCTTCATCCAAAAGACGAGATGTTAGATTGATTATAGTTTGCCGTTCAGAATCCATGGATAATCATGCTTGGCGAAAATTTTGGTACTTTGACGGAAGTGTGCCAATGATTTTAGTGATTATTGCTACATCACTAAGAGATTCACCAGTTTCTCTAATCTCTTTTCCTAAATTCTCAACGGACATGATGTAATCAAGAATTGATTCATCTTTTCCCATCTTTAATTGATGAAACTTATCTAACAACGTCATTTTTGAGAATTCAGACTTCTGCTTGTAGATACTATCCAATCTATCTAGTGCTTGTTTTGCATACTCACAATTTTCAATAATTCGCACCTGACCATAATCTAACGCTGAGGAGATCACACACATTGCCAATGCATCCTTCTCTAGAAACTTCCGAACACCTTCCTTATCATCGTCACCAGGTTTTTGAAGTTCTCCATCAACATACCCGAGGAGCCCCTTGGCCTGAAGCACATGCTTCAATTGGAATCTCCATTGAGGATAATTCTTTCCATTGAATTTGCTAATGGTTGCAGTTAGATCATTGGTACACTTGCTAGCCATTACGTTGCAGTTTCAGATCGGTTGCACACACGAACGATTGACATGCACAAGTTTCACCCTCAGTCACATGTGCTAATATCCCACGAGGAAATATTCCACAACACGTAGTCAAGGCACAAAAACAAGATAGCTATGTCAACACGAACGAGAGTCCCGAATATTTTTCACGTTTCCAACATCAGTTCATTTTCAGCGCCGAAACCTGTGCGGCCACGTGAACACGCGAGTCGCGAATTTTTAGTCTTCACGAACCACAACAGTTAGGGATGCAGGCCCATAACCTATGAAGGAATGAGTTGGAATGAGTTCAATGAATGACGAGCATTTGAAGTAATACCGTTGTATTAATGAAAATGACACAAAGAAAAAAGCTCGACAAAACGAGTGAACAAATCTAGCAACAGGCGACGCCATGAAAAGGATCACACATAACCAAAATATACAAGGAGCCAATCGGAGGGCAGTGGCAGTGAGCTAATCGGAAGGCTTGTGGGATTGCCACATCTCACAATGCCTGATTGCATAAGAAAGCCTTTAAAACTTAGAAGTCATCAATAACGTAGGAGAATTTCTTCAAAATTGATGGTCTTCAATATCAGTATCAGATTCATCATCATCAGAATCCGAGGAATCGTCATCAGAACCGTCTAATTGAATGACAATCTGTAACTGCTCCATGTGCAGAGCCCGCATACCACTTTTCTCATAATCTTTCTTCTGCTCCTTTATCGCATGTTCTACAACATTTTTCCAATCTTCAATAGAAACCCGATCAACTGTGGAATCTGAAAGTTTCTCAACTTCATCCAGTTTGAAGGTGCTGTTGTCGGGAACTTCTCTCTCAATCTGAAAATTTTTAATAAGTAAAATGAGAAAATGAAGGAAAAATTCAGCGGATATTTGGAGAATATTGTAAAGCAATTGAATGAAGCTATTGATGTAATGAACAGTAACCGGAAAATATATTGTAACTACTGAAAAAAATAAAATAACAATTTAAAAAAAACCTTTCTTAAGAATTTGAAGACTAAAAGAATATTGGAGAAAATTTGAGGATCTCACCTGAGCCCATATCAGCTCTATGGGGTTGCACTGGCAATGATAAGGTGGCAACCTTATTACCTAGTGACCCATCTTAATGGCCAGTTGATCCAACTCGTACAACACATAATGAGGCTTGTGCCTTCTAACAATTTCCAATAGATCGAATTTTTTCTGAGTAGAATCATGTGCTAATTTTTCCAGCTTCAACCATTCGATAATCTCCCCTTTTCTTGATTGAGTGTTCGGCACCTTTTCGAGGATTATCGAGTGATAACTCGAAGTGTCCATAACGATGACGCAACTCTCTTCTAAGAGCTGGAGCATATTGGTAAACCATTCTTTGAAACGATCTCCGTCCATTTCGTCATGATAATCACCATTTTTTTTTGCTCGAAAAACCAACTTTGCGCCTGCTACAAATCCAAAATTTACAGATCCCGCGTGGGCTAGAATGATCCTGCCTCTTTTTCCCGTGGGCACCACTAACCCTTGGTTTCCATCAGCGTCTTCCCAGACATAATTTGGTGAATGATTCTTGTTCACCCAGGCTTCATCTAAATGTACAACCGGCCGAGAATCCTTCTCAGATCGAAGTTTGTGCAGTTTCTGGAGGAAAACGTCCCGCATGGCCACAATATCACTTCCCTCCATCAAATATTTTCTTCCGTCATTGCCTTTCTTGTACTTGAAGCCGATACTTTTCAGTATTTGAAAAACAGACGCAACGGATCCTTCAAAGTCTATTTTCTCCGTAAGTGATGCACGTACTTTCCTTACCGTTGGGTACATGCGATTGTCATAAAATTCAAACAGAATCCTTCTCAAGAGATCCAAATTGAAATTGTGCCAGCCAGTGATTTTCTTCACCCTAACACGCTTATAATTTGGTGAAGAAAATGAAGGCTCTTCATCTTCTGCTGGTTTGGATCTCTTGGCTTCTGCACAAATCTTTTTCATATTTGTTAAAGGTGTGTTGCAAGCTTCTGCAGCTGCCTCTTGGGGGGCTTTTGCGAAAAGAATACTTGGGTCTTTCAGCACTGCCAGGATGCACAAATAAACATGATACATAACTTTTTTACTCTGAGCTCGAGTGTATTTACCCATCTTCCATATTCTATTCTCAGAAGCCTGTCACACCGATGATGGTTAGTCAAAAATATTAATTATTAACACTCACAATGATTCACTATTATTAAGAGCACTGGAAACACACATGACCTTTCAGGATAGCTTATTTTAGAGTAACTGATGAGCAGACTTGAAACCACAAGATTCGGATATAATTGGCACGGGTCAAAGTGTGGTGGACACAAAGAGTTGGATTTCCCAAGTTTCCAAGGATCAATTCCCAGGTATTTGTGGAGGAGGGGACACAGAATCGTAGTAAATCGGAGTAAAGAATCGATTATGAAGGTGCTCGTTGCGAACACCCTGTACATCAATGACTTTCCACAGGTTTAAATGGCCGATCAATGGATATATTGCAAAGCACGCCACACCACTGCTTTTGTTATTACCGCAGAATCGCATGGACACAGTATGGAACAATTTTTTAAAATTATTTAATTTCATCGAACCAAATTGCGGCCAACCATAAATGCCGTAGATTGGGTAAAACTTCTGATAATCGGATGGAATTTCAATCCGTTTTTATCAAAATTTCCCGCCAGACCTAAATTTTCAGGCTAAAAGTTGGCGAGAAAAAAATTTGGGTCCGGGTACCAGGGCTCATTAAGCAGGGATGAAGGGTTCCCAAATCGCAGTCAACCACAAATGCTATATATCGGTTAAAAATTAAGATAATCGGATGGAATTTTAGTCTGTTTTCATCAAATTTTCCTGCTGGACCTGAATTTTCACGCTAATAGTTGACTTTTTCAACGAGAAAGAAAATTGGGTCCGGGTATGAGGAATGAAGGGTGCCCATTGTTCCTACCCTTACAATGGACGGGTTGCCGGCCTCTCATTACGGAACAAAAGAGGGTGGCCGGCAAGCAGTCAGGTCACCGCGTTCAGTTTTAATGCAGTCAGGTCACCGCGTTCAGTTTTAATGCTGTCAGGGATAATGCCGAATAAAAAGTCTCAGGTTTCGTGAAGTGTACTATAGAAGTATGTATAATTGGTGAGAGATATTACCCAAGCCTATGGTTTATTCATAAATGGACTGCATTTTGCAATTTGGACCTATAACTTTTGGCTCATCTGAAAAAACACTTATGTGCATAGGGAAATTAATGGCACATACGTTGTTTTTAAACCGGGCCGGAATTTATAGGTCCAAATTGCAAAATGCAGTCCAAATGTTATAATTGATGGATGAATCAAGTGATAGAAAAAATTCATACAGTCCAATGGCATGAAGATAAATTGTATATCAAAGCTTAGAATTTAATTCACAAGCTTTTCACCAAACGGAAATTTAAATTTGTCTCAATATCATTGTCTTATCTTTTCATCCTTCAACACATATTTCAGTATAGTCGTATTTTATTCGGAGGCAACACTCGCAATATGTTGGGAAAACAAGCAACAATTGCATTTTGTTCGAAGTTGTTTTGTGTTGTGGGGGCAGGGCTATTTCCGCGCGCAATATTTGGGAACTCCTAAAGCAACATTGTTGTACAACAACTGCAACGTGCTGAGAGACAAGTCGTATTTATGCTGTTGCCTAAGACAATGCTGTTTTCTAACCTAAAATTGAAATTCGCTTTCTCATTGGTTGTTCAGAATCATGCGAAAGAAACAAGAAATAAAACTGAAACAATTTGTTGTTTCGAACAAAATACGACTTTTAATTCTCCTTGAGCTTGAAGGAAAATTATGCTCCGAATCATTGTATGATGAGAATGTTTAATTATGATCACTGAGTTTCTGATGGCTGCGCCATCAATTGTGTATACTTTGATGATAAAAAATCAAAGAGCTTTCTTGTTAATATAATCATGTTGCCATCATTGGAAGGTTCTGTTTGGACTTCTGTGAACAACCAGACGTTCTCTGCAGAGTAAATTTCCAACTGATGTTATTCAGTCTAACTTATATTTTTTAAAAATGTATCTCTCTTTTAAAGACATACACAACATGGTATGGAAAAAACTTATCATGCTTGAGAATGACGTACAGAACCAAGCTGAATTTCTGATGCTCAGTCCGTACCTATTTTGCATCTACATTCTCTTGCAAAGTCTTGAATTTTAAAGGCATGAATTTAAAGATACATTGTTTTCTTTTGTTTTTTTCCTCGTGTCAAAATAGAGGTGTCTGAAGGCATTTTACAGTTAAAATCAAGATTGTTTCAATTCATGCTAATTTTTCTCAGTTTTACTTGAATTACTCTTGAAAACAACCTCCCCGTAAGTAGTTATGCATTTAAAAATTCTGATATCTTCCTACCTAAAAGTAAAACCATTTACTTGGAAGAATTAATTCTCCTACCTGCACAATTTCTTAATGAGTACTTTTTTTTTTGAGTATTTTGACTTCAAACTTTGTTAATCCACTTTTTAGATGAGCATCTACCTTTTGGGGTCTTACTTTTGGAAAATACCCTAGCAGAAAAAAAAATTGACTTAAATTGTAACAATACTCATATACATCAAAACAATATCCGCACTGACCATGCTAATTGTATCCTAATTTTCAGTCTATCATTCATTCAGAATAAAGTAACATATCGTCTACGAGAATATAGTTATTTAATGTTCTATGATGCGATCAGATCTACTTGAAGAGTTTTTTGAGCATTTTCATACAAAAGGTAAATGCATTCTTAATGTGGTCGCTAATTCTTTCTTGTAGGTGAAACATGCATGAATTTGTCCATGCGGCGCATTTTTTTTTGGTTGTATATCTTTTGTTTTTAATTTTATTTATTTCAAATCCATTGATAATCGAATGCCATATGGACCAATAAGGAGTAAGTTTTATTTTAGACATCCAATCAGTGAATCATTTTTTTTTGGCGAGATAGCCTACAATTTTCTGCATAGCAAGGAGTTTGAACAAGTCATTTTTACCATTATCTTTAGGTAATTTGTTAGTATTAACAATGAAAGCATTATTTTTGATACATGTTATTGAATTTTAATAAACTTAGGAAAAATGCAAGGCTCAAATGGCAAGGGTAATTTCTTTGTGCGTTTTAAAGTTCATCATTAAGGCTACCATAGAAAATGACAAAGAATCAAGTCAATAAATGGTCGTCCAACAGCATTATGTTTTTTCCTTTCTCAATCATACCTGTCAATTCAAATTTTGTTTCGTTTTGTTACTAATGAAGTGTGATTTTTAATTCTTGCATCTATCAGTGGAAGTTTCGAGCTTTCTCCCACAAATTTACCATGCTCAATTTCTGGCTAGCAGTGAAGATTTTGAGCTCGCACAAATCGAAAGTCAGTTGACGTTTGTGTATCACTGAGCACAAACATTCTCACAGCTGACATGACCTGGAGAAACTATGACATCTTACTTAAGCACAAGGCTTTGGGCACCTGGGCAATGGTTCAAGTGTTGGATTGTCGAGAAAAATCGGAGGACATTGAGGGCAGCCCGCCTGTCTCGGAGGACTGCTAATCGGACACATACACGGCTGTTTCTGAGGAGCACAAGGAAGAGGACTTGGGGGTAATAAGCATACGTCTGGCTTTAAGGGAATACTATAGGGTAACGGAGTTCTTGGCAAAAAATATATTTCAGGACGTTCTGGACCTGGGCCTGGATGAGGGGATGGAGGGAGACACAGTGTGTTGGGTCTAAGAGGAATCGGACATTTAAGAGGGCTATCTGAAGGAGCGCAGGCACAAGGACTTTTTTCCAGATCTCTGAGCTTTGGAGATCTGGGGAGTGGGCAGGGTGAAGGGCACTCTGGGTATTCCTCGCCCAGTAATTGCTCTAAAGGCAGGCATTCCTTTTCTTTTGGGTGAGGATAACATTCTCTTGCTCCAATCCTGATATCAAGAGGCTTATGTAAAAGATTTTGAAAGCAGTTCAAATTTACAGTAATAGGATATTTCTTCTGTTTCACAGATGGGTAACATTCATTATTCGGCTCGTTCAGATTCAACTCACTACCAAGCGCAGGGTAACAGTTATAGTTGCCAGTAGAGCATTGTACGACGTTTTTGTTTGAGAAATTTTCGGCCCTTCTTTTAATATCAGATCCATCGTATACTGTAGCTGTATCTTTTCCAAAAAAATTTGATTTGTTGTTTAGGATACTGTTAAAACCAAAATTTTTAAAGTCACTTCGATTATTACATCCAAATGTTGAGTGAATTTGCTTCAAATCTTTAAGTAATGCATATTGTAAATTCTTCTGAAGTAACACTGAAGGCCCTCTGTATTCATTATAGAAACGAGACGATCTGTAATTATTTGAAAGTCGTCTGAGACACTGTTGAGATTTTTTGTGCATTCTTATGGTTACGACTGTATATATGTTTATAAAACATTGGATGGCCGCTAACGCCATTCGGGCATTTCTCTCAACTTAAAATTTGGTCTGATTTTCAACTGGCACACACTTTTTCACACGATAATTTTTTCTCTCCACTTTCGGTTATGTTTTCCTTCCTGTCAATCAGTGGAAATGCATTGTGAATTGAGTATTTGATCTGAACATTTATGAAATAGTGTTTCCATAGTTACTTCTTACCTATCTTTTCGTCTGAAAGTCCCACAATCATAAAGCAATATATTTGCACATACGTGTTGTAAATTTTGCAACTAAACTCCGCTTCAAGTATTAGAGTTGAAAAAATGAGAGGAGAAATTTATCAAGAGAATTTAAGTAGGTATAAGAAACCCTCCTCCACAGCAGGGGTTGTTGAAAATTTTTTTTAAAATCTTGAAAATTATCAAAAGATAATCCTGTGAAAAAACTGTTGAAAGTTTATTTCAGGAAACTATTTTTTGGTAAGTATAATTTAAAGTAAAAACAAGAAGCCTTTAAGTAAATTTTTCTAAAAAGTGTATTGACTGATTTTTCTAAACTAAACATGTTTAAAAAAAATTCATAAAAACTCTTAAAACATTGTCATGCTCTGAAAGACTCCTGTAGGTTAATTTCTCAAAAAGTTTAATTTTACTCCAAAAACATTTAAATAGGGTTTCCTGAACATTGTAACAATTTCCTAAAATATCTCCTATACTTACTGCTCATCGCTACCTACTTGAAATTCTGTTTAAAATTACATTTGGACTTTCTGTTAAAATATATGATTTTCGACTGAAAAAATTATAATATTTTGAAAGGTGATTTTTTTATAACATTTTCTGATGACAAGAACCTCTAAGGGGCAATTCTGGGTATACGGCTGTGTGAAGCGATAGGGTACATAATGGTAATGACAATTTTGTATCCCATCGATTGTTATAGTGGGAGGGGGAGGGGAGAATGTCGCTTGCGTTTTTTCGTAAAAGAGGATCTATTATCCCCCCTCCCCCTAAATCTCAACATTGCAGAGGCAAAACCTGAAAGGCTCTCCTCTGTAACGCAGCAGAAATTCAACTAAATTAATTAATCTTCAACATTTTTTCTCGGTTTTAATTTTTAGTGCACGCAGCGGCGAAGTGCATCGCCCTCCGTGAACTGGCGCCCTCTGGCGCGAAAGTTCGCCCAAGCCATAAGCGCAAGCCGCTTCGCTATTGGCCAAGAGGGGGATCCGATTCTCCGAATCAGTCTTCCCCAAAATTTTCCGCCACACACAGCCGTAGAGCTGGCTATTTCCTTCGATTCGAACAATGAAAGCTTAGATCTCAGTAGTAATGGGATAGATAAATTTCGGTATCGTTGCAATTTGTATTTTTTTTTCTTCTAGCTTTTCTGTATTTTACTTAACGTTGTGAGTTGTGTTGCGCCTTGCAAAGTGGAGGAAGCACCGCGGCAGAAGTGTTCGAGACGATGTGATTCCAGGACAGTGATAAGGAATGAACGCAATGGCGAAATAGAAATACACAGGTACGTGAGTTACAGTTTCGATTACTTGTATTATTAACTTCGATCATCCTAGCTATCGTTCATGATTTTTCTGCTATTTCCTTACATCACAAGGATCTAGTTTTGTGCGATAAGAATTCACTGTTAGGAGTTTGTTATGGAAATCCTAACCTGACTTTTTACGTCAGCCTACTTTCGTTTTTATCCGGTTCATGGAAATGATACGAATTGAATGAAAATCCAGTCATTACCTACTAATCTTTCTTCGCAAAGTTTTCATTACTTTGCCTCTGAGCTGGTTTGCCCGATATGTATCATGAATTCATATCCTCCGTTAGTATTCATCTAAAGTGTCACTTCGAAGGGAAATTGAACATTCTGACTAATGTTCTTCTAAACACTTTTAAGTATGTTCTTATCAGTGCTATCAACTCATCACTGATTCCTGTAGTCTCTAGTATCATCAAGGAGCACCCTATTATATCAGTAGTACCTACTTTGTGTCAATCCTGGTTTGCTAGTCAACGCTCAAGTTACCCCACTGTTAGTGTATTGTTTACAGTGAGTCGCAGTAGGTTTCCATTTTTTGTTCCCATTGATGAGCTGTAAATCAGTGTCCAGGCTATTCTATTCAACTTTGACTTTACATTCAATTACTTCTCTAAGTTAGTTGTTCACACAGGTTGATTATGTACATTAATTTGTGTGACATTTCGGTGACAGCTGTAGAAGCAAATTCTGTGCGTTCACATGAGAGTTGACAAACTTGAGTGACAAGAAGCCATCCCTTTTGCTCATATTATCTAGCTATACATCTCGATAGCAGGGCAACTTGTTTTTCATTTAATCTTTCAAGTTGATTCGCTAGTTTATAATGTTAACATCAATTACATAATGATGTTGCTGCCATCCGTAAGCCTTTTTCTATTGTAGAGTTCCCTATTTTCTTCTAAAATCCTCATTTCTAGTGGCCTCATTTTTGAACATCTGAGGTTTAAAATTTTCTTAAAGTCTCTTAATTTGCTGATAGGGTATTACATCAATTCCTACTTAGCATTCCTGGCCATCGGAGAAATCATGTGAGACGAATTGAGAAATTGTGTCGATAATAGCCGCGGATGTGAACAAACAGGGACCAGGGACGGTCGTAACAATTGCCTATATCGCCAGATTGTATAATAAAATGTAGCTATCTTATATGGGTTTAAATGGGGAAATGTGCTGATTTTCAGCACTATCTGGCAACAATAAATTCAGCGGAAGGAAACATTCCCTATTTTGGCATTCATTAATTAATTTTTACCTCCTTTTAAAATGTGATTCCTGTTGCACAAATTTGCTTCATTCGATCAAACTTGAACTGTACGGAAACGAGACATACAGGGAAGTCATAAGTGCGCAAGAAATGATGTAGTTTCAGACCAAACAGCCGGAAGGAGCAGTAAGGAGAGCCAATGAAAACAGTGTTCTCAAGTGAAGCGCTTCCTTCTTCTGCCAATTTCTGACCTGAAAATGTGTTCGTTGTGTGTCCAAAACGCAACCACGAAAGCATGCAGAAGATAGCACTTACGGCTGTCTTGCCCAACACTAGCCTAATATGAAAATGAATGATGCCCTTTTTCCATAAGTAATTGATATAAAATTGGTTGATCTCTAATCATCCAAACGATTTCCAAGAGTCTCTTAGATGAATGGTGGTATTTGACAAAGAACGGAGGTTCCTTTCAATCAAATGTTCTGATCAGACGCTAGCGAGTTCATTTTCTCAGAACTTCACATATGCACTTACGGCTCTTCTCGCTGTCACGGCAGTAGTGTGCACGAATTCAGGATTGGGGCGCCTTCAATTCGAGAGATACTTCCCGCTTTGCCGTTGAGTTAGTTTAGATGCGTGACCTAACTTAACCCAACCCGAGTCTGTTGCGATCAGTTCTCGAGCTTTGTGATCGATCAGACTCATGAAACTCAATTTATTTATTTCAATGACGAAGAACGGAGGCTCCTTTCAATAAAATGTTCTGATCAGACGCCAGTGAGTCCATTTTCTCAGAACTTCACTCTTGCACTTACGGCTCTCCTCGCTGTCATGGCAGTAGTGTGCACGAATTCAGGATTGGGGCGCCTTCAATTCGAGAGATACTTCCCGCTTTGCCGTTGAGTTAGTTTAGATGCGTGACCTAACTTAACCCAACCCGAGTCTGTTGCGATCAGTTCCCGAGCTGTGTGACCGATCAAACTCATGTAAGTCAACTTAACTCAACTCAATGCGATTAATTTTATTTATTTAAATGACATATTTACCTACAATACATCAATAACAGCTTCGTCCCCCTCTATGAGCCCAACTCGAGTGGTGGGTGTCCAAACAACCAATCAGAGCTCCGGTTGAACATACTGATGAAAAACTTAATTCAGAGATTTCAAAACTAAAACTTCGGGCATATTTAGGCCGTAGCTCCGACAGGGGCACTTTGAAAAACTTGTTCGATGTCAAAAGTCTTTTTTCGACCCTTAAAACCGGGAATGCATTTCGAAATTTACACGCTGTCTCGTTTACTGTAAAGCGAAATTTAATTTTCCACGTAATTTCAACGATTTTTCCGGGGCTGCGTTTGCAACCCACAAAATCATCCGAGAATTCCATGAGAAACCTTGAAAGACTCATTGTTCTTCCCTGTTTTTCAAAATCAGGAATCTAATGTTTTTTTGCGTTTCTGAGCGCATTAGCTATTGCGGAATTTGCAGAAAACCTCATGAAATTTCGTGAAATTTCATGATATTACTCTTCAAGCTTTCATTTTATAAAGTCTTATGAATTTTTACATGTCAGTATGAAACACGCTCCTGCTGTCTGGCTTTGGAACCAGAGACACCCTGTATACTGCCGTGCCAAGGAAAAACGACTTATGAGCAGTAGAGAGTTGCCAAATTTCCTACGATCAAATATTCATGTTTTAAGTGAATCGAGAATATTTTCTCTTGAATTTTACAGATAATTTAGATCTTTTTGTAAGTAAAATTCTCCTCGTATAAAAAATCGAGGATTAATATTCACAGATTTCCCTGAAAATTCATATTTTATCAAAGGAAATTTGGCAACGTTGGACGGCTCATACGGCGTTCTTCCTCAGCACAGCAGTGTAGGTACTCGAGTTACAAATCGATGATCTAAGTGCGAAACCACGTTTGTACGTTCTCCGTTTGTGACGTTGCGGACTTCCTGTCATAATTTGCTATTTGTCTGGAAAACTAGTCCAAGTAATTTCCTGAAAACTCCCTTGAATCGTCTTCTCTGTCAGAGGAACAGGGGTGCTAATTTTTCTCGACCGCGCTTTCGCGACCAAGTTGCGGACACGCCCTCAAAATTGCGGAGG
Source organism: Bemisia tabaci (assembly GCF_918797505.1). Taxonomy (NCBI): domain Eukaryota; kingdom Metazoa; phylum Arthropoda; class Insecta; order Hemiptera; family Aleyrodidae; genus Bemisia; species Bemisia tabaci. Next base: position 50,565,959 of record NC_092798.1, read on the forward strand.
CTGACAGGTTTGATTTTCTTTTTTTTTTCCTTCTTTTTTTAAAAAGGTTTTTCATGTTGAATCAGCGCGTTGTGCTGACCTTCCTGCGAAAATCTTGCGCGTTGTTGAAAATTGCGGAGCCTCCTGGATAATTGCAGATCCCTAGTGCAATTTCCACCCCTGTAGTAGAATATTCTGTATGCATGTCACAGGGTGGCTAGCAACCGGGAAAAGCGGGAAAAGTCAGGGAATGCAACTCGACGTGGAAAAGTCAGGGCATTTTTGGTGGGGCCGGGCACCACGTATAAATCGGATCCGCAAAGGGCCAGCCGATCGCGTTGTGTCGTAAAAAAGCCAGGAAATTTAATTAGAAGAAGTCAGGGAATAAAAAAATTAAATTTTGCTAGCCACCCTGATTTCAAGCTATTAAGTTAGCTTGTTGCTCCTCGAGAAAATGTAATCGGAAATTTTGAAACACTGCAATGGAGATACGTGATTTCGCACTTTGGCTGCCATCGGAATACATTCGATTGGGCTGTATTTTGCAACTAGGAACTACAATTTCTGACTCAGTTCAGGAACAACGTATGAAACATTAGTCTCCCTTGCACCGAACAGGGTTGCCACAGTCATGGAATGCCGGGAAACGTTAGGGAATTTTATAAAGTCTGGGAAAACCTGGAAATGTGAGGGAAAAATTGATCATCACCTTTATTTGCTTTCTAGAATGGGTTTGATGTCTCAAACAACAAATTTAACCCGAATCTATTTATAATTCTGTCTTTTTGACCATCTAACATGTCTTCAATTGGACCGCATTTTGCAAAAAGGAACCACTATTTCTGACTCATTTTAGAAACAACATTTATGCCATTGGTTTCCTTATGCAGAAAGGTGCTTCTATGGTAGAGCCAGTGATAGTGGTTCCTTATTGCAAAATGTAATCCAATTGTCGGGGAATTTCACCAAAATGTGCCCGGGAAATCAGGGAATTTCATTGCAATCCTCACCCAAGTGTTTTTACAAGTGTGTTAGAGCCAGAGACTGAAGTTCTTGAATGGAAAATGTAGTCCAATTATCGTTGCATCCGACAACCCCGGCGGTTGTTTTGTCAACAGTACCGCTCGCGGTGCATTATCATCACTTTCTTCATTGCCACTCCCCTCTCGTCAATACGCCCGTCCCCGCGGGTTTTCTCAGCTCCAATCTCGAACTAGGAGGGTCGGATCGATCATTGAATCCTTATCAAATGACCTTGATCGATAGACATCATCGCTAAGACAGGGATCTATCGATGGAGGGAAATCGATGCATCGAATGTTCTCCATCGATAAGTAATATCGTCCAGATAGGGATTTATCGACCAAGGTCATTTAATAACGATTCAACAATCCTCCGGGTCGATTGTTGAACCGATATCGAATGGCCTTCAGTGGCGTGGCGTGCTTTGCGATACATCGATTGATTTGCCATTGAAACCTATGGAAATAGATCGATATATAGGGTGTTCGCAACGAACGCCTTAATAATGATTCTTCACCATACCTTCGAATGGGGAAATATCGATAATCGATCATTCATGCCACGCCACGCCACTGACGGCCTCGATCGATAAAAAACGTTGAGAAGATGGGGGTTTTATCGACCAGGATCATTCAGTAACGATTCAACAATCAACCCTCGAATTCGCGATAAGGGATTTTCCGTTCGCTCTTTTCGAGACCCTCTACTATTGTCTGCATTTCGTCAGTTCTTGCCAAGGAAAAACGTCGTATGAACATTCAAACGTTGCCAACCCTCTAATATAAATGCGCATTTTCTTTTCTCGGAAAAATGACGGCAGATTTTAAAGTATTCATGTTCACATTGGTTTACCTGCCTAAAATAGGCAATGGGAAACTTACAACGTCGCAAATGGAGAATCTGCTTTATTGCCTCATCTGAAAGTGCTTAAAGAGCTAATTTCACAGTATTTTTTATAATTTTTTTTTTCATTATGGGAAATAGTATAAGCATAGATTTAAAAGTGAGAAAATGCACCGCTTATTGACGTCATCCGGCGGAATTTCCCATTTAACCACACGTATTTTAGCAGATTAGATCATTTTGTCGTATCATCTCCAATAATTTTTCGATTCATGAATCAAGAAAGTCGTGTTCAGTCCACTCGGTAGATTCCACTTAAACACGATATTCAGCAAATTTCAGACACCTGCAAATTCTCTTTGGAGGTATGAATGGTTTTTATCTCACATTCGATGAAGAGGAGATGTGTAACTGCGCATGCGCTTATGTATTTTCGACTGTAATCGTCATATTCCGTTGTCCAGTCGGAGCGGCATCGTTGAAGGCGCTCTGAGCAACTATTCCGCCACAGAAGTGTTGCACAGTATCAGACGGAAATGAAGGCGCACTGCCGTATTTATATTGACGGATGTGGTTTTCGTCCGTGTTTATCCCCACCGATCCTACGATATGCGACTCCTGTTCGATCGATTTTTGTGAACTTTGGTACCAGGTGGCATTTTTTGACGCGTAACTTGAATTTGAACTCAAATTTTCCATATTCGAAAATCCAAGGTGGAGCGCACGGTGGAGCGAAGCATAGGAACGGCCGGTCATCGCCTTACTTGTTTCGGCTATTCCACTCGTTCCAATGGGAATTTCGTGTTAAAGTAAGGTATCCCTGAGATATTTAGATTGTAGAATTCATTTTTGATCTTACCTTTCGAAAGATAATGACGAAAATTTTTCGTATTTCCATATTTCTTTCGATAAAATACGAATCAGCCCGGAAAACTGTGAATGTTTCCCTTCATATTTTTCAGACAATTTTGTTCGCAATTAAATCTAAAATATCTGAAAATTTCAAGGAAAAATATGCATAACTTTCACTAGGGCTGCCACAGTCAGGGAAACCGGGAAAAGTCAGGCAAAATAATGACGAAAATGTCAGGGAAAAATCGTCAAATCACTTTCATTTTCTTTCTCGAGCGGGTTTGACGTTTCGAACAACAAATTTTGCCTGAAAACTTTTTCTAATTGTCTTCTTAACAATCCGACATTTGTTCAATCGGCAGGGAATTCCGCCAAAATGTGTCAGGGAACTTAATTTTTGCCAAATTCTGTGGCAAACTTGTTTCCCTTATAATTCATTTTTATACAGAGTTTGGCAACTCTCGAATGTCCATGCGGCCATGCCTCAGCATGGCAGTATACCACGACATAGTTGACCTGAAACGCAGCTCCTTTCAAGTCGCGCTAATTTTCCGACATAGCACTTGAATCAAGGATGTTAAACCAAATATATCCACTATCTCATGAGCCATAGAGTGTAGGTATTCTCACGGACTTGAGGGATCATAAGATTACGGTCATATGGACGGATCCCGATTCACTTGTCGAGAGGGATGGCTTTATTACACCCCCGAAAGGCCCTGGCCGTCCCTTTGTTCGCACAGCTGCAGCTGTTCGGGTCGGGGGATTTTTCCGCCATGGCGCCACTTTTGTTTCCGATCACGTTTTCGGCGAGTTTTCCACCCTTAACAATCGCCGCCGCCCGGCATTTTGCATCCCCTTTGACCCCGCCACTCGAGGCCGCTTCAACGTGGGAACTGTCCATCTCCCATTTGGTCGGCGTTGATTGGTTGCGTCTTGTGTTTTGACAACCAGCGTCGGCAAGTCCTCTTCAGGCTCATCGCAGGCGTGAATGATCGATTATCGATATGTCTCCATTTGAAGCTGTGGTAAAGAATCGATCGTTAAGGTATACCCTGTCTATCGATCCTTTTCCATCGGCTTCAATGGCAGATCAATCGATACATCGCAAAGGCAAGGGCCTTTTTTCGCGTAGAATAGTCAAGGCCAGCGTCGGTTTTTTAAAGAAGAGTTTCGAATTCGGAATGCTTTTTTCCTAAGGTCGTTCAACAAAGACAAGGGCTCGGCCCTTGGATCGGCCTTTGGAGGTACGGAGGCACGCTCAATGCGCTTCGAGGCCCAACACCATGTTATCTCGGACAGGGAATAACCGGGACTCATCTGAGAATGAAAAATTTCAGGGGATCTGTTCATCTACCGCTGAGAGCCATTTCGCCTTCAAAATAGCGGACATTTCAAGTATTTGTCGTCATCAAGGTTTTGTTCTTGTACCTGAGCCGCCATTATTGTCTTCGCGAGTGGCGTATTTAAATCTTCAAATCATCAATATAGTAATAGGAAGCTTTCATTGACCAGACAATATGACAATCAGGAACGCTTTCGGAATACAAAATTTGAACACGTGCGAAAGATAGGCTTTAAGATGAAAGAAATTCGATTTGAAATCTCCGAGGGTCGCCTCTTGGCTCGAATCTCAAGAATTCAATTTAATTTATCAAATTTTAAAACAAATTAACCTGCCAGAGTCAGGGGATTTTACTCGACTGTGGAATGTCACGAAAAGTCGGAAAATCCACGGGTGCAACAAATGCCGTACAGTGCGGCGTGGCGTGTTTCGCGATGCATGGATGATCGATGATGTGATTTGCACCAATGGGAAAGGATTGATAGACAGGGTGTTCGTAACGAACACCTCAATAATCGATTCTTCATCACAGCTTCAAATGGGGGAAATATCGACAATCGATAGTGATGCCTGATCTCGCGAACCGCGGATGTTGACAAACTTGAGGCAATTTTTGGAAAACTATGACTATTTCCTCTTTTTCTCTCTGCTTCTTTCATCATTCTAGTGGTTGAGTCAAATTGCACATTTTTCCGTGGAATCAGGCATTTTGCCTTGAAACTTGACATTTTCCCGAGAGCCACAAAGTCAGTGGCGTGGCGTGCTTTCCGATGTATGGATTCATTGATCTGCCATTTAAATCTATGGACGCCTCTACCGTCCTCTCCAATCGGTGTTTCGTAATGAATTTAGGACGAAAAATTGGCAATTAGCGTCGGTTTTTTATTTGGAATTTCCGAAAAACGGGCGCATAGCGCTGATTTCTGTGTTACACCCCTTTCTAATGTACTAACCGCTCTTCCGTCCTCTCCAATATTGGTGTATCGTAATGAATTTTGGACGAAAAATTGTCAATTTGCGTCGGTTTTTATCCGAAATTTTCGATAAACGGGCGCATAGCGCTGATTTTAGCGTTACTTTACGCACCTTTTCAGATGTAACGCACTTAATGCAAGTTAAGACACTCCAGATATGGTACGCCTTCTTTTCTGCGCTGCGTTAAGTCTCCTGAAGTGATTCCTGCATTTTGCCGTCTCATCTTGCCGATCTCTCGTGTAGTTCAGAAGCAGAAAATTTCTGAGTAATAGTGACTCCATGCGTTTACTTTTCTACACTGCGTCAAAGTCTCTGAAGTGATACCTGCATGTTGCCGTCTTACTTTGGCGATCTCGTGTAGTTTAGAAGCAGAACATTTCTAAATAATAATGTCTCCATGCGTCAAGTAACTCAGTTTGTCGGCACGCCTTTTTTTCTGCGCCTCCAAAAAGTCTCTGTACATATTCCTGCATTTTGCCGTCTTATCTTAGCGGTCCTCGTGTAGTTCAGAATCAGCAAAGAAGGAGTATTGACAAGGGTCGTTTTCGGGCCCGTTCACCCTGAATTTCCTCAACTCTACCGTGTTTTGCTCATCGAAGGTCTATATTTTACAGAGTGCATCATGATATGGTCATTTTCGGTCTCCTTTCGGGTCTAATATTGGCCCAACATGCACAGAGAGAAATTCAACACAAAATGTTGGTTAATGCGGGAAGTAAAATACAAAATAACCCTAGCCTTCGGTTGACAATTTCATGAGGAAATGCCAGCTGGTTTTCTTGAAGAAATTTAAGTAAAATACGAGTGATGATTACCAACGTTGGAATTGTGAAGGAATGCATTTTCCCAGTCTCTCTACTGTTTTTTGCGCTAAATTCACTGCAAGCTGTACCGAAATCAACACAAAAGGGCTGATTTGTTTTCTTTCCTATTTCCTATATTAACCAAAAGTAATACAAGAACACTAATACTTTTATCAGTGTGGGTCTGAAGGCCGATTTAGGTTGGAGGTTTGGTGGTTTTGCAGTCGAATGCCGCAAATACCGATTTTTCGCCAAATCGACCCGCAAAGTCATGTTCAGACCAGTATCAGACCTGAAAAGAGACCGAAAATGACCAAATTATGAAGCATTCCGTAAAATATAGACATCTAGTGAGCGGAAAATCGCCGAGTTGAGGAAATTCAGCCAGGGTGGAGGGTGGACCCTAAAGCGGCTCTTATCGATACCCCTCTTCCCTAAATGGACGTATTTCTACCAAACGGAACTATGTGCATTATGACGTGAGCCCTGTCATGCGTGTATTCCTATGGGTCTCAGGGCTCATGCCTTAATGCACATAGTTCCGTTTGATAGAAATACGTTCAAATGATAATGTCTTCATGCGTTCCAGCAACTTGCGTTTGTCGTCACGTCTACTTTTCTGCGCTGCGTTAAAGTCAAGTGCGTAAGCATTTTGCCGTCTAACAAGAGACACGAGACCCTCCACTAGTATCTTGGCAAAGGTGGAAGGTTTTACTTTCCAGACTTCAACATTCAACTCGTTGCCCTCTAGACATAAAGGCGTAACTACACTTCGCCATGATCCCTGTCGTCCATATAACTCAATGCTGTCCCAGGCTCATCTCAAATTGGACGTATTTCTATCAAACGGAACTATGTGCATTAAAACATGAGCCCTGAGGCCCATAAGAATATATGCATTACAGGGCTCACGTCACAATGAACATAGTTCCGTTTGATAGGAATACGTCCAATTGTAGTTACGCCTCTCTGTCAGCCAAACGACGAACTGTTGACCTACCTACTTGCTTGATAGTTAACAACGTGTTGGCAGTTTCGTTTTACGAACAAGCCGAAGTTTGGGAAACTTGTTTGGCTCATGACGTCACCCGAAGCTCATCATCCACCATGTAGGTAGGTCAACAGTCGGAAAAAGAGTGATGACTGTTGCTCCCTTATAATTGTCCATAGTGAAGTATTCAATCCTGGAAAGTAAGAGCTTCCATCTATCGCCGAGAGGGCAGTGGAGGGTCTCTTGTCTCTGCGTTTACCCGAAGGCTGCGTCAAAAGCTGGTGTTCTGCGCAGTGTCTGTCAACTTTATTGTTGGACACATCGCCATGTATCATGTAGGAGGTCACGAAGGGCCATGAAATATCCTTTCGAAGGGAAAAGACGCAGTTCCTGCAGTTGTTCTATAAAGGCGTTGCCAGTTTTGGAGGAAATGACCTGAAATTTAGACCGAGCAAATTGTATCGAATCGGGGTATAGATCGTATTCGCTCGTGCTTCATGTATCGTTTGGTTCAAAACAAAAGAACACATTCTCAAACAAAAATTTCGGATTCAAGTTGGAAAAGCTGAAAATGAGAAAATTCCTAACAATTTCACTTTTCATTGACATTTTTTACCTACTCATACGAATAAAAAACCCATCACAAAAAACCCGCTCCCTCATATCACTCAATTGACTTCTAAGGCTATGTTTATATGTCGAACCAATCGATATCGATACAATCTCACCTGTTTGATGCATCGAATGCGATCCATTCTAATCGAGTTACCTTGCTTAAATGCTCACAGTGAGACCGCTGTTATTATACTTCGGAACTCTTTTCACGTTTTGGATAGGACCAGGAAGTCGCAATTCTGAAATTATAAAGCCCCTGGGAAGTGAGTGGAAAGAAACTATTTTAACAATAATAATAGAAAATCAAACCCTCCTACTAGTAGTTTACTCCAAAATACCAGAATCATTTTAGTAGCAGTCCATGGCATAGACGCTTTTACGCAATGGAGCCTTTTAATTTTGGCCTTCATTCAATTCCCTCCTCGAAGGAAATTTTTGCCTACACGTTAAAACCATGAGGTTTTTTCCTCTATTGTTATTTGTCAATGGAAACAGTTGAATATTTTGCCTCGCTGAAAAGGCGAAATTTAGAATACCCATGAGCTGTCCTGGACGAGTTTTTGGACTTTCGCCTCCTTTGCAAGTCTTGTTCATCCTCAGCCCCTTCCTGCTTAAATTGGACCACATTTTGAAATAAGGAACCACTATTTCTGGCTCATTTCAGAAACAACATATATGACATTGGTTTCCCTATGCAGAAATGTGTTTTTAGAGAAGAGCCAGAGACAGTGGTTCCTTATTGCAAAATGTGATCTAATTGATCTTGTTATCATTGGTTCGCCCTCGTATCTGCAGTCCGATGTTCCGCGTACTATCATCGAATTCTACTCTTTTTGCTTATTTCGGAGACTATATATGTGCATAGATTTATCTACACAGATAGGTACCTTCACAAACGTGTGCATGTAATCAATTCCTCTCTGCTTGTCACCTGTTTCCTCTCTCCCGTTGTTCCGTGACCAACGAAAAATCCACCATTTCCGCGACCACCTCGGCAACAGCGGGCCTGAGTAAGCGAGCCTCCTCGGTTCCTACCCCAACCTCCCACTCATCCCCACGGCTGCCCAACCGCGCCGAAAATCAGCACTACCCCCGCGCAACTCAACGCATCGCGGACGGCACCCGGCAACCCCGTTCATCCCCATCCCTCTCTACCTGCAAGCCTGCACAAGTGTACACTTGGCCTTGGAATCAGCTTATTTTTTGCCTGACTCTAGGCTCCCAGCCGAGATCTGTTGGGCTGATTTTTCTCTCTCTGAAAGGCGCGCCCCCTCCCCTCACCGCCGCAGCGAGCTGGGGGTTGTTTTTATTTTCGAGCACTTGTTGAACCCGAGGGAAAAGGCTACAGGTTTCCGCGTCTCTCTCGCTCCTTCTCTTTCTCCTCCCTCCTCTTTCGCCCGAATTTCTCCGTCCTCGGACAAAAGACGCGCTCGGTCGACACGAATCACGGCCGTGCTCCCGTGCTAAGGAAAAACGCCGTATGAGCCTTCAAACGTTGCCAAGTTTCCTCCGATAAAATCCGAATTTACTGGGAAAATTGCGAATATTATTTTCCAAACTTTTCAGACAATTTTTACGTAATTTGATCTAAAATATTTGAAAATTTCAAGGCAAAATATGCATCACTGGAAAAAAAAAACACATTGGATGTAAAGTCCAGACTCTTGAAAACATTGACAAGAAAAAATACTCTTGATTCAATCGGATTTTTACTTGAATTCAAACGAAATCCTCTTAAATTAAGAGGCTTGGTTCTTGATTCAAGCTAGATTCTGGTTGAATCAAGAGTACTTTTTCATGTCGATGTTTTTAAGAGTCTGGACTCTAGATCCAATGTGTTTTTCTTTTTTCCAGTGATGAATGTTGTCGAAAATACATATACTATCAAGGGAAATTTGGCAACTCTCGAATGTTCATACGGCGTTTTTCCTTAGCACAGCAGCGTGGCCTTCGGGTCCGATTTTTAGCATCCCCTCACCCGCGCTCCTCCCGACCAGAGAGAGACGGAGATTCTCGCTTTCTCTTTTCCCTTGGTTCGTCCCTCTCTCTCCCGTGTTTTCCGTTTTGTCCCTTTTCCTCGGCTCCCAGTTTTGGCGACGCATTATCATTCGCTGCCCGATGTTCGGACCCGATGTGTGTTTGATGTGTGTTACTCTGTGTGTTTGATCTGCGGTGAGTTGATTAGCCCTCGGAAAACCATTTGCATGCCATTTACCTGCCCCTTTTGTTTTATCACGATTTTACCTGTCTCGTTCTCTTTTGTGTTTTCTGTGCGCCGTCCTCAGGTGTTCTTTATTCCCCTTTCTTTGTTATCATCGCGGATGCATGATCAGGAATTGACCCCTCGCGAATTGGCACCAAGCGTCTGAATCTCATGTCTTGAATGATTCTTTTTAAAATGTGACTCCTCGCCAAGGTGCAGTCACGCCGAAGTCGTTCGTGTTCGAAGTATTTCTGCATACTTATCTCCCAACGCCGTTAATGTCGTTTGCAGGTTCTTGCTGACTTCTGAAATTAACGGGTCCTTTAAATTTTTGTCATCAGATGCCCAGGTCGATAACAGTTGACTCCGTTTTGTAATCATGAACTACAATTTCCGCCACAGTTTAGAAACAACATATGTAACTCTAGTTCCCTACACGTATAAGTGTTTTCACGAACGAGTCAGAAATTGTATTTCTTAATTGCAAAATGTAGTCTAGTCAGGAAATGTACGGCATTTGTTTCTTTTTTGCTTGCCACCCTGGATATTCTATGTTGACAACCATTCCATGAACGTATTTATGCTGAAATGAACGGTGTGCAAATAAACTGTAGTAAAAGGAACTAGGTACATAGGATTTGTAAACTTCATAATCGAATCCTGTCGTGCAAACACAGCAAATGTCCATTTTACAGCTTTCAGATTTATTTATGTTCATAATACTTTTCAGTAGTCGATTCGATCATGAAAATGCTGCAAAGATTCGTTTTGGGGTTATAAGAACCCGAGAACAAGAATTTTCATCACTTTCGCATTGTTGCATCCAACTCTGAAAAGTATTATCAACCCAGAATAAACGAAGACTGGAAAACTTGGATGATGAGAATGACCACCGTTAATAGAACCAAACTGCATAAAAATATCTTGAATCGTATTGTGCAAAAACAGCTTATGACGATTTTTCCAGTCTTGGTTTATTCTGGGTTGATAATACTTTTCAGAGTTGGATGCAACAATGCGAAAGTGATGAAAATTCTTGTTCTCGGGTTCTTATAACCCCAAAACGAACCTTTGCAGCATTTTCATGATCGAATCCACTACTGAAAAGTATTATTAACATAAACAAATCTGAAAGCTGTAAAATGGACATTATCTGTTTTTGCACGACAGGATTCGATTATGAAGTTTACAAATCCTATGTACCTAGTTCCTTTTACTACAGTTTATTTGCACACCGTTCATTTCAGCATAAATACGTTCATGGAATGGTTGTCAACATAGAATATCCAGGAAGTCAAGCAAAAAAGAAACAAATGCCGTACATTTCCTGACTAGATTACATTTTGCAATTAAGAAATACAATTTCTGACTCGTTCGTGAAAACACTTATACGTGTAGGGAACTAGAGTTACATATGTTGTTTCTAAACTGTGGCAGAAATTGTAGTTCATGATTTCAAAACGTATCGACGAAGAATATCCAGGGTGTCTAGCCCCCGGGAAAAACTGGAAAACAGGGAAATGTCAGGAAAATTGAAAAACACGGATTTTTTGGGAAATGTTTCGCTAATTTTAATCTCGCCGATATTTCTCCTAGAATTTTTGCTGATGTCTTTGAAATTTTTAAAATGAGGCAAAAAATATCTCGTATGAGTATAGGCACCATATATTTTGCTCTATTTATTACATTGTATTCCTAAATCATGATAAAATTCTTAGCTGCATCCAATCAGTTCAACCGTGTTGAAAATGAGGAACATATTCCCTTTTTGTCAGGGAATTAAGTTTTTACGTCTCGGGAAATTTCAAGATTTTCCCCGGTTTTTTAGTCGCTTTTGTTGGAGAATTTTTTGTTTTGAAAATTACTACACACCCTGATATCGTCGCAATAGATCAGTACACGGTTTCCTGTAAGTTCTAGAAAATGTTGTTTATTAGCGAGCTGAGGGGAGTAAACGACCGTAAATAAACAGCCCACCGTATGAACATTACGTAAGTGTCATGATATGCGCAGGTTTCTTACTCTCATGAAGGGAAGTTATGATTTGATTGATGTTCGTAATCGGATGTTGGAACTTTTGTCCATTATCTGGGAGACTTGCAGCGTATCTTACCTAGTGGCGATTTTGTAGGTTGGCAACGCTGTTTTTCCTGAATTTAGATCCATTGAAAATATCGATTTCAGGTGAGGAATAGATTGTTTTACATAAATTCAAATGGAGAAAAACAGTGGTGCCAACTTTCAAGAATCGCTGCTTATCTTACCTGAAGCGGGAATTGGACGTGTGTGCGAGTGAGCGAGCCATTTATAATTGGATCATCTCTCAGTTTGAAAACGACCCATTTCGGACGTATTAAATTTTTCAGGTGACTACAAAAACTGCGCAACAGCTCGACAAAAAGTCAATGATACAAGAACGCGACAAAGAGTTGTTCCTACGGAAAAAAATGAGCATTGTTTAAAACGCAAGTTGGGTCGTTTGCGAACTGAGAGATTCAGATGACAGTGGGAAAGGGAGCGTTCGTAAATTACCATATTAACGCACTTTTGCGGCGCTCATTTCGTAACGTATTTTGTTACACCCGTTCGTAACGCAACCACAGACCCTTTTTAATAATGCCGTAACGTTTGACGGACACCCCCCCCCCCCCCCATTAGGATTCCAGAAATTGTGGGGAAACTATTGAATGTATAACTGGATAAAATTTGACGTATTTTTCATGATAATGTGACAAATTTGACACTTTGTCGAAGTAATGAGGATTGTAAATTTTTGACCTTGTGTTGTTGACTGTTGTTTTACTAATTGATAGGTTAGCTTTAATCCCGCCTCCCCGTAATATGGTGAAACGCAGGTTCATACACCTCTTCCTAGCGCGATACATACGTCATGAACGCTCCCAAAGGACCAGAAGAACCTGTCCCATCTAGGGTCATTTTCTACCCCTTCAAGGGTCAAACTTAGAAATACCTTACACCACCTGGAATTTTGATTTATTTATTGCACTTACATGTCCAAGCCGTAAGGTTTCCGTTCGAAATTGGATGCTTATTGGATGATACCGTGCATACTGCCGTGCGAAGGATGGACAGCGCGACGTATGACTTATGAGCCTTTAGACGTGGTCAAATCCCCTTTGACCCATCAAGAATCTGCGGGAACATTTATTATTATTTTTCCTCCTCCTCGCAGGGCTTTGTCCGTAATTTGATCTTGAATAGGTGAAAATTTCAAGGAAACACAATGCATGACTTTTCAATAATACATATTTTATGAGAGGAAATTTGGCAACCTTCGAATGCTCTTACGGCGTTTTGCCTCAGTTTAGCAGGTGGTTCTTTCTATCGTATCGTGATTCTATTGTGTGTGAGAGTTCATGCAAACACTTTAATTTCCTCAGTTTCCTTCTGGCAGGCCCTCTCTCGTCCTTCCGCAATATTCCACCCCCAGTTCTCAGTCTCTGTCGGATCTGGATCATCGCATGATCCAGCTAGATAAATCATAACTGATGTCACTTTGCAACGATGTTAAACACAGTTCAATGATTCAGTTACCTGCCTCGTCGCTTTATTTTAGGAGAAATAACTTGAGTGATCTCTTTTTACGTTTTATCGCTTAGTTCAGGATTGGGGTCCAAAAAAATCTCACTTTAAGATCACCAAGATCCCCCCCCCCCCCAAATGGGTTTTCTCAGAAAAATAGATTTTCCGAAAAATTTAGCAAGATGAGTAAATATCGACGTCATTTTAGATTCAGCTGCCGCAGGAAAAATCGTAACGACGACCTAGGAAGATTCAGGGTTGCCTTAGTCAGAGAACACTGGGAAAACCGGGAAATAATAGGGATTTTTAAATAGTCAGGGAAAACTTGGAAATGTCAGGGACAAATCGTTAAGTTACCTTTATTTGCTTTCTTAAATTGGTTTGACGTTTCGGACATCAAATTTTGCCTGAAAACTTTTTTCCAATTATATGTCCTTCTAACCATCCGGTATATCTTCAAGTGTCAAGGAAACTCACCAAAATGTGTCGGGGTCATCAGGGAAAATGGCAGGGAATTTCATTCTCCGAATTCTATGGCAAACCTGCATTTAAAGCATCTGTGAGAATTTTGTTCGTGTTTTATGTATCGAATACGATCTATTGGTGCAAGATTTGCTACAACACGGACGGAAATCTGTTGAGACGTCATCGTTGGGCGGGTGGCCTACGCGGAAGTGGCAGGCGGCGCGGAGCTGGAAGGGCCGCAGCCGGAGTCGCGATACGGTGCACATGGGAGCGAGCTGGAAATACGGCCATGTCTAAGAGTCCCGAGGAGCCCTTTGTACTGCCATGCCAAGGGAAAACGCCATATCAACACCCGGTTGATGCCAAATTCCCCCCTAAGAAACATTCATTCTTATGGTAGTTTATGAATGTTATCTCTTGAAATTTTCAAATATTGTAGTTTGACTTATGGGTGACACTCTCCGAAAAATTTGGAGGAAAATTCTTACAAGTTTCCTTGTTGATCCGTGTTTAATGAAAGGGAGTCTGGCAACGTGTGAGGGATCATACGGGAGTGTAGCGCGCGACCGTGACTCCCCTGCGCCCCTGTCCCAGTCCCTCCGGCCGGGCCGTGCACGCACTTAATTCATTCCTCCGGGAACAGTGACATTTTACGTTTTCGGCTAATTTACGACCTCGAAACAATCTCCGTCGAAATGAGCCCTGAAACTTGACGAGAGGCGGCTCCAAGCCCCGACGCACCGTGGAACGACCCAACAGAACTGCTGCGTTAAGGAAGAACCCCGTATGAACCATCAGGCGTTGCCAAATTCCCCTCGAAAAACAACGAATTTGCAGGAAAATTTTTGTATGTTTTTCCTCCGATTTTTCGGAGGACTTTGTTCGAAATTTGACGTAAAAAGTCTGAAAATGTCAAGGAAAACTATTCATAACTTTCTTCAAACATGGATATTTTCTGAGAAGAGGCAATTTGGCAACATTCAAATACTTACACTGTGTTTTTCCGTAGCATAGCACTGCCATGCTAAGGAAGAACGCCGTATGAGCCTTCAGGCGTTGCCAAGTTTCATTCGATAAAAACCGAATTTACTGGGAAAATTTTGAATATTTTTTTCCAACATTTTCTGACAATTTTGTACGCAATTTACTCTAAAATATCTGAAAATTTAAAAGAAAAATGTGCATAAATTTCGTCAAAAATACATGTTTTATCGAAGGAAATTTGGCAACTCTCGAATGTTCTTACGGCGCTCTTCCCTAGCACGGAAGATGACAGTCAGGAAAATCGAAAAACTGTCAATCAATTCGGTGCTGCAAAACGGGAAGTTCCTTTTTTTCGCTTTGAAACCATGACTCAGCATTGGAGAATCAGCGGAAAGCGCATTGAACTTCATGACTATCGCCGAAAAATTGGACACGGAAACTCAGATATTTTGTGGAAATGCCGTGGAATTTTCCTCGTAATATTGTCATTAACCAGGGAATTATTTGCATTTTGATGGTTGAAATCCAGGGGAATATTTTTTAAAAGTGCCAGACACTTAGAAAACTGTATTTTGAAAGAAAAAAAAATTATGTAGGGAGACGAATTCACGTTTTAGGTTCCAAACAAATCTGAAAGAAGGTTGGATGAAGCTCCAGATTTACATCGAGAAAACCCCCTCCCCCTCCTACCTAGAGCGAAGACAATGAATCCAAGGGATTTCACACTCCTTGTCTAAGCAACGTATTCGGGTGAGACGCAAGTTATTTTCGGAAGTCAACTATCAGCGTGTTGATTTTAGGATCGTCATCGAAGAACCTTAATCGATGACTAACACTGCCAACGTAGGGATTTATAGATCAAGATCATTCGATATAACTGTTCAACCATCCACCCGCAGATTCGCCCCACGATAATTCTCAAGCGCCTTGTCGAACGTTTTCTTTGCGATAACCAACATATATACGGCTAATACGGCTAAGCATGAGTTAAAAAGTATTTCCGGTGAGTAAGTTTCTCCATTCCCATCAATCATGTTTTAAATTAGTAAGTATGAAAATGTTTCTGTTTTCCTTCGAACATGTGAGAAATCTTATAGTTTCCATTAGGATCCAGCCGTAAACGACAGGGAATTCTGAGGTTTCAGCAGGTAATTTTTTCTCGGCGAACAGGGAAATATTAGGGAATAAAGAAAGTCATGAACACGGTGAAGACACCCCGCTTGAATACCATTCGGAATGCATTGGTGCGTCGGTGTTTTATCAACTCACCTAAACTACACTTTTTACCCATTTGGAAACAAAGTTACTCGCTCAAACGATTTCTTCCGTTTACGAAATCCACGCTCCTAATAATAGATTGGATGAAATAAGTGGCAACTCGAAGCGGCGATGCAGCGATGGTAGGAGTGTCCGTATTCCGTAATAATTTCATCTGTCAATGGAAAAGAGTGCATTTCTGCCGTTTTAAGGAAGAACGCCGTATGAACCATCAGGCGTTGCCAAATTTCCTCCGAGAAACAACGAATCTGCAGGCAAATTTGTGAATATTTCTCCTTCGATTTTTCGGAGGATTTTGTTTGAAATTTGATCTGAAAAGTTTGAAAATGTCAAGGGAAAGTATTTATAACTTTCTTCGAAAATGGATATTTTCTGAGAGGAGATTTGGCAACATTCAAACGCTCATACGGCGTTTTTCCCTAGCACGGCAGATTTCTTTTCATCCCCGTTTTCACGCTCAATTACTAAGGAGTGTTTTTGATCGGGAAGAGCTTAGCCCTTTTTTTTACTTTCTTTTTTCGTTGGTTTTTACTTTGATGGGCGTGGGTTTGCGTCTTCTAATCAGAACAATAGATTCTTTTGAATCTGACGATTTTTTTCTCTTTCTTTCTTCTTTTATTGTGTAGGACCCCGGGATCTACACAATGTATGTCCCCGGAACATACTCGGCACTCCAGTCTCAATTTAAAATTTACCACCGCCAGAACTTTAATTTCCTTTTACAATTCGTAAAGATTTTTCCGAGTTAGAAAAAAACTCTGAATGTATGTACAGCTCTTAAAAAACAATTCTAAATGTATGTACAGCACTTGGCGCGTCAAAGACAGATTTGATCATTTTTCTCCTATTTGTATCTGATTTCATAGGTTATTAACTAGATAATTCATTGTTAGTATATTTTCTCTGTGGTTCTACTTTGTTTAAATAGTCTGAGTTAGTAACCGATGTGGTCAACCAAGTTCTTCCAAGCCAGCAATTTCATTTTAATCCGTATTCCAATACTAACTCCACAGCACGAGCCAAAAGCAATGTGGAAAAAGTAAAAATAGATTGTTTTACAGTATTTTTTTCCGAATAAAGTATCTATTTATCTAATTTCAAAGTAAAGATTGAGTAGGAACCTCGATACCGAAATCCTTTGAAAGTTCGCAGCGCTCCATCGTGATAGAATTCATGAACAGGAAGTAGGCAAGATTAGATACTTTTTGCGAGGAGACGAATTATCATTTTGAACTTGTTATTTTCATTCTAATTTTTGTTAGCCTCGTCGTGCACTGGCCGTGTTAAGGGAAAAGCGTCATATGAACCTTCAGGCGTTGCCAAATTTCTTTGGTAAATCACGAATTTTCGGGAAAATTTGTTAATATTTTTTCTAATATTTCAGATAATTTTGTCCGCAATTTTACCCTATGTTCCTGAAGATCTCAAGGAAAAATATGCATAACCTCCCTCAAAAATAAACATTCTATCGAAGGAAATCCGGCAACTCTTGAATGTTTGTACGGCGTTTTTCCTTAGCGTGGCAGTGTAGTATTCCTAAAGGGAAGTCTTCGTCGTTTAGGATTCTTGAAGGCAGATCGAACTCCATCGTGTAGGATTTCTGAAGGCAGAACTCCATCGTGCAGGAATCCGGAAGGCAGATCGAACTCCATCGTGTAGGAATTCTGAAGGCAGAATTCCATCGTATAGGATTCCTGAAGGCAGAACTCTATCGTGTAGGAAATCTGAAGGCAGAACTCCATCGTGTCGGATTTCTGAAGGCAGAACTCCATCGTGTCGGATTTCTGAAGGCAGAACTCCATCGTGTAGGATGCCTGAAGATAGGACTCCCGGAGGATGGACTCCTGACAAGTGCATCGTTCCTTGGAGAGGGATTGCAGGAAAAATCTGTCTCATGACTCACCCGATTTCTTTTTTCTCGGCGCCCTGTCTCGCGGTCGGTGCTCTCCCGAATGCGCCTGCGGCCGATGCTTTTAATCGTTCGATTCGGGGAAATTCGCTCGATCATATTTCCAAGAGGTTGTGCGCGTGTACCTGCTACTCTCCTCTAGGGGTGCACAAACTGCAGGATTCAAGGCTCCACGGCACGTTAGGAAAAGCAGGGATAATGAGAATCTTCCGTGCATGGGAAATTCGCGATTTTTGTACCTTTTCTTGCGTGGTATTTTGCGAGAAACACATAGTGCCACTACTTTCTTCTGGAACGAACTCCGAACCTCAGAAAAAGCTCTAAGTTTAAGCCGGAACTGTCACGGAAAGGAAATTTCACGTTATTTCGCGACTGTGATCCATGATTTTGCGCCAAAATCTCGCCATCTCGCGAATTTCGGGATTTCTCGATGCTTGCTCCAAAAAATTTCCAAACCCTCAATTGAATCAGTGAGTTCGAAAACACACCAATTCGGGTTTTTTTCGATTTTTACTTTCTTACGGTTTATTAACACTTATGAATAGAAGCATCTGCACGCATAAGGAAATTTCGAAATTGCAATCGGAAGTGCTCGAAACAGCGACGGGAAAAGGAAAAAATCGAAGTATTTCATTGGAAATACCAATTTTTGGCCATTTCAAGGGAAACGGATGCAGGCGCTTTCCGCGATCTTCCTTGGCGCAAAGTTAAGTTTCGGAAATTTTCTTCAGGAAGATGATCTCGATTTTCATAGATTCGGTCACAATGGTGCAGCAGCATAACCGTCTCGCATGTTTGCAACAACAAAAAAAGAGCCTTGTCTCTTTTCCGCCGACTCGGAGATTTAACGAAGGGTAGAAAAGTTGAAAGGGGCGAAACGCGTGTTAAAATATTTCGACTTCCGAGTAGGTAAAATTGCATATCTATGAATAGAAGGGAAACGTCGACATTTTGGGGCTGATTCAAAGACTTTAACGCGGGAGGAGAAAAGTTGGATAGGGCGAAACGCGTGATACAACTATTTCGACTTCAAAGTAGGTAAAATTGCCTATCCATGCAATGAAGGATAATCTCTTTTCTGCTACCTTGGAGACTTTAACGCAGGAGTAGAAAAGTTGGATGGGGCGAAACGCGTGATACAACTATTTCGACTTCTAGGTAGGTAAAATTGTATATCCACATAATGAAGGGGAGTAGTGAAGTTAGATGGGGCAAGACGCGTGATTCAACTATTTCGATTCTCAAGCAGGTAAAATTCTATATCCACAAAATGAAAGAGAACATGCCCGGTGTTCTATGCCATTCCAACGATTGGTTCGTCCCAACTTTCAGTTCGTGTAATGCACAGTCGGTTCGTATTACCAAACTTAATAGAACTTATGAAAGAAATTCGGTTACGTGACCCGGTTCCACGAATAAAAAAATCGGTTTTATTCTAATGAGAGAACACTCTTCGCCTCGGTTTGGTTTTTACAAAACTATATTTTTTTAAAAACTATGTGTTGTTTCCACAGTATGTTGCGGAAACGATGAATTTTTAAGAAAATTGCTGCGCAAGTGTTTAATTTTTAGAGAAATATCCTGCTAAAGAGTTGGCTTTTCATAAAACGAATGCGACCGCGATTAGTCTTTATATGCTGGTTCCACGATCAAATTCCCATCAATTTCCGATAGAATGGTGACTGGTGGCACCATCTACCATCAAATTTCTGCGGCCTGCAAAAATTTGATGGTACATGATGGAGCTGTGAGGCTTATCCTTCATCTGATTTCCACACAACCGTGCTTATTTCGTGCTTATTTCAATCAACACGCTCTTTTAATTAATTTTACTCGTCAATCTAGGTAACTCTCGACCGCCATCTTGGTCATCATTTTGATCGGAATTTGACGGGACTTTGATCGTGTAACCAGGCCATTAGAAAATGATCGCAAACGCGCTATTTTTTGTTCAGAAACATCGCGAACGCGCAATGTCACCGTGCGGACGCTGAACCCTGGTTTTTTGGAGCTGCGTAAGCCGAAGAACTGTCTGCACCTCTGTTCAAATTATCGGTCGATGCTCAATCAGCGTGTACGTTTCGCCTTTTGGAAAAGCTCCAAATATTGCTCGATCTTTTAGCAGCGCGCACATTTTACCTCGTCGACATCGGATTTTAGGAGGGTTTTAGGTTTTGGATTCTAGACTGTGCAGAATCCGTCTCCTAGAATCGCTGGATTGCTTTATGGCCTGGTTACACGCTCAAATTCCCGTCAAATTCCGATCAAAATGATGACCAAGATGGCGGTCGAGAGTTATCTAGATTGATGAGTAAAATTAATTAAAACAGCGTGTTGATTGAAATAAGCATGAAATAAGCACGGTTGTGTGGAAATCAGATGAAGGATGAGCCCCACAGTTCCATCATCTACCATCAAATTTTTGCAGGCCGCAGAAATTTGATGGTAGATGGTGCGCACAGTCACCATTTGATCGGAATTTGACGGGAATTTTATCGTGTAACCAGGCCTATACATACGAAGGGAAAACAATGCTACCAACTCGCACGCACCCAAGGACTTTCACCAGGCATATGGAGTGCCGGGTGGGACAGCGAGAGCTTTTAATTGGTCCGTGCCCTGGATTTTCGTCGAAGATCACAGGTGTGTTGCCGGAGCTTCGAGAAGTCGATCAGTGGAAGAAACCAAGCTGATCAATAGATTAAATGATGGCGGGTCACGTGACAGACTCGCGCTCCCTCGCCCAGGAAGAACGTCGCATCAACATTCGAGAGTTGTCTGATTTCCCTCAATAAAACATGTATTTTTGACGACATTCATGCATACAGTTCCGTGAAATTTTCAGATACTTAAGATTAAACTGCGTCAAAAATTGTCTGACAATTTTTGAAAGACATATGCAAAATTTTCCCAGTGAATTCGGTTTCTATCGAGGGAAACTAGGCAACGTCTGAAGGTTCATACGGCGTTCTGCCTAAGTACGGCAGCACGGCCCTAGGCGTCGCGGCGGCGGTGGCGGAAGGGTTGAGGACCATGAAGTCGGGTGGAGGGGGAGGGGGAGGGATCCAAGCCAACAGAAGGAAGACAGTGCTCCTCCGCGCATAGTTGCCGTAGTGAACTATCATAGAGAGAGTACAGACACTTATACTGCCGTGCTTAGGGAAAACGCCGTATGATATGAAGCTTCAAGCGTTGCCAAAGTCCCTGCGATAAAATACGAATTCATCGATGAAGTCTAAGATATTTTTCCTCTCAGTTTTCAGACAGTTTAGTTCGCAATTTTCCTTTAAAATTAACAATTTTTTGGTGGGAAGTGAAAACTGTTTGATATACTGGGAGATTTTTAACATAATTATGAAGAAGCACTGGTAAAAAAGTAGCTTGGATCTAGATTCCAGACTCTTGAAAGCAATGACAAGAAAAAATACTCTTGATTCAATCTTCTTTTTGCTTGAATCAAAAGGAAATCCGCTTGAACTAAGAGACGTGGTTTTCGATTTAAGCAAAAATCCAATTGAATCAAGAGTAATTTTTCTTGTCGATGTTTTTAGTCTGGACTCTAGATCCAAGCGACTTTTTTTTCCAGTGAGCAACATTTTTACGACACTGTAATCATGCTGGTTCCTCTTTGCTAAAGGCGGTCCAAATGATCAACACGCCAAGATTCCGTACTTGAAGAGAGGGTGAAAACTTATCCCGGTCAGAATATCGTTCCACCTACCGTAACTTTGTTGCCGGATTCTTTCTGACAAAAAACGAATTTTTGTAAAATCTGACATTTTTTTCAGTCTTTTATTTTCACCTTATTCTTGTGTATCCGAAAAATTCGAGGAAATATTCATAGATTTTTTTCGAAGCGAATGTGGCATTTATCGAATATATACACGGCCTTTTCCCCAGACTAATTTTTACGGTACCACTCAAACCTGAGATCACCCCGGGAAAATACGGTAGCGTTAAGGGAAGCGCTAGTGGCGTGAAGGAAACGATTAATGAAGTTAATTATTTCAATAAATGAACGCTTGTTGTCTTGTGTTGATAGAATTCTCTTTCAGTCGCAAAAAAAATATTCATCGTATAATGAAATTTAATGTGAAATCTGAATTTTACGTGACTCATTAAATCGCCTTGTTGACCTAGTACCCACTGCAATTGCGCAACCAGAAACTTTAAAGTAAGGTTTTTACTTTTTTTCTTTTGGTTGCCAGATAATCTGCTTTTGTAAATGGAGAGTAATGCAGTGTGAATGACGCATATCATCCCGAATTTTTCAGGGAAAACTTCATTTATTTCCTCTAAAACGTATATTTTATGGGAAGAAATGTTGCAACGTTCGAATTATCTCACGGCGTTTTTCCCTGTACAAAATATTCCGGTAGATATTGCACCAGGAAACTTTGTCCAAATGCAAACGAGGCTGGCAAAACGTGAAATCGTTTTCAGGCGCAAGGATACAACTATTTCAACTCGAGCAGTGGTCGGGTGGTATCGTGAAAAATTGAAGGCGATTTGAAAATGTTTCGTACCGTGAATGTGTGAACCGTTCTCAAGATGCGAGCTAACAATAAGTTGAGTTGACTTCCTCTTATCTGAGGAAGGGTGTTTTATTAATTCAAGCATAGTTCACGTCGAGTTTTTGAAAAAATCAATTTTTATGGTAACACTCTACTTTCGCATAAAAAATAATTTCGGTTTGTCTGTCAGTTTCAATCAGCCACAGCACGACAGTACTTGGGTTCAGAGTTAACTCTTGATTTTTCTGAAGGTGGATCTTTAGCTTTTGTGCAATGCATTCTGGGTACGATCGGTGTATCTCGAATTTTAACCATTTAGTGTATTATTTTGGGAAAATCGAAATGTCAGCTTGTAGATCAAGCATTCAGGAATGTCCGTGCCGGAAATTATCTTTCAAAATCTTGTAAAATGAAGTCTCAAGTATTGTTTCCATTTTGCAACCGATTTCAATGTATCGATATTGGGAACAGTACTTTCAAAGATTCAAGACTTTGGAAGATGATATCTCTATTGCTGTGTTTCCAAATTTCCTGTACCATTTAATTTTTCGAAGAGAAACAAGCTAATTATTGCATGAAATGCACACTCAATATTTTGTTAATAGAGATGAACATTCAAGTAAGTCTTCAACAAAATAAGTGGACTAGATTTTCAAGCAAAAAAGGGAAGTATGGCAAGGAGTCTGCAACGTCCCAAACGGAGATGCGTAGTTTTGTACTTAGACCGTCGATATTCGGCACGAAAATTTCTCAAATATTAATCTACAGACAAATTTCGATTTTCTCAAAATAATGCAGTCGAAGGTTTAAATTTGAAATACATCGACCGTGCCCGGAATGCATCGCGCGAAACTTGGAGATGCACCTTGAGGTGATTCATCCCAGGAAGTAAAAAGACATTGCCTCGTCGAAGTAATTTTGCTGAGGCCTGAGTTTTACTTTTTACTCTTTGTGAAAACAGAAAAGCAACAGTGTAGATGCTTACTTCAGCAGTCTATAAAATTAAAAGCCTCTTCAGAAAATCCCAAAAAGCTAATACTAATTAATGCGAAAATCCCAGTCAGATTCGACTAATCGAATGCCGTATCTCGCATTTAGTTTCATTTATGTCTTTAATTTAGGGTTTTCGGAAGAAATTCTCATCCTAAGACTGCTAAAGTATGTCTCTTCAGAGTGTGTCGCATCAGGATTTTCCCAGTTCTATCAAGATTTAAGATCGAACAGGATTTAATCCCGATTTCATCAGGATTTGAGGAAAGTCGATCGTAAAATCAGGATTTGAGAAAAGTCGGCCGTCCGAAATTCTAGAGTTCTGCTTTCGCATACGCTTATGCGGAAATTTTTAATACCTCTCCGCAAATAATCAGGATTTGAAAAAATTATGAAATTAGGATTTAGCAGTCAGACATCACCAGAAATCAGGATTTCATCAGGATTCCCCAAAATGATAAAAAAAAAAAAAAACCCGACACCCTGCTCTCTGTTTTTACAAAGAAGGCAAATCGAAACGCGTCCCTCAGAAGAATGAGTTTGATGTATCAATGTTTGTTTACTTCCCGGGGAGGAATCATCAATCACGAAATTGATGGAGAGAATTGTGGTTATTGGGACGAAGCGGCAACGGTGGTGGAGCGGCTGAAGGATTCGGATTCGGGACTGGGGGACGGAGGGTGAACCTGACCTTCCGCAAGAGCCACCCCATTGAGATGAGTGTGGTGGGCTGCGGTGCCGTGCGGGGTGGTTATGGCCGAGCGTACGGGTGGAGCCGCGCAGCATGGCACCCAAACCCGGACCAGAAGAACAAACTCCCAGCCCGTTATCTCAGCGCGAGCCGAGAGCGTCCTCTCAAGCCCCAACCCCGAGGCAGCCATCCCGATCCCACCACCCTCCTTCGCTGCAACGTCCAGAAAAACGGTGAAGTGCATCGGGTGCATAGTCAGGAAAATCGGAAATCGAGTATGACGAAAAAAACATAGTCTTTTAATTAACCCCTCCTTCGTGCTGACGTCCGGAGAAAACGGTGAAGTGTCAGGGTTGCCATAGTCAGGGAAAATCGGAAAAATCGAGAAAATCGAGTTATGACAGGAAAAGAGAACATAGTTCTTTTTAATTTATACCACCCTCCTTAGCTGCTGAACGTCCTGGAGAAAAACGGGATGAAAGTGGATCAGGGTTGCCATAGTCAGGGAAAATCGGAAAAATCGAGAAATATAAGGAAAAAAGAAAAAAGATCCATTGTCTGGAACTTCGGTCATATCGATCGAAATCGGAAGGAAAAAGGTTTTGATTTTCCACCCTCCTTCGCTGAACGTCTCGGAGGAAAACGGGGTAAAAACGGACTCAGGGTTGCCATCGTCTGGGAAAATCGGAAAAGTCGAGAAATGTCAAGAAAATACTAAATAGTTCTTTTGAAATACCCTCGTATAACACCACCCTTCGCTACTACTCGTCCCGGAGAAAAACGGGATGAAAACAGACTCAGGGTTGCCACAGTCGGTAGAAGAAGGGAAAAGCTAGGAAAGTCGGGAAATTTTAAAAAGTCGACGACAAGCGGATATTGTCAGGGGAAATGACAGGTGGTCTCGCTAGTGGCGTAATCTACCAAGCTGGGGCCCATCGACCCACCCGCAGACTGTATTTCTAGGCCCCCTCAGTACACCCCCCCCCACCATACTTGAAAAAGGGATTTTTAGAACAAAATTCTAAAATTCCAGCTGGCATTTGGGCCCCTCAGAGCCCGACCGTGTAAAATTTACGGCTTTTTCTCGCACTTGGCCACCGAGCTGCACTTTTCGCTGTCTTGAGTAACATGTTGCCCTTTTCTGCCATTTTCTGAAACTTGAAATTCGTGTTTTGATGTGTCCAAAGCTGAATCAAGCGAGCGTATAAAATGAAGCTCTTACTGATGTCTTACCTGATAGGAAAATCGAGAGGGGCCACCCATACAATCAAAAGTACAATTCGTCAAGTTTTCGATCATCCGAACGATTCTGAGAGTCCTGCCGATGATCGTTGACAATTTTACAGAGAATGAAGGATTCGTTCTTTAAAATAGTTCGCTCAGACGCTACTTACTGCCGTGCTAAGGAAGAACGCCGTATGAACATCCGAGAGTTGCCAAATTTCCTCCGATACAATGTTTGTTGTTGAGGAAAATTATCAATACTTTTCATGGAAAATATTAGACTTTTTAGATCAAATTACATTCAAAACTAGTTACCTGAGAAATTGGAAGAAAAATCTTCACAAATTTTCTTGAAAATTAGTGATTTGTAAAAGGAAATTTGGCAACACCTGAAGGCTCATACGGCGTTTTACCTCAGCACGGCAAACCAGGTCCACTTTCTCGGCACCTCACTATTTTGCCGTGCCAAGGAAAAACGCCGTATAAACCTCCAGGTGTTGCCGAATTTCCTGTAATTAAACACGAATTTACTGTGAAAATTGTATTTTTCTTCAAATTTTTCAGGCAGTTTTTTTCGTAATTTCATCTTAACCATTTGAAAATTTCAAGGAAAAGTATGCCTTACTTTCCTCTAAAATACACGTTTTATTCTCAGAATTTGGCAATTTTCATATGTTCATACGGCATTTTTCCTTAGCACCTCAGTATTGCACTTACTGCTCACTTCGCCTCGGTAACGCGGCCGCGAAAGCAAGGATGATGCCAAAGCCCCGGTCCCACGGGTAGCTCGCGACGCGAACTTAACCACGCGAATTGAACCACGCGAATTGAGCCACGCGGCAGATCTAGGGGACCAGGTGGTATGATTTGATACCTGTTCAGTTCCGCCGACGTTAGTGACGTTAAAGGACGGTAATTTCAGTGGTAACAGGCTTTAAAATTATTGCACCCGGTCGCGCGACGAACATCGCGTCGTGCGCTGTCTATGGAACCGTGGCTTGAAAGGACCGGACCCTCTTCTCTAGTTTCCCCTTTCATCGATTTTTCCCCCGCGTTTTCCCTTCTCACCCGAAATTGAGATAGGACTGCCGGACAAGTGGACGTGCTCCTAGCTGTGATCCCTTCTGTTTTCGTTCTGTTTTTGTCATTCTCCGTCGCGTCAATACAAGTTGGCTCGCCTATTCAGTAACCTCCTATACTCTGCCGTTCTAAGGAACAACGCCGTATGAACATTCGAGAGTTGCCAAATTTCCTTCGTTGAAATGTTTATTTTTTAGGAAAGTTCTGAATATTTTTCCTTTAAATTTTCAAAATCTTTAGATAAAATAACGAACTAAATTATCTGAGAAATTGGTAGACAAATATTGAAAAATTTCCCTGATCAATAGTGATTTGCCAGGGGAAATTTAGCGACGCCTGAAGGTTCACACCGCATTTTTCCTTAGCACGGCGGTATACTGAAGTCTGCCGCTATCAATTGGGCCGCTTTAAGCAGAAAGGAGGCAAGCCACATCAACTGTTGCCAAATTTAATCTGGCAAATTTATTTTTTTACATGAAAACGGTCGTGCGGATTTGTGTGCAAATTTCAGTGAATTACCTGCATGGTACCAAACAAATTCCTTAAAATTTTCATAGGAATCCGCACAAATGTTCTCGTGTAAAAAATTAAATTGCCCAATTCAATTGGGCATCAGCTGATGTGGCTCGGTTTCTTTCTGCTTAACGCGGTCCAATTTGACTTCTAACGCAGGCGTTGAAAACCTGAACAGCCTTCAAAAGCGCACGTTCGGCAATTCGCACTACACGTCAACAATTGAAGTCTACCCGCTCAGATTGAAGGCGCTCCGAGCGTCTTCGCTTGATAGGTTTTACACGTCATCCACATGTGGAAAGATGTATTCGCTCAAGCTCACGGACAAAATTAATTTGCTGATTTAACAATTTTGCAGTTAAAAAAATTGACTGCAATTTTTGAATGTAGATTTTAAAATAAAATGTACATTTGAAGCATTTCAGTCACTTTTTTAACAACTGAATTGTTAAATAAGAAATCCATTTTTTGCCGTGAAAACTCATAGTTTAAGTACATTGTTTTATGACCCATTCCCTAAAAGCGCTTTCTTTACTCATTTTTAAAACCTTTTGTAAATTTCTTTCTTTTCAGAAAGCTGAAGTTGGTGGTTTGGATAGACCGGAGCTTGGATGCCATCTTGCCTTCTCTAAGTCAGTAATGAATGTTGTCCTCTAAGTCAGTAAGTAATATGTGGAGGAACACAGGATTAAGCTCATCCGGCTCAACTTCGAGTAGTCTAACTTCCTCGATCTTGAGCCTGAGCCCACCCGTGCAGGACGGGATGATGAATTATTGCCGGATCCACGATGGTTCCATCAACAGATTCTATTGCGAATCCTGTTTCGTACCGATTTGCTGCGAATGCAGAGATCTTTCACATTCGGTTCACAAAGTGGTCCTCGTGGAAGACGCAATTGAAAGTGCCCGTACAGTTAGCTTAAAGCTTTTAGAAGATGTAAATACTAACATAGATACAATGAAAATGAGAGTCGAGACCGCTGAGAAAATGACCGATGCCGTTGAGATGCGAGCTTGCGATGTGATGAAAGACGTCCGAACAGCATTTCAACGCTTCCAGATGCTCATCAACAAACGGGAAAGGGAGATTCTGATGAAGCTGGAGCAAACCAAGATCAGCAAAAAGAAAGCGCTCCTCCAGCAGATAGAATGCCTTCACATAGCCATCAATAGGTACATGTCGGTCTCGGAAAATCTATCCGAAAGACTCGAGTATGGCAATAATGTGGATCTCCTTCAAACCAAAGGGAGAGCAATGCACGAACTGAGAGGTCTGAATGGAATCACTGCAAATTTGTCACCGTACGAAAGTGATAATTTTAGTTTTATCGAGCCAGACCCAAATCTCATCATGGCCATCAGTGAGATGGGAGATATTTCCAGCGCGGATCATACTGTTTCGAGCCTTGCTGTGGGAGAAGGACTAGCGAAAGCTGTCAGGAATCCCTCCATCAGTTATTCGCAGAGAATCCCCAACGGGTTGAGCACAGGAATCAACAACATGATGAGGAATTTGTCTTCCGGATGCTCCATCGATCAATCGCCGTTCATCAAACCCTCGACTAGCAATAATGTTTTCATGTCTCAGTCAGGGCAAACTTCACTACTGGGTAATAATCTTATTCCCGAAAACGCAAGAACCTTAAGGCCCAGTCGACCTACTCATACAATGAATAACAATGGCCTGAATGGATTGAACGGAATGAACAGTATTAATGGCGTCAATGGTTTATTCAATCAAAGGAGTTCCATTGACCTACTACGGGATCCTCATCACTTCCCTACTCCTGCTAGAATTCGTGCTAATCGTGTCTATCACAACATTAGATTGCCAGCCTTTACTTTCTGTTCGGAAGGTGACGGAGAAGGTCAGCTCTGTCGACCTTGGGGCGTTTGCTGTGATGAGAACGGTAACATCATCGTTGCAGATAGAAGTAACAACCGAGTCCAGATTTTTGATTGTGATGGGGTTTTCATCAGAGCCTTCGGCACACCCGGAGAAGGGGATGGTGAATTCGATCGACCAGCGGGTGTGACAGTCGACAAAGATAACAGAATCATCGTTGCGGATAAGGACAACCACCGTATTCAAATTTTCACTTTCGAAGGTATTTTTCTTCTCAAGTTCGGTGAGAAAGGAGCCAAGAACGGTCAGTTCAATTATCCGTGGGACGTCGCGGTCAATTCAAAGAATTGTATAATTGTAACAGACACTCGCAACCATCGTTTACAGTTGTTCGACCCGCGCGGTAATTTCCTCAAGAAGTATGGCTTTGACGTATCCAGTGGTGGGATTTGGAAACAGTTAGACTCTCCAAGAGGCATTTGTTTCGGTCCGGATGATTCAATCATCGTTACTGATTTCAACAACCACCGCATCGTTGTCCTGGATCCAGCATTTGAAAACATTTTCTTTATTGGCACGGAAGGATCAGGACCAAAACAGTTTTTGCGGCCTCAAGGTGTGGTTTGCGACAAGGGAGGCAATATCATCGTTGCTGACTCGAAAAATCACAGGATCCAAGTCATCAAGCATGATGGCACATGCTGCCTTGCCCAATTCGGGCACAACGGGAAAGAAAACGGCCAGTTTGATAGACCCTGTGGAATTGCGGTGAAACCGGATGGGCAAATTGTTGTTGTAGACTTCGGTCATAATAGGATTCAAGTATTTTAAAATTCCTGTGAGGTATGGAATCAAAGTGGCCTCAAATGATGGTTTTTGTTTTTGCTAACGATTGTAAGGAAGTTCATCAAATAACCGAGTGTAATCTTTTAAGCTTCATTTATTCTGAAATTAATTCGCAAAAGAAAAAGAAATGACCCGTTTAAATTATAAAATTTTATCGATTGACTTGTTCTGATCTTATATTTATCAAAACAGAATTTTTAAATTTTAATATAAGTAACTTTTTCCAACCAGGTACTAAAACAAGATTAACTTATCTTAATCATCATGATCATTATTTAATTCGATCTCAAGTTGAAAACTTAATTTTTATAAATCCTTCGTTTGTTTTTTATGATTTTATTAATTCAAAAATGAAATTTTATTACTGACTTAAAGTCCGTTGGAAAAGTTAAAATAGTTTCTTTGAAGTACTAAACAAATGCTCTGTCTCGAAAGGACCTATCTGTAAGATTCAATCTTACTGGAGTGTGTTATTATCTCTGAATTTGATTTTAGTGACAAGTCGCAATGACCTGAACAGAAAATGTTTGAATTTTTATTTAATTTGATTTTTGTTTTCTTTTTTTTTATAATTAATAAGTTTATTCTTTATTATTTTGTTCATCTAGTGCTTTTTGCTTTTTTTCAGTTATTAAATGTTTATTATTGTTGTGGTCATTCTCATGAATACTCAGGACTTAGCTCAACTTGTAAGAGCCTTACTTTTACACTCAGTATTGTCTCCGAGACTCAATTGGACGTATTTCTGTCAAACGGAACTATGTGCATTAAGACATGAACCCTGAGACCCATACGAATAAATGACTAACAGGGCTCACGTCATAAGGCACATAGTTCCGTTCGGCAGAAATTCGTTCAGTTTAAGATCCACAAATTTCAAGAAGAGAAAAATA
The DNA here is from genome assembly GCF_918797505.1 of Bemisia tabaci. NCBI lineage: Eukaryota > Metazoa > Arthropoda > Insecta > Hemiptera > Aleyrodidae > Bemisia > Bemisia tabaci. The sequence continues at coordinate 50,596,364 of NC_092798.1, forward strand.
AAAACAGCCACAAATAACAGATTTTGAACTATATGGAGAAAGTAAAATGAGGAGAAGAAAAATGTATATTTATCTTGTTAAAGGCCTTAATTTATTAATTTATTATCATTCTTCTTTGAAAGCTGCTGGTAGCGATTTGCATCATAGTTTTTTTTTACTTAGGTATGATATTCGATCCACAAAAGTATGGAGTATCTGAAGAAATCAGCAACACTCTTTTCGACTGAAATTTTACGTCCATTCATTTTTACTTATTTATTACTTAAAAATGATAAAAAACTTGTTGTTTTTCCAAAATTTTAAAATGAACTAATCATCGTAGCCCGTTTAATCAGTAAGTTGGTAATGACCCAGTTGCCAACAGAATCTTAGTGAAAGTATCACGGTTTTCCCAGTGAAACCTATTTTCATTTCTTCCTAAAGTAACAATGTGGAGATGTATGTCCCCTTATTCATCAGAGAAACCAGTGAAACTAAGAAAAATTACGTTTTACGAAATTTTTCCTTCGAGATATGAAGATGAATCATTTGTTCTGAAAGCTTTAGCAGACCACTGCTCTACTCTGAATCCTTTGGAATTCATGGTTCAGTTTGGGCTCCGAATTGCTCCATTGAGAATGTGCAAAATTGTGCCATGTTTGTTTGTTTTTTTGTAGGATTTGCCCTCCCCCCCTCCCCATTTCATAAGGTCTATAGCAAAATTATGTACTTTTCTTGCATTATGTAGAAAGTAAGAGGCAAATTGTAGCTGACAGGTGAAATTTGTGATTTTTCCAATGAGCTCCACACAAGTTCAAACAAGTCTTCTTCTGCAGAACATTGTTAAGTTTGTATCAAACTTAAGAGATTCACCCATTCTTTGTTTTGTACTTTGCAATTTATATTCATAATTTCAGTTTTCACTCGCCTATGTTTAAGAACTGATGCTAGTGGGTCAGTGGCCCCCTTTTTTTTTTAAAAATTTATTCTCTGAAAGTACGAAGTGCTGTTAAGCTTCCAGAAATTTGTTCAGATTTTTGTAACCCTTAATGGCAAAAGAAATCATGTTTTGAACATGTCAAAATGTGACCAGTTTGAAACGATATTTCTTGCAGGCTCCAATGACGTAGCCAGACAAGTAGAACGGTATTTGCTTATCGGCTCATCTCAGCATCAGACATGGTCTTGCTCAGTTAACTTCGATTTTGATCAGCTTCTTCTCTTCTTATAAATGATCGGTTCTACTTTTTAACGAACATTTTGACTTTCTCATAAAATCTTTCAGAGGAGAAACTGTAGCACAACCCTGCAATATTCCTCGCCACTGCCCCATTTTCCTACTTATTGATTTTAAGCTAATTAAAGTTAATGAGTTTAATGTTTGGAGAAAACTTACTTTTTAATCTTCGGTCCTGATGCTTTTATAAAATTATGACGATGATCATTAAAAGCGATCGCGAAAAACGCGTACTTGCTGGAAAGTAAAATTGATAAAAATAACGTGATATCGCTTTTTATTCTACTAAAGTGCGGTGTAATGTTATGTTTATTTTTATCAATTGTAATTCTCGACAAGCACGCGTTTTTTGCGATTGCTTTTGACCTGCGTATTGGTCCGAAATGATCATTGTCATAATTTTATAAAAACATCAGGGCCAAAGATTAAAAAGTAAGATTCATCCAAACATTGACAATCCCCTGATATAGTAACACTATGAATTCTTTTTTTTTTTGTAATGAGTTTAAACTTGGCAAGCTCCAGCAATTTGTCTCTATACTCAATATCCTACCTATAAGACTTAAAATCTATTTGTAAGACTGATGAATATGTACAATTGATTATGTTAATGTTTAAAATACTAATTTATGTTATTGTAGTTTTTATTGTATATTAGGTTGACATGTTTCCTATCACAGAGTTGAAAAGGTGACCCCTTTATGAAATATTTTTTTTACTAAGACTGAAAATCTACCTCACAACTTGACTAGACTAATTATTGTAGTTTGAATTTTCCATATTGTACAAATAACTCTTAATGACTGAAATTAGTACCTAACCGATCAATACCTCAAGACTATTTTACGGGTAAATTTGTTACATTCTTGATTTAAGTCAATACTACCTACCAGGTAATTCTGACCAAGAGGCCGTTGTATTCTCTAAAAAAAAAACAGGGTGGATGAAAACTGCATTCAAACCTTCAACACTGAAACTAGTTTCAAGAAATCTAGTTTAGGTGATTTAGTCGCGGCTAGGTGTTAGTTAGGATTAAGTTAATGCAAGTAAAATAAAATAGCAGCTAATTTTTTTTTGAACTGATAAAAGCTTTTTCCTCACAGTAAACATTTTTCCTCTATCATGTCAACAGGGAAAAATTGGTGATGGATAAGCAAAGCAATATATTTATCCTTTTTTCATTTATTTATTACACTAGTGTGTTTGTATTAGCTGATTCTTTGTATGTACTAAGACTGATCATAAACCTTTGAAGACTGACTAACCGGATAATGGGTCAGTTGCGCTCAGAATCGTGTGTTGATGTTTGATTCTTGTAAATTAGCTGAAAATTAATAAGATCTGTCCAAACCGCAACTTACTACGTTCAATATTAACCAAGATATTGCCCTTTAAAAAGTCAGGTTTCTGACGTCATCCACTGTGGCATTGACATCCTTGGTTCTTTCCTCTTTTGTTCGATCAGTGATGCAGAGAGTGCAACGCGAAACTTCCAGTACGTTAAGCGTAACAGAACTCAAGAAACAGACGGATATTCACTTTAAAGATCTTTTATCATGTGCTGACGCATTCGCCACGAAGAGATTAGGCGATCAGTCAGTTCACTTCAGTTTGTTTACGTTTAATGTCGTTGAAGTTTCGTGTTGCACCCTCTGTATCTCTGATCAAACTAAAGAGGAAGAAACCAAGGGTCTCACTGCTGCAGTGGATGACGTCAAAAACCTGACATTTCAAAGGGCGATATCTCGGTTAATGTTGAACGTAGAAAGTCGCGGTCTGGACGGATCTTATTATTTTCAGCTAATCTACAAGAATACAGTATCAAAACACGATTCTGTGACTAGTGCAACTGACCCATCCAAGCAAATGCACCAATGTGTTCAAATTAGTTACATGCATGCTGTTAGTTTGAATTTTTAAAAAGAAAATTGGCTCATTGCACACTTTCTGATTCTTCTCGGTTTACACCCATGACCTCTCTAAGAATTCAGCCTTTGTTAATTTATGTGCTTCTGAATAGAAACCTCTTGTCCAGGGGCGGACTGGCCATGGGAGCGGGGAGGCGATCGCCTCCTAACAATTGGCCGCGGAGGTCCCGAAGGGGCCCCGCGGTGAATTTATTTCGAGTCATCGTTTTTTTCCCCGTAATGTTGTAATTTTTCTATCCTTTTCTGTCACTAGAAGGCCCCAAAATCCTTGAAAATTTGTCTCTAAGAGACATGAAAGGTCGCCTAGAGCTATATGATGAAGGGGCCCCTGAAGAATCCTGAGAATGGGTTATTTGAAGTTCAGGAACTGTGGAATTTCAACTCCAATAATGCTTAAAATTGCGTTTAAAAAGTGTGAAATTTTCAAAAATTTTCGAAGGAGGGCCCCCGGACCTTCTTAGAGGGGCCCCCACATTCAGGTCGCCTCCTAACTTTTCGACTACCAGTCTGCCCCTGCTCTTGTCCATGCTTCAAAATTAATCCATCATTTCAATCGGTGTTTACAATCCGTATTCTTTCTTTTGAGCATGTTTGTAAATTAGAATGATAACCGATAAATTTTCAAATTTAAAGGAGCATTTGCTCAAACTGCCCCCAATAAAACCATGAAAAAACAGCTCCGATTGTGTTATCCCTCTTGAAAAATAACCCGTCGAATATTGTCATAATTTTCTCTCTTATTCAATAACTAAGAGGATATACTATGCTGTGTAACGTCAAATTGAAAGCAATCTATGCAGCTTCCAGAGAAAACCATCCTTATTTTCCCAGAAATTGTTGTCAGAGTGGCATGAATAAACTTAATTTATAGGAAACTCTCTTAATAGGTTTCAGGTGAACAAGGTACCTGAAACAGGGTGTCTACAAGTCCGGGAATAGTGCTGATTTTTTAAGGGCGGTCCAGAAGTACTGAAAAAGTGCATATATTCTGCAAGATGGTCCAGAATTTTTTTTTACTTTTTTGACTTTTTTGTTGAAATTTGAGCGAGAACTTGAAATTGTTGAAATTTTTCGGATTTTGTCAATTGGAGGTACTGAATGAGAACTGCATTTTTACTGTTGAGGAGGCACTGAAAATCTTGGGAATGTACTGAAGAAGTACTGATTTTTGGCCCGCCTGTTTTAGTAGACGCCCTGTTGCTTGCTGTAACCCAGCATTGAACTGAGATCACTTCACCACTACTTTCACTATTTCTTTAGTGATATCAAGTGTTTTGCGAAAGAGTTCAAATAAGCTGGGAAAATAAGGAAGGTTCCCTGAACTGCACATTCTTTAGATCAATTCCACATCATTGAATTTCAAAGGCCTTATTTTACTTACACCGAAAAATCAGAATCTGCTGCATTTGACTAAAGATTTATCTCTGTAATATGTAGTCAATTTCATGTTATTTTTTGTACAGTAACTGTAGAGCCTATTTTTTCGCAAACAATGCAGAGAAAATCAACAATGTTTCCATTTCTTGAAATCTGAAATTTAATCAATTCTTTCGACATTAATGATGAAATACCCAAGTAGTACTGAATACAATTATATAGTAAAACAATTGCTACTGCTTCAGAGTGTCCTGTTTGTTACCTATTTACAGATTGAAGGGAAACAGTTTATTGAAGTTCATTGCAATAATATTAAATAAGTTGTCATTTCTCCTTGTATTGCAAAATGACGATCTTTCTGATACATGAATCTCATCTTATTGGTTTTAACATCAGCATTTAGTGACCAAATGGAGAATTTGCAAGCAAATTTTTTATTGCTTTATCTGGAAGTGCTTAAAGAGCTGATTGCTCAGTATTTTTTATAATTTTTTTCTGTCATGGGAAATAGTATAAAAATAGATTTAAAAGCGAGAAAATGCACCGCCTAGTGACGTCATCTGGCGGCATCTCCCATTTAAATACTCGTATTTTAGTAGATGAGATCATTTTGTCATATCTTCTCGAATAATCGTTCAATTCATGAACCAAGGGTATCCCCGTGTTCAGCTCACTTGGTAGTGTCCATTCAAACACGGCATTCATTGAATTTCAGACTTTTGCAAATTCTCTCATTATGTAAACAAATTGCAATTTTAGGTATGGTAATAAAATTTTAATTATATTGCATCAATTTGCAATCATATTTTAATATTTTCATTGCATTGTGCTACCTGGGTAGTTGAATCAACTATATTTATAAGAGTTGTAGTTACTACTGGACTGTCTATTTACTCATAAGATTCTCCGATAAACTGCTTGCCAATGCCAGTCTCCGGGAAGCGATGATGGTATATTTTGTCGATGCCCAGACGAAGGAACGTACAACCATTCCAAGGTTGATGCAGCTTCACTGATTTAATTTTTTACTCGAGTGGAGCATGACTCTATTCTGTCCTAAATTGAACTGATTTTAATGTGTTTTCACAATCATAATGAGTGTAATTTTCCCCTGGAAAAGCCCAACAGCTTCCTCGCTAAAGTAGAGTTTGCGAGGGGAAATTTTGCAACGTGGAATGTAGTTACTGTTTGTTGGTGGTGAAGTGGTAGGCTTGAAAGGAGAACTAGAAAGCCATTTTAATTTTGAAACATGTTTATTCATCTAAAGTGACACATAAACATCTGATTAAAAAAATCACAAAAGAGGACAAGCAATACTAAGTTCAGGCCGCCATGATGGCTGGCTCGCGAATGAGGGTTGTTCTCGTCGATGGCTGGTGAGCCACTGGCAATCCCAACAGTTACGTTCCTTTGTCTGAGAACGACTATTCAGTATATGTATGGTTGACTTTACCGGAAATTTGATACTGGCTACCAGACACCTGAGTATCACAAATATCTAGGCAGTCAAGCAAATACACCATTCCTGTGCACTAATATTTGTCTTGGAGTTAAATTGTAACAGGCCACAGACCAGCTACTACTCAAAGTGACCCTTAGTAGTCATTGTCTCACATGAAAGTACTGTGTTTATTTCAGTTCTACAAAAAAAGTTCTCTTACGATTAATAAAAACGTTACATATTCCGTAAGAAAAATAGTGAAAAATCAAAATATGTATCTAAGTTCCTGCTAATAGCGACCCTAAGTTTTGTTGGTCAATCTTACGCACAAGTTTAAGTCAATGACTTCTGAGCATCTATTCGTTGCTTTTCTGACGTAAGGGCGTAACTACATTCGACGATGAGCCCTGTTGTCCATATAACTCGATGCTTTCTTGGGCTCATCTCAAATTGAAGTTGGGCCCTTTTGTCAGCCAAGCGACGGATTGTAGGAGGTGCATTATATTTTTTCGTATATTGTGCTTGCAAGTATTAATTAGTCTTGGTAGTCTTAACTCGCTGGTGTATGTTTAAAGTTTTCTCCATTTTTAAGTTTTCTTTTGTTACGTTTTACCTTGAATAGGTACCTATCACTCTTATGAAGATGTATAGGATTTTTCTAAGCACAATGAGTGCTGTCTCCTTTTATCTACTAATTAATTGCTGTGTTCGTAGTTAGACAAAGCATGAGTAATCTTTGTCACTTTCCAATCCTCTTAATATGTTTCACATTATGCAGAGTTCCAAGCTTCATTTCTAATTCACCAATGTCTTAAACTGAAGTGAAGTTTAAAAGCATTTGAGGAGATAAAAAGATAAGTGCTCTCTTGCGAAATCATATTTTCTTCTGTAATGTTCAAGATTTTTCATCAGACTTCATGAAATCTCATGCGCATGTAAAGTAAGATGTTCTGCACAAGGGCATGATTCTTATGACTTTTCTTTTACGCTTGCAGACTAGGTGGATGAAATGAAAAGATGTGTAACTCAGAACCTCGCTGAAACATGTTAGAGAAAGTGGAGTTTTTTGTTTGTGTGTAGGATTATACCTACGAACGGCTGAAAATCTAAATAGCTATTTTTTCCTAATTAAATAAACGAAAGAAAAACAAAATCAATTAAAATTATTTTTGCTTGAAAATTTTGTAAAAAAGAAGAGGATGAAACCACTGCGTGTTTATTGATTGCCGCTTACAAAGTGCTTGTAAATTACTTAAGTGTAAGGAATTATATTTTTTCCTTTATTTAATATACATTTTTTTGCTCAATCACAAGTTGGATCAATTCAGAATTTTCGTTTAGGTTTTGTCGGCTATCGTATTTGCATTGCATACCTGAACCGCTGTGCATCATGTATCATTGTCTTTTTTAAAGTTTTTCTTTATGAAAGAGAAACTTCGTATTCAATACATCACTGCTCATTCTCAATTTGAAAGAGAAGAGAAGAGAAGAGAGAAGGTTCTGTTTATGAAAAACGACCGACATTTTTTTTTCAACCTCGCTGTCGTGAGGTCTGGTTTATTTCTCATAGGTATTTATTTTGTACAGTAACTTATCCTCGGTGCATTCAGGTATGCAATGAGTTCATTTGTATAATATATTTTTGAAGTTTATTACTGTTAGTCTTATGTTTTCATCTTACCGTTGTGTTCTTTCTTTAAACTGTCTTTTCTCGAAGTATTTGTTTCTTTTTCATTTTTTTAACCTTTTTTAATAATAAATTAAAATGTATTGAGATTTAATCAAATCAATTGTGTTTTTTGTTCTTTTCCCCGCTCCATTGTGTTTGATTTTTGAAAATTTCATAAATTCTAGAAGAAATATTTTGGCAAAATCTATCCGAAGAAAGTTTTAAAATGAAAGTTAAAGAAAAATTTAGTCCAGTTTTTGCCCTCAAATTTTGTAAAATTTACATAAAATGTGAAGACATTAGTGTGACAGTCTAAAGCAAGAACATTTTATCTTAAGCGGAATCTCCTCTTCCTCTCCAGACATTTTCTCTTGAGAGACAGTCCAATTCCTTTTTTGAATTTTTTTTCAATATGAGCTCTCCAAGTTATAGCGAGTACCAAAAGCTGAACTTTGGCGACTTTCAGCATCCAACTCTAATTGAGACTACAACTCCAGACACATGATATATTTGATGTTGTCTCGTGGCAAAATGTTACCGACATTTCAAAATCAGGGTTCTCTTAACTCTCATGGGGCAAACTTATTTTTCCCAATTTTTAGTAGACTCTTAGCACTGATGTCTTCATTTAAAATACGAGTTTACATTAAAACCTTTTCGAACTCTAAAATTTGTTTACTGCACTGTGAATCAAAGAAGGTGTATGACTCAGTTGCAATATTAAACTGCGTATGAGCAGTAATATTTTCTTGACTAATCGAATGGAGGATTCATAAAAAGTGCACAAGTACAAGTTCACACAAAATTTTCAAAAGGCTACTTAGTACGTACGTTTTAAGAGGATTTTGAATCTACTTTATTTTCAACTGAACAGGACAAATTTCTTGCTAAAATCTTAATAATTAACACTACTGAAGAAGGTCTAGATTAAAGCGGAGCTGTTCAAATACACTGTAAACGTTACTTTAACAGAATGGCTTGAGTAAAGTCAATGATACCAGAACATTGGGTGCTTACATTAATGCTTACGATGAAGATTTAAAAATCATACTAAATTCTAATGAAACTTTTTGACAGAAATGTCTTCATTACTGGGTGCCTTTGAAGAGAAAGTTATAAGAAATGAAAATGAAAGATTTGCTAGAAATATAAGCTTTTATTAGAACTATCAAGTTGCCCAAAATACATATATCTTTTTAAATTTGCTTTTCTTTAGTTTCTTTCATCGGGTATGTATGCTGCTTATCAGATACATATCTTAGATTGTAAACAGTACTTGGTTGCTAGGGTGCTGAGAGGATTGTTTTGAGCTGGGAATGTGATAGGGTGGCCAATCAATTTTAGTGGTGTTTGCAACTGTTATATCTCATAATCTGTGTTCAATTTTCTAAAAGAGTTTACTCCTCTTTAAAGTGAGCACACATTCCTAATGATAACGAATGTCACATTAACAAATGCTTTTGTTGTCCGAAACATTGTTTGAAGTCATAACAATTCAGAGCAATGTAGGATCCTTGAATGATTTTCACAACAGCGTTCTGAGATTTTGCACATAGTTCTTTGAAAACAGTAAATTTAATAAATAAATTTAATAAGTAAATTTAATTAAATTGTTGTACATTGAAACTTGGAGAAAATGCCACAAAAACCACCACCAAGAAAACCACCCCCTGTTACTACTCAAAAATCGGTAAGTAAAGATAAATTATTTGTCAAATTTTGTTGTTTTCTAATTAATTAATGCATCCAACAGGTAAGTATTCCATTATTACAAAAAGCTGCGACCAACTCTCTGATCAAATTTCTTCCTCAAAAAACTATCTGAAAGGCTTAAATTTTGAAAGAAGCATTGGTAGATATTTACCAAGCAAAAACCATTCGACGGTGCAAGTCGGCAATCACTTAACTCGTTTGCCGTGTCTGAAAATCTCCGCAACTATGTTATTTTTTTAAAGGAGAACAAATGGACATGATTCCTTGAAGTTTTTGCAGAATTTTCCTCGCACATAGAAGGAAAATCACGGAAGTTTTAAAGAATTACCGTTGAGTAGTTTTCCAATTAAAAAATAAAGTATGACCAGAAGTCTGCAACGTCGCAAACCGAGTTATGTGATTGCCGACTTTCACCGTCAATATAGTTTTTTAATTGTTTGATCTTATAAATTCACTCATTGACTTAAGAAGCATTGTTAATTGTCTTCAGGAAAAGCATTATAGAACTATTTGAACCTGCAATAAAGGATTTTAGGTATAAATCAGAATTGAATATTATGATGTTGCCAACATGTCATCTGTCCTGCTCAATCATAGCAAAGGTTCAACGTACAACCTTCGACGGAAAAATTCAGTTGCATTCTTTTACCTTTATTCTGTAGATTCTGTCAGAATTCTCTTTTATTATGTCTTGTATTACGGATTTAAACTTTGCTCTATCACTTCATTTCCACACAGGCATCGCGATTAAGATCAATAAAATCACCTGTAAAAGTAAAATCATCTTATCAGCTGCGAGAACCAGGTGGCGAGGAAAGTGATCCATGGCTGAAAGGGAAGAGTTTGTTGAAACCTGATGATCAGCTGGATTTAAGCGAGAAGGTAACTCTGTTTCGTTCATTGCATATTTTATTTCTGAAATTGTTTCCAATTTCTTCAAAGAAACTTGAATACTAGAATTTCCTCTCAAAAAGCAGCTATGTTTATTAATTGTAGGTATATATCCACATACTTTAGTCGGTTACTCAATTTTCAGAAGAAGAAAAAAAACATTTAATGGTTTACCATTTGGTTTCAAAAATTTCTGTTCCAGTCTTATTTTTGAAGGGGAGTTAGCCAAAAATATTTCTTGAAATTTTCATAGAATATTCTGCAAAATAGAGAAGAAAATAAATTTTTCGAGAGGTGTAACGATTACTTTGTTTTTTGTCCATTAAAAAATAGTGTGTATAGAATCTGGAAACAAGGAGGTTGGTGGTTTAAAATAAAAAGGAAAATCACTGACCAAATACATAATGCTGAAAAATTATATTTTATTTAAGTAAGTGATTTCTTAAACATAGACAGAATTTGAAGCTGAATTATGATGTATCTACTTAAAAATATTAGATTTTAATTTTTATTTGAAATTTACATGCAATTCTAGGAATTACAAGAGGAAATCACAAGATCTCTCGTAGTAAAGAATCCATTAATTCATAGTGATTGGGTTGAGTATAGTTACAAAGATAGAGCATTCATCAGCTGCGAGCCGCAGCCTAATTTCATCACTGTTCAAGAGCTTGAGTCGAAAGTAATCCATGTTGAGTCACCAGAAGCCGCGGACCAGTTACATGGTCGTTCCATGCCAGGCAAGTAATGTTTTCTTAAATTGATGGCATCTTTGTAATTTAACAGCTTTCCATGATTAAAGGTGTTCAAGTTAAAAACACAAGGCATTTCTTACGTCTCAAGATCTTGATGAATTTTCTTATGAAGAATTTGACTAGTTGTTTGCACAAATAGAGTTGATTGGACAAAATGTTACATTTGTTTGTTATTGACCAAAAACTAGGTTGATAAATATTTTCTAAAATCTTTCTTTCATTGGTTGTAGATTCGTTTTCCAAAAAGACTAGATTCTAGACCTACTAGCTTCAAATATGTCGAATTTTCATAAACTAGAATTTTTTCCCAGAATAAAAGATTAAGACTCAATTGATGCTTACTCAATTCATATGAGTAGGTACAGAAAAAGATAACTAAACTCAGTTTCAATTAGGAGGATTCAGACTTTTTTACATTATCTGAGTGGGGTACGTCAATAGAAATTATCATTGAATTCAATGGCTAAGTTGAAAAGTGCATACCTCAGATTATGACGCTGCAAGTCTCTCATATGGTTTTTTAAAGGGAAAACTAGCCATCAGTTTCTTTTCAAATTGTCTATGAATTTCCTTCATTCTATCTAAAAAATTAGAAAATTGCAAGAAAGTATCTCTGTTATTTTCCTTTAGGAAAAAAACTATCGGAGATTTTTTAACATTGCATCGCGGTGCGCATCTTTTGCATTCAGTAATCGATTGTCGACTGGCATTGTTGAAATCCATTTTCTATAAAGTATTTTAACTTCCAATAATCTCATAAGAAAAATCCTAAGACACATTCAGACAGTCTTTTTACAGAAACACCTCAAGTTGCTCCTGTAGCAAAATCGGAGGATTTTAAGAATGAAATCGAAGAGGAACCTATCAAGGAAGATGAAGAAGCAGACGAGGAGAAAGATGAAGAGGATGATGATAAATTCAATGAAAAACGAGAGGCTGATTCAGAGATGCAAAGTAATGGTGCTTCCGAAGGTCAAAAAAAGAAATTAACCAACCAATTCAATTTCAGTGACCGTGCAGCTCTTACTTCAGTTTATCCTACTAGGGTGAGCATGTACTTCTGCCTAAGAGTGTTTGGAAACATTATACTTGAATAAAATAAAAACTGTCATGGAAAAAGTTATGGAACAACCATGAGCACAAGAGGCAATATTTGCAATTGAAATTTTATTTATTAAGTACTGTTGTTGATTAAAAAATTGTATACTTGAAAAACACTTCTTCCTGTAACTTTATTCTACTAAACTTCATTATTGCTTTTCTTATTCATTTCGCTGTTAAAAACCGGGTGCATTGGCAGCCGCTGCTTGAGTTGAAATTTTTACGATAATTTCGATGGAGCAGCACAATTATGAAGTTGGAATTTCCTACATTTCCCTGACTTTTCAATGAAAATTTACTGTATTTTTGAGATTACCTACTTGGGCTTGCGATTTCCTGACGAATATAATTCTTACAGGAAATAGGAACTCAGACCATTCCGCCTCCACGAAATACACTGAATGAATATGTTACCCAATGGATAATTTACGACACATACCAGCAAGATTACGAAGCACAACAAAGAGAAAAAGAGAAAGAGCGTGTTTCAAAAATGACTTCACAAGTTAAGAAAGAAGAGCCACGGAAGAAGTCGTCGAAAGGTGGCATGGATCCTACCATGGTCCGTTTACTACAAGCAGCCAAAATTATAGAGAGAATGGTGAATCAGAATTTGTACGATGAAATCTCCCAAGGTAGGAACCGAGGTTTTTTACCCTGGTACAGTTATGTTTTTGCTTGCATTGCACCAAACCGAGTTTGTTCATACTAATGACCAAAATTTCAGAGCTAATAACATATTCCATCAAAAATAAATTAAAGGAGTTTGAGTTGCTTGATCTGAGGTTGCTTTGGGAGTTGGGTTTGCATTTTTTTCCAAAATAAAAAACCTACATTTTCACCCCATCTGACCGAAAATAGCATTCCTGAAAAATTTGATCTCTTTTCATGTGAGTGGTCCTCCCTAATAAATCATGCCGTTCAGAATGCCAGATTGAATCTTCGATAACAACATTTTGAATTAGATTTCAGGTACTATGAAGATCCATCAGATGAGTTTCGAGATGGGCAAGGAACTCTCCTCCCATTATGGAAATTTTCATACGAGAAGACAAAAAAGTTGGCTGTTACAGATTTAAGGTGGAGCCCTCGTTACTATGATTTGTTTGGTGCAACGTTTGGATCGTGTAAGAATCTACTTTTTTTTAATACTTATGGCAAGAACCTGTCTGCTACTCCTTTTCTTCGTATTCTGAAAAGTTCTTTGAATATATAATTTCAAGTTACATACCTAATCTATTCTAATAATCTTTTTGAAAGTTGAAAATTATCTATCAGTCTCTGTGAGGATAATTTTCCCAGACAAAGCACAATTATGTGGAGATGAGCCATGACACAAGGCACAGAGAGATTTATGTTGAGCCCAAGAGCATATGTACGCCGCTGCTCAGACGTTTCAGGGCTGAGGACCCTGGGAAGGTTTAGGCAAATAAGGTTAGATCTGTATTGGATCGTTTCACGACCATGCAATAGCATTCACTTGAGTGGCTAGTGAGGGAGCGGAACTCCAACGAGTCTTAGCCATTGGAGCTTTTCTCCACTCTGTTTCAGTTCTAGCCTGACGACAGAACTGACACATGCTAAGAGAGATGGATCCATCCTTTTTCATGCTGAGAACATTTTTTTCTGAATGATCATCAAACAGCTATAAATAATGAACGGAAAACGTGCTGTGAACCACTCTTAATTGAAGTGCTGGGTGCAAAAAGGGCTTTTCTTGGTTTTAGTGTTTTATAATCTTTGCTAACGTTTCATCCATTATAATTAAGGCGAATGCATGGAATTCGTTGAGACTTATACTGAATTTTTTAATGATTTTACAATGCTGAAAATGAAAAATTACAGAGAATTTCCCTAAAAGTTTCCTCTCTAAAATATAAATTAGTAGTAGAGATTCTGAGACACCGTAACCAAAAAATGTCCTTTCTGCACCCAACACCTCTATTTCCTCGTAAGGCCCTGTTCAATATCTCCATCTTTCTGCGATGTTGAGGAACACTCGCAGAGACCCCCTGATCATCATGAAACGAAGGGGAAATTCCTCTTTACCATTGTTTTTGAGTAGTTTCTTACATACTGTAAAGTATCAGACGTACTATAGTTTCAATTATTCAAGGAAACAAAACATTATTCTTAGAAATAAATTCAGTTAAATATTTTATCAGTTAATTTCGAAATGAAGGCAACAGAGGGATACGTTTGTCTCTTCACTCTCAAGAACCCATCGTTCCCTGAGTATATAAACTATTGTGACTCTGGGGCAATGTGCCTTGATATTCACTCCAGCCGATCCAACTTCATTGTCGTTGGGAGATACGATGGCTCTGTGGCAGTGTACAATGCTCATCTACCAATCAAAGAAGCTCAGTTTGAAAGTAATTCAGTTACTAACAAACATGGAGGCATAGTTTGGCAGGTAAGATCTTTCGATTCGTCATTAGATCTTTTATCCTCATCTTGAAGCTATTTTCACCAAAAAAGACGAAGTTTAACTGATAGACCCAAGACCACTGCGTGAGATCGGCAAACCCTCATCAGAATTACTTGGGACCCTATTTCAAGTATTAATACCCGATACATTTTTTCCCAGTTGTACGACAAATGAAACTAATTTTAAATGCAACAGTTCCGCCATTTAAGTTCCAATTTTTCAGAGAGTGTCGATAGTCATTGATAAAGTCTTCATGATGATGCTATTGTGTATAAAGACGCTCTTAAAAATTACTATACATCTGCAAGACATATCAACGCATTTATTGGAACGGTTCCTTCAGAGTAAAAATCATTCTTTTGTAAAACTATGTGCTCAAGAGATCAACTTCTTCGAAAAAATTCAAAAGCTGTTCCCCTAAAGACCATACAGTGTACACAGTAGCAAACACTATGAGAAGGATCCACGCACATATAAGTTAGATCTGCACAAGAGAAGTTGAAAAATGACTTGACCCAATGAGAGATTATCTGTTTTTTTAAAGTTTTTACCACAATGTTTTTAAAGATAAAGATTGCAATTTTCTCATGACTTTATTTTAAGAATCAAGCAGACTGAGCAGCTAAAACTATGACCCGCTAAATTTTGGTCAATCAGGATCTGCCGCTGTTGGCTAAAGTCCGTTTGCTTTTGGCCAGCGACATAGATATTTCTTCATTAATCATTTGAAAGACCAAGCGAGTCCTTGAAGAGTGGCGTTATCAGAGTTACTCTGGATACTTCCTTCTCTTCAACTAACCTCCTAGATATCCAGATATTTGACTGAATGGTTTTCAATTTTTTCAGGTGTGTTGGGGACCAGATTTGATAGATGGGGATCTTAATTTTTTTTCCGTCTCAGCTGATGGCAAAGTATGCAGCTGGATAGTAATGCAAAATGAATTATCGCAAACACTTGTCATCCATTTACTTCTGAATATAGATCCAATAGCTGGGCCTAATGGAAATCAAATGAATCTGGTCGGTAAGTTTGATTTTTGAGACGATTTTTCTTTATCTAGGTACTCTACGATGGAAGCTGTTCAGTTGATTCTTTTCACACGTCAAAAGTTTTATGATAATTTTTTTTGTTCTTTATAAAACTTTAAATTAATGCAATTTGCAGGCTGTGGTGCTTGGGTCATTTTCCTATAGAGATGATTCGCATTTTCCTGTTATTTCACCATTAAAAATCATTCTCATCAGCAAAATTCAGTTTAAAAAGCATTTAGGTAGCTGAATGTTTAATTTTACTGTTTCAGAGAAAAATAGTTAATATAGTAATAAAGGATTATTTCATACCTAAATCGGTATTTCTACCTTTTTCTAATTTAATGATTATCTCCAGGACATGACGTTGGACAAGGATTCACAATTTCACCAAGCTGTAGTGCATACACTTTTTCAGATGCATGGAATTTAAAACTGCGACTCACAAAATTGGGATTCGAACCTAGAGACTGTGACTGAAACAAACAAATCTAGATTATTTTTTGGCGGATACAATTTTTCAATAGAAATGGAGGAGCCTCTTGCCTCTTAATGACTGAAGTTAAATGCACACCATTCAGCGATATTTTCAAAATTCCTCTGTTTTCCTTTCGTAGGTTGCGGAACAGCGATTTCATTTCACCCGGAAAATCCAGAAATATTTCTGGTAGGCACTGAGGAAGGCAACATCTATAAGTGCAGTACAGCGTATGCATCGTTATATCTCTTCACTTACGAAGCTCATCATATGCCTGTTTATCGCATTGAATACAATAAATACTCTCCTGATATTTTCATCTCGTGTGGCGCAGATTGGAGAGTGAAAATTTGGGAAGACGGGAGAGAGTAAGTGAGCTACAATATTTTAATATTTCAAACACATTCTTTACAGCGTTGCTTTAAATGCCTTCAGCTCACAGTCAAAAATTGGTTTCTTTCTCAATTCAGTGAAAATTTGGGAAGACGGGAGAGAGTAAGTGAGCTATAATATTTTAATATTTCAAACACATTCTTTACAGCGTTGCTTTAAATGCCCTCAGCTCACAGTCAAAAATTGGTTTCTTTCTCAATTTTTTATGAAAGTATTTTATGGCTCTTAAGAGATCAATCGTAGTCTCATAAAATAAAGCTTCCTGAATTTCAAGTAGGATTTGGCAAGAATTCCAATGTGAAGCTCACAGTGAAATATTTCACATTAAAAATTTAAAGCGTATTACTGAAAAACTGTACCCTACTAAACAACACCTCGACGCAAAATGTGGCGAGTAATTTTAATGATGAGATTCTTGATGAACTGCATGATGAGTTTAGAGATTAGTTTCAGAAGTATATTAGTTTTTTTGTCTACACTATTATTGGAAAACTAATTTTTGAGACCAGTTTAGTGGCCACATCATTTGATACTCGATTGATTCAACAGTTAGGTTCAAAATAAATGGCTTGCATTAATTTTATACATTATGCCCCACTTTTCAGAGTAGTAACAAATAAGGCCATTGGACTTTACTTTTACTATGAATTGTGAAAATTTGGTAATTTGGCATTAAAGTTTTGGTCTTTTTTCCAGTGAGCCACTCTTTGTCTTCGATCTTGGCTGCTCCGTTGGTGACGTGAAATGGGCGCCTTACTCAAGTACAGTATTTGCTGCTGTGACTGAAGATTGCAGGATTCATGTGTTCGACCTGAATGTTAATAAGTACCGGGGAATCTGTGTGCAAAATGTTGTTGCCAAAAATCGATTTAAATTGTCTCGTCTAGCATTCAACTGGTACTTGCCTGTGATTATTATTGGAGACGACAAGTAAGATCTTTTTGTTTTGAGCCAAATTTAACGCTAATATTTCTACATATCATCGGTGAGCCTCCTAAACCACGTAACTCGTTTGAGGGGTTTAAAAATCTCTGCTTCAATTTCATTTTTTTAAAGGAGAACAAATCAACCTCATTCCTTGAAGTTTTCACAGAATTTTCTTTGCACGGAGTAAAAAGTTATGGGAGTTTTTGAGTTTCAAGATTTGACATTGAGTAATTCTCCATTTAAAATAGAAAGTATTACAGGAAGTCTTCAATGTCGCTAATCAAGATTCGTGATTTGGGAGTTTCACCGTGGACGTGAAATTTTTTGTGAAAAATGGATGTAGCTATTGTCTAAGGTAACAAAGGACCTTCTGCCTGCACCTGTAAAACTTGGACAATTCATTACTTTAAAATTAAAAATACACGAAAAACAGGAGAATGCATTTTAGTGCCTTGTAAACTTCTTTTATTCACGATTGTGTAATTGTTAATTAAATTAGATTTAGAAAAAATACAGGTATTAAACTCTTACTAGCCACGATCAAGTCAAAAAACTCTTTAGATTAAAATTCTTTTCCAATAGACGATGATTAATAAAGCTGAAACGGCTGTTGTCAAAATCGAATTAAATTCTTGATCCTTCAAACAGGAATTAGATGCTGCATGATTGAAGTTATGTGAAATGTGATTTCAGGGCTACCGAATAAAAGTGATAGCTGAATGGCTGTATTTCACGTTTCGTACCTAAACTACAACAACGCTTTAAAATTTTCATACATCCTTTCTTTTTAGATGGGAAATAAATCAACATGATAGTGAGAAATTTCCCAAAAATAACTATGGAATATCGAGGACAAAATCGGAGAAAATTTAAAGCCATAATGTTGATTTAATTTCCCTCTAAAAAATAAAAAAAACATGAAAACTTTGAGATACCACAGGTGATGCAAGTAGTTGTGAAGCTGAGCCATTATATATGCAGCCTATGTAGGAAGAAGATCCTAGCCTTATATTAAGTTAATTTTCTATAAATTTGAGGAATTTTTAATGCTTTTTATGAGCAAATATTTCCTGTATTATTCCATTTCAAAACCACAGGTAAAATGAACCGCGTGCGTTTAGCAGAAAGGAACCAAGCCACATCAGCTATTGCCAAATTTAACCAGGTAATTTAATTTTGAGAGAACGTTGGTGCGGATTCCTTTGAAAATTTCAAGGAATTTGCTTCGTATCATGCAGAAAATTCACTGAAAGTTTCACAAAAATCCGTACAACCTTTCTCATGTAAAAAATGAGTTGCCCAGATAAATTTGGCAACAGCTAATGTGGCTTGGTTCCTTTCTGCTAAACGCGGTCCAAATAAGATTAGGATACAAAAAATAGTTTCTCTCTCGAGATTTGAACTCTTCAGAGAGAAAAATCAATGTGGATTAGCTTATGACTGCTTTATCATATCATACATTTAAAATGATGATCTGTCTTTCATTTTCACCAGAGGGTTTATCACAACTGTGAAGCTGTCGCCTAATCTACGTGTGAAAGCAAAGCCACCCAAGAAGAACATTCAGATGGACCAACGCATTCTGGAGCAGCTCAAGTTGGAGAAACTTCTAGCACTCGTTCGAGAGCCAACGGCGTCATCCAACGTTATTGATGCAGAACAAAGTGAAACTTCAAAATAGTGCAATTCAAATTAAAAGAAGAAACTTACATGAAGGTGTTCAAGTAAATCAAACAAATGTCAACAACTTCTACAGGCAATACATTTGAGTTACCAGTCCTAAAGTTAAAATGATTGCTCGCAGTCTATCAAAATAAATTTTTCTCTCATAAGTACCATAATATGAATTCTGCAATGAGAAGAAGTCAGCTTAAAATATTTATAAGTATAGACGGTTACCATGTCCACTGTAAAATTGATGTGATAACAATGAAGTTAGGTGAATAAAGAGTATTTTAATGTTTTACGTGAGTATTTCAATTTCATTCTATACATAAATTACATCCACAGTGAAAAATAAATCAACGATGAGGAAAAAAATTTGATTATAAAAGAATCATACTTGGATGAAGTTAAGCAAAATAGCAAAAACATCTATATTCTGGGGTTTCCAAATCTCATCTTCTACTTTAATTTCTTGGGAGGGAACCAACCAAAATTTTAGCTTAAAATTTAGTTGAAGTAACTTTCGTATGGGCAAAAAAAATCGCAACAATTTTCGAGAGGGGATATTGATTGGTTTCCTTCCAAATATTAAAAAAGGTGATGAGATTTTGAAACACTGCAATGTAGATATGGCTATTTTTCTTAAGACTCTCATTAGTGCCAAACTGCAAAACCACTTACTTTCATTACAATGTTTTAAAATTTCTGCTTAAGATTTATTTTTTAAAGAGAAACGAGCCAACTTCATAGCTTAGTATTTATACAGAATAATTTTCTGCTGATAGAAAAGAAAAATCAAGAGAGTTTTTAATAAATTACAACGGCTAGTTTTCTTGAGAAAAAACTAAGTGTGACAGGAAGTCTGCAACGTCGCAAACAGAGAATCATGATCTCCCACTTTGGCCACTGATACACCATACTTTTAAAAAAGTGACCTCAATGCCAAAAAAAAAAAAAAAATGACAAATTGATACTGTTGGATGGATCTATTTGATAAACATTTTGAAACAAGAAATATCTAGAAAAGTTCAATCAGACCATGAATTCAGCTTTACAATGTGCAGTTTGGACCTGGAGGATTGTTTTGCAAAAAAGCTTACAAAATATTTCATCTGTCTTTTTCATAGCTAAAAACTATTTGATTTAAATGTAACTTTATGTCCTCCATTGGCACAAAAATGAACTAAACCACTCATGATTGATTTTCAAGATACTCTGGAGTATGTTTTCCATCCATGACTCAAAAACTGAATTTTTGACAAAGATCATTTTTCTGGAAATTTTGCTATGTGTGTTGAGATCTCCGGAATTAAAATGTTCTTTAAGGGGAAAAATTAGTCGCAATTTCCTCATTAGTCTGAAAATGTCCTCATTTTCAAAAAATTTCTTCACTCAGCGAAAAGGTCAAAATATTTAAAAATCAGTGTATTCTACGGTTCCTTTTGGATTTTTACCAAACAAAAAGAATTTTCATTAAACAATTTCTTTACACTACCACTAACAGAGGCTTGTGCATTAGTGCACTTTATGTACTCCTGCTTCTCTTGATCAACCTGATAACGTTTTCATCAAATACACTTTTGAGCATAAAGTGTGCCTTATGGAGGACAAAAATATAAAACAACCAAGTCTTTCTCTCTCTCAAATGAATTTGAAGATTTAATAATATTACTTTTGATTAGTTGGTTTTGGAACATGGTGACAAGCTGCTGACTAAGTAAACATATTAATCAGCGACTCTTTTAGCATTAACTTATTAATCAATTATGAACGGCAAGAAAATGTTTCATCCAAAGTTAATTCAAGTTAACCAGTTTTCCTTCATCTTCAGGTATTGGGAAAAGCCAATTTTGAAGGATTGGGATAAGCAGGCTTGTTAATAGCATCGGCTCCAAATTTGAAAGCTAGAAATTCCCTTATATTATTTGGTGCAGAGACTACTTCACCTAAAAATGGTATGGATGCCAAAGGTTTCAGGAATGTTTCTGGGAACTCTTTGTCTTGGACATGGCTCTTAAACCAAGAATTTTTGGTCATGGTACCATTTTTAGAGTAAAATGGAAAAATATCTACATGCATGTGATTTACAGAGCTGTATTGGACGCGATAAAAATCTCCCTCAACAGCTTTTTCCCATAAATAACCTTTTTCATCTATTGTTGGTCTCTCGACGGCATTTCTTAACCAACTGTTTCTATGAAGATCCTCTAAGTAAATTCCTATGTCTACATCATAGTCCCATGGAATAATATCGCCAGAACGAAACGCTCCAAGCAGACTACCTCCCTCCAACCAATACCGGACTCCAGAGTTTTTCAACTCATGAAAAACATGCAGAGCAGTTTTTCTGAGAGCATCCAAGCAACAAGGTGGAGTCCACTTTCCAGCAAAAAGATAAGATGGCATATCTTCGATAACGGTTCCAAAACACCGCGGAGTATCCTTACGACAGCCATACCATTTAGTGTTACCTTTCTCATTAATGACTTTCTTGATTCCCATTGTTTTGAAGAATTCGATCCTTCGTTTCAGATCAAGCTGGTTCTTTTTCCACTGATTATGTTGACTTGTAAACAATGGTTTTCCGTCCATTACATGATGCTTGGGATGCATGACTATCTGGAAAGAGAGAGTGTGATGAATGTTAGGGAGATAGAATTGACATTCAATCTGGTGCTTATTTTAAGTTAGAAGAAGATTGTACCTAAACAATTGTGCCAGCATACCTCAAAGAGCTAGCTTCAAAATCAGTTACTGTTGTAGCAATGACTTTGGAAAAGCAATTTTTAAAAAAATATTAAAAAAACTGTTAACTACGTTGTCTTTTCTAGGAAACCCTTTTTGCCTATTTTTTGAAGTAAAATTGAACTCTTTGTGAAATTTACATCAAAGTCTATTTGAAAAAATTACTAATTTTTTCAGCATTTCTTTACATTTTTTCAAATTTTTTTAGTGTTGAAAAAGTAAGCAAAGTTGATATTTGAAGAGTTTACATTAAAACTTAGTAGCATTAATTTTACTTTAAAAAATACCTGAAAAAAGGTTTCCCAAAACAAACATTCTAACAGTTTTTTTTAAGAGTTGCCTTTTTAAAATTTTCAAGCTTTTTAAAAGTTTTTTTGACAGTTGTTGCTACTAAAGGGTGGGCATATGAAAAGGGAGAATGAAGTTACAAGTTATAGGGAGTGTGAAGAGGGTGATCCTCTTTCCCCCCATGCTTAATCTGTTTGTATTTGAAAAGTCAAGTAAAATTTTGAAACAAAAAACAGATGTACAGGGTTTCAAGACAAAGCCGTCTGAGGGTATACTTGGTGAACAATCTTAGCACCTGAGAACATTTTGGTACTTTTAAATTTTTTAGGCTCACTTGTATTGTAAGCTTTCTTGTAATTTTTTAACTTGGAGCACAGTTTCTTTGAACCTATAAAAAATATTTCCAAACTCATTCATTCATAATATTTTTCAATAGGCACAGTAATTAATCTGCACATTATCGAGAGCCTCAGGTTTGCATGTGCAAACTTAAAGACCCCAGCTGCACACTTAGGATTAAATTCATTGAAAATATGCGATAAATCTGAGCTACTTTTAGATTTTTTGTAGAGATCTTGAATGAATATTACAAAATACAGAGCTATAGCTCAGACTTGCGTTACAGGCCCACAGTTTTAAGTTTGATGAGAGCCTTGAAAGCTCTCGTTAGCAAAGCAAATCCAACATATTGGAGAAGAGAATTCAAACTTACTGTAAAGTTTAAAGCAGACATCTGCACATATAAAGCCTCCGGGAAAGGTTGCATGAAAGGATCAGATAACTTCATCAGAGCCGTCTTCCTAGCTAGCAGTAAATGTTTCCCATGTAATATGTTGCAGACATTCTTCTGCTTTGGGTAGCTCAATTGTAGGAACCATTCTCGAATATTGACATTTGCATGTAGACAGTCTGAGCCTTCAGTGCTTTTGTATCTTAGGGCTAAAAAATCAATACTGCGTCGTTCAAGATACTCTAACATTTCTTCCAGGATCCCATGCTCAGGCAATTCTGTTGAGTCTGGAACTAGAAATATGAATTCAGAATCGATTGCTTGCAGTGGATATTGAGATGCAAAGTCTTTGTGGAAAGCTGGTGCTCTATTTACCAAAACACAATTACTGCTGCAATTTTTCAAACTGATTGGTGGATAAATAATATCATCAGATATAATGAAAATTTTACGAGATGGGTGACTGACAGCTATCGAGGATATTGTTGCTTCTAGATCGTGTTCAAACTGTTCAAATTCTCTGATGATAAAAGAGTAATCGGCAGGACCGCTCGGTTTCCAAACCACGTAAAAGAGACTAAGATTTAGAAGCACGATGACAGGTGTCAATAGTCTTCTGAATTTAAAGCGCATATCAACTTTGAGAGCTTTGGAGTCATCAGATGAGTCATTTCACATGAAAGATGCTACTAATGTCAGCGGCGAGCAATGATCGTGATTTGAATTTTCTTATCTATTTGCACCATTATTTTGAAAATCCGTTGATCATTAGAGGAGAAAAACAAATCTTGATTTATGAAAAGGCAACTTGAGCTGACAATCTGATCACTGAAGGTACTACACGCGATCACTCAAATATGGATTATGTTAGTACAGAGCGTCTTCGCAGAGCCGAAAATAAGAGGAGAATGCTCATGAAGATTGAAATTTGTGGGTAATAAAACTTGAACTTTCTTAAATACTTAGACTTTTGAACACTTCACTTTGGAGCCAGCATTGCTGTTTGTTTACAAACAAACGGGAGAAAACATGGTGAAGTTGTGCCAACGCTTGCACACAAGATACACTGCATGACAATCCTGTTGCTGAGAGGATCAAGACCAAAATAAGTATACTACCATGAAAAATCATTATTATTTTTAAAAATAGAATATTAAAAGAGGCGTGGAATTATTAAATAATTTCTTACTTCAGAATAGTCTCTGGAATAGTCGATGGGGATAAATGAGAGGGGTTTTTAACTTGGAGAGTATTGAAGGGTGAAGAGGGGGAAAAAGAGGGGGATGTCTGATAGCAAGGGGAACGCAAACGGTGAGCAAGTAACAAATCATTACGTTCGCCATTTTGTAAGTAGTGGTGACGTAGTGCTGGTTCATTCATAGCTTCAAGCACGGAGTGAGTCATCTGTCGAAGGAATTTTGACGAAGCTCGGATACTTTCATGTGCCGAACTTGCACGATTGCACCTAGCCTCGTACTTTTCTCCCACCACCCATCGTTACTCATTATTCTCTCATTCCACCATCCTCTCCTCCCTACCCCAAAACATCCTGTCCTGGAGAAGAACAGCACGAACAGCGGTATTCGGCGGACGCTTCGCCTGTTGATAGTGCGTTTAAACCCGTGAAGTGCGTGATTCGAATTGTTACCGTTCAACGCTTTGATACCTTCCGATCCACAGCTTTCAATCGCAGTATTTCATTCTCATCATGGCTGAGGAACAAGAGAAGAAAGTCGAGGGTGGTAAACCCGAGGAAGCCGCAGTCAAAACCGAAGAAAGCACTGATAAAACTCCCGAGGAGCCAGCCAAAGAAATGAGGGCCATTGTTCTGACTGGTTTTGGCGGCTTGAAATACGTGAAAGCGGCCAAAAAACCCGAGCCCACCGTTGCTGAAGGCGAAATCCTGATCAGGGTGAAGTCATGGTGAGTCGAATCTCCTCTTTTTTAAAATCCTTCACCGCTTCAGTGAGTGACACTACTTCCATATGCTAGTAACTACTCGATTCCATTCATTTCCTTTGTCGTTGGGACTCGATCCTAAGTGATCGTTCATCAAAGCATGCCGCTATCCTTCCCAATTTTCGCGTAAACTTTGTCTACTTTTCCAATTTCTCTTCTAATCACTGTCATTCTCATTATCACCGCCTCAGTAAATCTGGATACCTTCTACCTAGACAGTTCCAGAAGCATCACAACTTTAGTTTTAACGTTTGAATCCCCATCAACTTTCATTTATCAACGTCTCCATGCACTGTGGACTGTTCTTGCGTTTTCTCAATAATTTTAATTTCTAGGAAAAGCCGATATTTTATTTTCATCTGTTCACAAACATATGTTACGAACGGCATTGTTCTGCGCCGGTCCAGAGGGCCTCGCCTATCAACAGGTGAGGAAGCCGATTCTGTCCCTCGCGCTCAGAGAGTCGCGTTTTGTTTGTTCTTATCCTGACCACAGATAAGGATTCCCGGTTATCCTTTCCTGTCACGCAAGGGGAAAAGGAACGCTTGCTAGCCGTGTTTTGATTTATCACAGGGGAGAAAAAAGGGCGATTTTGAGATCGGGGTCTTCCTGTCTGTTTTCAACCGCGGCAGGACGCCATTGTGCGGTTATGCAACACTCTTTCCTTTCTGGAATTTTTCCCCTCTGTACCCTGGGATGCTGGCACCCTCAGCTGTTGGTTGGTCCAGCGGCCAATCAAGTCGACCATCTCTTCTATTATGTTATCTTGAGGAGACTTGTTCTCTATCCGAGCATGCATTAATTTTTCCAAGTTTTTGTAACTGCCTTTCCTCGTCGGCTTTCCTGAATTTCGTGCCGAAGTTGCGCATTTCGTCTCGGCGGGAGGGGTAAGGTAATTATTTCGTGACTTCGCCGAGCCTGGAAGGATTTTCTCAGCCGGAGTTCATTATTCGGTTAGTGGAAAGAGTTGGGTCGATTTTCGTGGGATCGGAATTTTTGACCCGCGAATATCCTCTCTCTTGACGGCTCCTCCCTCCCCATCTCACTTTTTTTTGGCTTTGCCTATGGGTATGGGAGTAAGGAGTAAGGCTCTTACAAGGCGCGTGTGAGTCATGGCTAAAAAAGGTTGCCACTCCGCACACTGATCGTTGAATTTTTGCCTCTGGGTTTTCGCGCAGCCGGTCGTCCTCTCGTTATCATCGTCTGATAAAGCTGGGGAAACTCGATGAATCCTGTTGTTTGCAGTCAACATTTCTGCCGCGGAAGATAGGAAGAAAAAGACAAAAAAATTGACATTTTTTGGAGAATATTTCAAGTTTTATGCAGACGTTAAATTAAATTTTTCAATTCAATTTTTTTTTTGGGCAGAACTTCAGAATCCGACTCCTCCCGACTGATAAAATTGCACGCTGTATTTCCTTCCATTTTCCTTTTTTTATCGTCGAAAAATTCCATTTTAGGCGAATTTTAGTTCAATTCCCGCAGATTGTATATTCCTTCCAAAAAGTATTATTTACGTAATCTACTGAAAATCTAGGTAAATCTCCTCACGCGGACAGGCTGGTTTGCAACCTGAAAAACCTAGAGGAGTGTCATGGAATTTAAAATTCCTTGATCGCAGAATTGTTTGAAATCTCTAACTTTTACTTTCGGGTTTAAAAAAAACCGGAGAAATTTTATTTTTTCATTTTGAAAATCTTTGAATTATAGGGATCTGAAAATTTTTAGTTTATTTTAATCTCTGATTATCCGAGAACTTTTTACATTTTGGAAATTGAAATCGTGAAATCATCTGTGTTTTATTTTTGGGAAAGCATCAGCATGCCAGCGGCACCTTTAGTTAGTGATTAGGTGCCTCAAACATTTGATTAAAACCTTGGGGTTTAGATCTCCCCTCCCTTCCTTACTATCTTCTATCTCGTCTCTGGTTCAGTATATCTGCCGTCAGTATAATCCGGAAAACCCGTAAAATATCAGGAAATTCGATGTCGTCAGGAAAATCGGCCGTATGGATTGGGAAATTCTGAAGGCACCAAGCATTTTTCAAGCGTTTGCGCCAATTCATCGAGTATATCCTTTAGGCAAATCAGCCAAGTGTCAATTTATTCGTACCAAAAATCAGGGATATTCATCTAAAATGCGAGAAAAAATCGGAAAAATCCAAACTGAAATTTTATCAGACATCCTGCGGGAGGAGAACGCCTGCATCGTCGGGCCATAAACTGAAATTATTGCTAAATTTTCGGGAGGTGTTCACGTGAGAAAGAGCGCAATTTTATTTCAACAATGTTCTCCTTTGATTTCCGGCGGATTTTTATTCTAGCCGGTCGCGGTCCTAGGCGAAGCCGTTAGCCGATCCATTCGAGTCATTCTCGCTTGCGTGTTATCTCTCTGCTTATCGTATCGCATTGTTTTTATGAACTGCAACATATCTGTCTCTCGTCGTTCTGCCACCACTGGCGACAAGTTTATTTCGCCTCGTTGAATGGGAGATCCTCGTCTGCACGGCGACTATCAAGTCTGATGTACAGGGTGATCCAAAAGTCCCTGCAATCCCCAAGGTCCTTAAGGTCCTTGACCCTTTCCACAGTGGCCCCTTCAAAATTTCGAGGGTCTCCAAAAGTCGTTTTCTTGGACCTATGAGCACTCACGAGACTTCGAGTCTTAATCTCAATTCAAACAATAGTTACCGGGTTAGTGCTAGTTGTTTACGAATTCTGGATCACCCTGTATTATGGATACTTTCGTTTTTGAACATCTTCTGCTCAGTGCAGAGAAATCTCTGATGCATACATTTTTCATTCTTTTCGAGGTATTTTCCATGAACAAGTAGCCCCGTGTTAATTTCCATAAGGACCCTAGAATGTGGGCACCAGGCTGATCAGCCAATCGGAGACAACTCGTATAACGCAAAAGTAGGGGGTGCCACTCTTCCTGCAATTGGATTACATTTTGCAATTTGGAACTATAAATTCTAGCCCGGTTTAAAAACAACGTATGTGACATTAGTTTCCCTATGCACTTAAGTGTTTTTTCAGGTAAGCCAGAATTTATAGTTCCAAATTGCAAAATGCAGTCCAATTCAAATTGCTGTTCTTGTTTTCTCTTTGGGATCCAATCGTTTTTTTGATTTTGCGTCACAGCCCGAATCTCAAAATCAGTTTGGCTTGTTGAACGCCATTTCACGCTGAAACCCCTCGAGAAGTCAGAACATTAGAAATTCAAGGAAAAGGTCACCCTGTCGATTCTCATTCTACTCCTCGCGGGTGCACCCAATCGAACAAATGCGTCTATGCATCAATCCAATGCATTATTTTGAAATCACGCGGAAAGGATGGGGGGAGGGGAGGGGGGCAGCAATATTCTTAACAGTCCGCGTGAAAGAGGTCTTTATTTTATCACTTGTTTACGCCGCTGACTTGTGAAATTCTACAGTTGGTTATGAGCCCCTCAGGCTATCATAACTTGGCCGCTCGTGCTGTTTACCGAGACCACGAGTCCTTTGTACTGCCGTGCTAAGGAAAAACGCCGTATAACCTTCAGGCGTTGCCAAATTTCTTTTGATAAAACACGAATTTCCTGGTAAACTTGTGAAAATTTTCCTGCCAATTTTTCAGATTATTTTGTGCGCAATCTCACCTGAAGTCCCTGAAAATTTCAAGGGTTAATATTCATAACGTTTCGCTGAAATAATCGTTTTATCGGAGGAAATTTGGCAACTCTCGAATGTTCATACGGCGTTCTTCCTTAGCACCGGTCGTGCGCCGCACTGTAATAGCGGTTTCAGAAGGTAATCCACACCCCAGGGGGCATTAAGGACATCTCGATGAATATATTAGTCTCGACTCTGTTATGTTGTCCGTTTATTTTTCATTTTATTTTTTCAATTAATCGCGAAAAGTCGTGATCATTGACCAAGCGACAATGCGATATCAATTTTGCATTTGAATTCTCAATAGGAGAAACTGACGATCGTGACGCCAGGCTGTACCGTAAGTTTCGAAAGCGCGGAAGAAACGCGAGTGTCCCTGAAGATTCGCATTTTCGAACTTTCGGTGAGACTTGACGGAAAAATTTTCTTGTATCAATTATCTTGGAAAGTCCGATTTTTTTCTCGAATTTACCCGTCAAACTTCGATTTTCTGAAAAATGGAATCGATTTGATCGATTGCTAGGAAGTAGCCTTTTTATTTCGTGACGTCATTTCATTAACAGGGTAGGAATTGGACCGCGTTAAGGAAAAGGAACCAAGCCTTATCAGCTTTCGCCAAATGGGCAATCTAGTGTTTCACATGGAAACGATTGTGCGGATTTTTGTGCCGCCAGTGAATTTTCGGCGCAGTACGAAGCAAATTCCTTAACATTTTTACAGGAATCTGCCTGAACGTTCGCTTGTCGCAGATTAAAATGCCCAGTTTTTGGCAATAGCTAATGTGGATTGGTTTCTTTCTGCTAAACGCGGGCCATGTGCTCCAAGCCTCCGCAGTTTTCCGATACGCGCTCCTTAAAAAAAGAAGAGAGAGAGAAAAAAAAACCTACAGATACAGACTGGGAAACGTAGAAAGCTTTCCTCGCCGACATAGGCAATGAGTTCGAGGCGGCTGAGCACTTGTTTCTCGATTGCCATACTTGAATCATGAAATGATGAATCATTCAATCTCGAATAGTTCCGTTTCCGTCGAGGCCGCGTAGTAGTGGATTCATTCACAAAAAGTTGACTCATTGATGAACTTGGGTCTCCCGTGCGTAAATATATGCTGAGAGGCATGTCAAGCACCGGCTCGCGTCGCGTCGGTGTGTCAACTTCCTCATCGGCCCCACACAGTGGAACGAAGTTGCGGATCCAGTAGCTTGACAACTTTGTTTTCCGTGTATTTGAACCCATGGAAATGTATCCATTCTCACAGGGGCCAGCAACTTCGACAGGAATCGATTATTCAGTACAGGTTTAAATGGGAAGAACTCATTGTTGCCAATCTGCCGGATCCGCACCTGGTAGAACGAGCCATTGGGACAGCCGGCTAATTATTGAATTTTTAGATAAAGTTAAGTGGAAGCGGGCGGTTGCCATGAACAATTGAGGTCAGTAATAGGTTAACCAACGACAACCCAAGAGAGACCCTATAGTTAGTCCATCTTTTACCCCCTGAGTCTGTAACAACCACACTGGGAAAAAAAACACAATGGATCTAGAGTCCGAACTCCTGAAAACATTGACAAGAAAAAATACTCTTGATTCAATCGGATTTTTGTTTGAATCCAAACTAAATCCGCTTAAATTCAGAGGCTTGGTTCTTGATTTAAGCTAGATTCTGATTGAATTAAGAGTACTTTTTTTTGTCGATGTTTTTAAGAGTCTGGACTCCAGATCCAATGTGTTCTTTTTTCCCAGTGCACCCGTTTTTAC
This sequence comes from Bemisia tabaci, assembly GCF_918797505.1. Classification (NCBI taxonomy): domain Eukaryota; kingdom Metazoa; phylum Arthropoda; class Insecta; order Hemiptera; family Aleyrodidae; genus Bemisia; species Bemisia tabaci. Next base: position 50,626,507 of record NC_092798.1, read on the forward strand.
CCTTAGAACATTTCTGACTGGACTTTTTTCCAACTTTTCAGCGGAAAATAACACTAATATGTTGAGATGCGCGCTCGAATTCTTCATGAAGTGATCTTGAAACGACTTTGTCGCACTTGCCGTTCTTAGATCAGATAAGCTAGGCGCGCAGCCCTCATTCGGACAGCAACGTATTGTCTTACAGTTTAATAATTGAAGCATTATTCGTGAAATCGGCAATGTCGCGCTGAATATTAGTTTCAGTTTACTTCATCAGTACATTAGGCAACGCTGGAATTAAGTTACGCTGTTAGCGTAACAAGCAATGTGCCCTTAGTTAGTTTCAAATGCGACCAACAGTATGCCAGTTTCATCTCAACTCCTGGATGCAACTATTCGAACTCCTAGGATGTCCGTGTTGCATACCTACTAAAGTGAATGCGTTTTGACCGTCCTGGCACTCACCACTCCACCCGCGATGCGGCGCGAACGGTGGACCTTTCTGCGAGGATCCAAAATGGTCGAACGCTTTCAATTCTTTGTTTGTACTTCGTAGATATTTCTCAGACGCGAATACTTGCATACAGGCGTAGGGCGGGAGTATCTTTAGCGCTTCAATTTTGATATCGCGATGTGCTGAGCATGATTTGTAGAGCAACTATTCGTGTTCAAGAGATGTCTTTGGAGTATAAATGAAGAATTGAAAGCACGCCGTTGTTCTAGATCCTCGCAGTAAAGCCCGCCCCCGACGAAACGAGCCTTTCAGAGAGGTTGGACATGCGATTTTCGACAGAAAATGCAAATTTTTATGTTAACTTATTCACATTCAAAACTGTATGGGGTGCCTCTTTCAAGGATATTTTATGAATCAATCACTGAAATCACTTCTAAAACATCAAAATCAGTATTAACAACGATTTGAGCTTTCAGTGGTTCCACATTTTGTCGGGTTCCTCTATTTGACTCGATCAGCGTTGCTGGTGAGGCAGTTAGTGACCGATGTCAAGACGCCTTCTTTTCCGTGCGTATGCAACACGGACATCCACAGAGCCCGAATAGTTGCATCCCGGCGTTATAGTAAAATTCATTTAGTATCCGTCGCTCGAGACACTAACTAAAGTTTCGATTGTTTATATTACACTTTAACTTAATTCCAGCGTTGCCTGTTGTGTCGATTAAGTAAATCACCACTGATTTCTATCGCGGCGTTGTCAATTTTCCGAGGAATGTATTATTTAAATGCATTGCAATGTTGCCGGCCCTCAAAATCTCCTAAAAGTTGGTATCCGAGCATGATATGCAAAGTTTCCTCTAACCTTCTTGTGTTTGTCGTCTTTCGTTTAGATTTTTTTAGTTTCTTTCCTCTGGAAAATCTAATTTTAACGTTTTAATCAGTAATTTTTAAGGAACAATCGTGTTGAATCGCACGGAAATTGGAACGAAAAATGTTTGACTCGCTCCACTGTGCGGCCTCTCCCCACCAGGAAAACTAAGCCGATTATTTGTTTCTAGTCGTAAATATTTTTTCATCGCCCGTTTGAAATTCTAATAGCGCGCCTCAGTAGCAACGACTGGTGGAAGGCACTTTTCAAAAATTTCAAAAAGCGAAGCCCACACTGCAAAAAAAAACACATTGGATCTAGAGTCCAGACTCTTGAAAACATTGACAAGAAAAAGGACTCTTGATTCAAGCATATTTAAGCTTAAATCCAAAGGAAATCCGCTCAAAGTAAGAGGCTTGGTTCTTGATTTAAGCTTAAATCTGATTGAATCAAGAGTATTTTTTCTTGTCGATGTTTTTAAGAATCTGGACTCTAGATCCCATGTGTTTTTCTTTCCAGTGCAACCAAGGCTTGTTTTCGACTTTCATTTTTTTCAGCGCAGACAGACGCACGTCGTCGCGCCAATGGTGGGCTGAGCCGCGCAGCGGCTAGGTACCCTTGTTTACTAAAAATGCAGATTTTTTTGCTACTCGAGTTAAGTCTGGAAATTTCCACCTCGATCGCCGTCCAGTGCGGAGACGAGAAAAAAAGCCCCGTGGAGCCCAGTGGTCCACTTCTTCCATGCTAAGGGAAAACGTCTTATGAGCCTTCAGACGTTGCCAAAATTCCTCCGACAAATCACGAATTTTCTTGAATATATTGCGAGTATTTTCCCTCCAATTTTCTACAGAGGTTTATTCGTAATTTAATCTTAGGTGTCTGAGAATGTCAACGAAAAATGTTTTTAACTTCCCTGAGAAATAAGTATTTTCTGTGAATGAATTTGGCAACGTTGGAAGGTTCATCCGGCGTTTTTCCTTAGCGCGCGCGGGAGACTCGGACTGTCGCACAGTGGATCAAGACAATCAGAAAGGTCGGACATGGAATTTTTTACTAAAACTGCAAATTTTGATGATTATATCGTCACATTTTAAAGTCCAAGGACTGCTTTTGGAGGGAAATTTAACGAGGAAACCAATGGAGCCACTTTTAGAACCTCATAGTTTTGTATAAACTGAGTTATAAGCGTTTAAAGTTTCCAAAATGTGTCCAGGCTCTCCTATTGACTCGATCCACTGTGTGTCGGGAGCCGCCGATCAGCCAGGGCTGAAGCTTCTGTCCGTAAATCACGGACCGAATCAGGCGGATAGCCACGGGTTGTCCCGTGTCAATGAACCAATAAACGCGTTACGTAAGGATGGTCAGTCGGCCTTCACCTCCGAGACGGGAGACGGAGGAGCACGGAGACCCCTTGAAAGCGCGCTCGTTGGCGGAGAAAGTTCAACAACAAAAGCGATCGGTACACGCATCTCTAATCAACTTTGTTTCCACGCTCACCTTCATTTGAGCCATTGAAACGAATCCTTATCGATGATATGAGCACCGTCATTTTTCAGACGAGGAACGTGGCATCGTGAGATTATCGCAGCTCGGTAATGATTAATCGAGGGGATCGGACAGAGACAAGAGACCCTCCACTAGCGTCTTGGCCATGGTGGAAGCTTTTATTTTCGGGACTTCAGCATTCTACTCAGAGACAAGAGAGCAAGAGACCCTCCACTAGTATCTTGGCCATGGTGGAAGCTTGTACTTTCGGGACTTCAGCATTCTACTGTTGACTTACCTACATGGTTGATGTTCAACAACGTGTTGGCAGTTTCGTTTTGCGAACAAGCCGAAAATGGCCGACGTTTGGGAAAGTTGTTTGGCTCATGACGTCATCCGAAGCTCATCATCGACCATGTAGGTAAGTCAACAGCCGAAAATAGGGTGATGACTGTTGCTCCCTAATAATTGTCCATAAGGAATTGTTGAAACCCCGAAAGTAAAAGCTTCCACCTGTCGCTAGGAGGCCAGTGGAGGGTCTCTTGTCTCTGATTCTACTGTTGACTTACCTACATGGTTGATGTTTAACAACGTGTTGTCTGTTTCGTTTTGCAAACGAGCCGAAAACGGCCGAAGTTTGGGAAACTTTTTTGGCTCATGACGTCACCCGAAGCTCATCATCCACCATGTAGGTAGGTCAACAGCCGAAATTAGGGTGATGACTGTTGCTCCCTTGTAATTGTCCATAAAGAACTGTTGAATCCCCGAAAGCTTCCACCTGTCGCCAAGAGGCCAGTGGGGGGTCTCTTGTCTCTGGGATTGGAGGACAAGACGCCGTTAGTTAGCTCTACTTTCCACCTTCTTTGTCTATTGCAACCACCCGCTTCCACCAATAAGATCCCTCCATACCCCATTTGTCCTCTTCGACTACAGCTTCGTCTATACATTTCAACAATTAGCCCACTGACCTCTAACTTTCTGTGTCCCCTCGTCTTTCAGGAAGAAAAATAAAACAGCAGTGGTAATTTAGGACCGGTGACTTAAAACGATTAGTGTCCACTTTCCACCTTCGTCGGTTGGAAAACGCAAGGGGAGATAATCCATGTTTTCGTCGGCCTTCAGTTTTTTGACGCTGTTGCTTTCTACACAAGTGCGGATTAGGGAAGCCTCGAGTTCTCTCGAACCATGAAGCGCACTGTCCTCTAATTACACTTTCAGACTATAAACTCCAGGGAACTCCCTGTTTCTCTTTTACTCAGTGGCTTGGCGTGCTTTGCGATTTATCGATTGTTATGACATTTAAACCTATGGAAAAGGATCGATAAACAGGGTGTTCGCTGCGAACACCTTAACAATCGATTCTTTACCATAGGTTTAAATGGCATAACAATCGATATATCGCAAAGCACGCCACGCCACTGCTTTTACTTGGACGTTTCCTCATTATTTTGTAATTCAGTTTCTAGGACCATGGTCGATCATCGTCAAATCATCATGATGAGTGAGTCAGTGAGCAGTTTGCCCCGGGCAAAAAAAATTTAAGATATTATTCTGATCTAGAGGGTCGTTTCTTGTCAACAATTTTTTTTTTTTTTTAAAGTTAAATATAGTTCGTTTTTTCTTAAGTAAAGAAACGTTGTTTCGCTATCTTAACTTTAACTTAACGATAGCAAAATGACGTTTTTTTAAGTAAAAAAATAAACTGTCATTAAGTTAAATACGCACGGGTTTTACTAAAAAAAAAAAAAGCAGAAAAATTAAAAAGGAAAATTTCGTTGACGCAAGAAACGACGCATTAGGTCAAAATAAAATCTAAAGAAATTTCTTTTCAGTGTGATTGATGAAGAATATCTAGTTGGACGAAGTTTCGCGACCATCTGCTCCAGTGGCGTGGCGTACTTTGCGATATATCGATTGATCTGTCATTTAAATTTATGGAAAAGGATCGATAAACAGGGTGTTCGCAGCGAACACCTCAATCGATTCTTTACCATAACTTTCAATGGGGAAATATCGATAATCGATCATTCGCCCCTCATCCTAGAGCTGTTCAACGCATCATCGCTATGACCGAACTCTAAAACCATGCCTGTCAGTCAGGACTTTGCATAAATCCGCGTTTGCTTTATCACTTTGAAGAATATTTTGTTTTTACGTTTTTTACCTAAGATATTAAAATTGAGAGAAGAGATCGCTAGCTAGAAAATTAGAGATGTCGAGAAAACGCCTAAGCCTAGCGCAAAAAAATGACATTTTTACCCCAGAAATTCTCCTGAATTGCATATAGGCCCAGTAGATCCCCACAACAAAGCAAGACCAAAATTGAAAATTTTGAAAGTCGGAGAGTTTTGAGTATATCGTCTATGATTCACAGTTATTCCCTCAGCCACCTCTTCAAAAGAAAAAAAAAGCGAGAGGAAGGAAAATGAAATCGGAGTCAAGATTTTGACATGACGTCATAGCCATGATGATTATTTTGTAAATATAAAACGCGTCTGCGGTTTGCCCTCCTCATCCGTCGAAACCAGTGTCGCTCTAGAAAGGGGAACTCACTTCTAAATGAGGTTTTTTTGCTCCGCATGAGTAATTTCGTATTTACAGAAATAAGCGCCACGACTGTGACGTCATATTAAAATCTTATCTCTAATCTTAAAAGTGCTTTACACCCGACTATGTCGCAGCCAAATTAAACTGTGCGGATGGCGGCTGTCCTGTAAGAAATTAAATGCCATTGCCTGGACATAATTAAGAAACAATGCAATGTATGCGCACAGTATAGCTTTGACTTCCTTTCCACGTATTTTTCTTTTAAATATGCAGACGATTCTTCTAAAACAAGCCAACGCCTTCTTTTTAGTGGACATTGAGGATTTTTCTTTTTGAGTGACCTCCCATCAGGTTGCCCAGAAGTTAAGCCCATACAGTGGACACAAAAAGACTTTCTTTTTACAATTAGGAACCACAATTTCTGACTCGGTTTAGAAACAACGTTTGTACCATCAGTTTCCCTGTGCACCTAAGCGTTTTTATGTTCGAGCCAGGAATTGTAGTTCCTAATTGCAAAATGTAGTCCAGATGCGAGTCAATGAGCAGACAGGAAGGGGGTTAGGTCCGAGCAGAGAGGTGCGCCGTTGGTGGCGCGACGCTCTGACCCATATTCTTTATTTTTACACCGAAATCTTTTTGCCCCCGACGAGTCCAGCCGAATTTTTGCAGACCTCGACACAGCAGCGTCCCGTTGTTTTGCAAATATTTGTCTGCGCCATGACAATGAAACCACGCCACCTATCAACCTCTTAACCCACCAATTAAAGCCCCCCTCCCTTTCTCCCGGCCGTATTTTATCTCCAGATCTGCCCAAACGGGTTTTGTATCGGGACGCGGAGAGAGTAAGCGTGGCTCGTGGGGAGGGGGCGGGGGGGGGGGGTGCATTTTTTGGGCCGTCAATCGGAACGGGAGAGGCCGAATTAGGGAGTTGTAGGCGTCCGACCGTCTGAACCCCCCCCCCCCCCCCCCCGTTTTGGCCCCCTCCCGGCGGAGTATTGCAGACGTGTCGTCCTATTTTTATTCGATTCGGTGGAAGTTCCTCCCGATTTTTTCACGGAATGACCACTGAGTCACTCGTCGGGAGCCGGCAAGTACCCACTCCGGGGCCGGGGCGTCGCGCTCGGCGATTCTGGATGATATAATTTCTCGCATTCTCTTTTCTCCGCTAGAGTGCGCTCGTGTCGCACGTGCCGCGGGAGAGAAACGAAAACGACATCTCGACGGAGTGAATTATCTCCATGTCGGATTGTCGGAGGACCGTATCTTCCTCCATCTGCCGGGCGGTGAAACCGGGAAAGCGCGTATCTTGATGGCGTGTTCCTCGCCTGGATCCAGGGTGGCATGCTGAGGAAAACCCGTCGAAACTCGAAAGTATGAGACATTTTGTAAGCCTGGAGCTCTCTGTAGCGGTTACTATTGATTCGCACATGAGTGGAACCTCCAAAATGACAGGAAGACATCCAACCTCCCCGAGCGACCCGTTATCGTCTTTATTCGTGTTCTTGCACGAAGAAACGAAACAGGGCAAAGAAAATGGATCAAGATTTGCTCGGACTCGGAAGACTGTTTTCTCTCTTTTTTAAATTAATACGCCAAAACTCGAGTAAAGATATTTCATTATAACTGTATTAATTCAAAAATGCACTCAGCCGTAGGCAAGTGAAGAAAACTAATGAAAAACTTGTTATTAGCAATTTTTTATGCGTTTATTGGCCAACCACCATTTTATATCATCTCAATGAAAACCTTGTAAAAATGATCTTTGCACAGGTTTTTTACGATTTTACTGATTCTTTTTCTTCTCACTCGTGTCGCTTGCTCCTCTCGATTTAAGGTTTTGTGCGAAGGAGTTGTGAACTAGGCGGGAAAACGGACTTCATCCATTTCTTCAACTTAACTCAAAATTCTAGAAATTGTAGTTTCCAATTCCAAAATGTAGTCAAACTATGCTCAAGAACACTAGATCGTTTTCCGTCGAAACGTCAGGATCTGATTCGAACTCAACTCGACCAAAGTGGATCCACTCTACCGTGCTAAAGAAAAACGCCGTATTAACATTCGAGAGTTGTCGGATTTCCTTCGATAAAACGTTTATTTTTGAGGAAAGTTATCAATGTATTTCCTTGAAATTTTCAGGAACTTTAGGCGAAATCGCGAACAAAATTATCTGAAAAATTGGAAGGAAAATATTCAGAAGTTTACCAGGAAATTCGTGTTTTACCAAAGGTAATTTGGCAACGCCTGATGGCTCATACGGCGTTCTTCCATGGTGCCTAGTTTTTTAAAGACCGGGGAAAACCGGGATTCATCAGGGAATGAAAATTTACTGGGAAAATCAGGGGGAAATCAGGGGATCTGTTCCAAAAACCGAGAATCTCTTCTCGAACCACCCAGGGATCATTTCGTTTTCAAATTTGGCGGTCTGATCTAACGTGCGCCAAAGAAATGGCTGTAAGATGAATCAAAATCGATATTCATATCTAAAACTCTGGAAAATTATATTCTTTTCCCCAAGAAAATCTCGGGAAATTGGGAGAAAACTTCGGTTTCTCATCAGGGAACGAGCTCCTGAAAATCAGGGAAAAATCCGGGAATGAGCTTTGCCAAGAAAACTAGACACCATGGTTCTTCCCTAGCACGGCAGCACTGGAAGTAATTGTGGCTCCTCGGACTAAAATTTCTTTCTCTATGTTTTTCTTTCCTGTGAAGCGTCGCAAGTATCGATAAGAATTGATATTTCGGCCGATAATTAAAGCTTGCCGAGGAGCTTTGATGAGGGAGATGAGTTTTCAGTGGGAACGGCGCTAATTTTTGCGGAGGCTGAGTAGTCGGGCTCGGAGGTCGGAGAAGCTTGATTGTGGAATTAGATTCGGTTCGACGAACGAGACAACTAGCAATAAACAGTTTGAAAGTTGAGTCGCGGACGGACCGCCTTTCACTCGGATGCCCGTACAAAAACTCGCCTTTTCCTACTTCCACTTCCAATTGTAGACCGGCGACAGCTCTTCGCACTCTGCTCCGAGATCATCATCATCTCGTTGCAGTTTCCATCCATTTTTCGTCGTAATAAGCACTCTGCCATGCTAAGGAAGAAGGCCGTATGAACCTTCAGGCGCTGCGAAATTTTATTTGATTAAACCCGAATTTACTAGGAAAATTGTGAATCTTTTTTTCCAAAATTTTCAGACAATTTTACAAGCAATTTAGTCTAAAATATCTGAAAATTTCAAAGAAAAAGGTGCATAAATGTTGTCAAAAATACATGTTTTATCAAGGGAAATTTGGCAACTCTCGAATGTTCATACGGGCTTTTTCCATAGTACGGCAGTACTCGCCAGAGTTTCAAATTTAAATGGAGAAATGGTCGCTGTCTGTACAGGGTGATCCAGGGTTAACAGGCCGGACTGCATCAGGAGCCGAAACACCCCAAAACCCCCTCTTTAAATTGAGATTTCGATTTTTTTTAGATCATTTTCGAATTTAGGGCCAGGGTGTTTACAAGTTCGGAAATAGCACTGATTTTTTAAGGGCGGTCCGGAAGTACTGCAAAATTCCGGAAACTCCACTAGAAGGTCCGGAAATTTTTATTTTTGTCGCAATTTGAGAGAAAGCTTCAAATGTCTGAAGTATTTCGAATTTCGTGAAATGAGGGTACTGAAAAAGTACTGAATTTTTCCGTCAAGGAGGTACGAAATTTCTCGGAAATGCACCGAAAAAGTACCGATTTTTTTCGTCGAGGAGGTACTGAATTTCTCGGAAATGATTGATTGATGACGAGAACTGAGATGGAAAGAAGAAGCCCTCGGCGCAGCGGTCGATATGAAACGCATAGCGCCTACAAGACTGCACGAATACTTCACGCACTGCGTCAAACAGTGCCGTCCGCAGCGGTCGGCGTGAAACGCACAGCGCCTACAAGACTGCATGAATACTTCACGCATTGCGTCAAACAGTGCGGTCCGCAGCGGTCGACGTGAAACGCATAGCGCCTACGAGACTGCATGAATACTTCACGCATTGCGCCAAACACAGAAGTTAAAATTATTAAACCACATTTATGTTTGTTTTTACAGTTCGTTTCTTATAAATGGAGGGCCTTGTCCAAACAGGGATGGGTTTACGGGTTCACTTAACTTTCGCGTTAAGTTCCGTGAACTTTTGTTGGTGTTGACAGGGCTTACACAAAAAATGTGCCCAACACGAGTAAACGCGTCTCATACATCCTTCCCCCACCGGTACGTTCACTTAACGAATGAGAAGGGGGCGGAAAAATACAGGCGGCCCATGGGCGGCAAGTAGGTAAATCCGGCCCTGCTTCAAACGCTTATAACTCCGTTTATACAAAATTTTGAGATTCTAAAAATGGCTCCATTGGTTTTCTCGTGAAATTTTCTGCTGCAAGCACCCCTCGAAATTTAAAATGTAACGTAACAAACATGAACATTTTCAGTTTTAGTAAAAAGTATCATATCCGACCTCTCTAATTGACTCGATCCATTGTGTGTCGTTAGCACACCATTTCCCCTTTTGTATATTAAAACCCCTCATTTCAACCAATAGGATCGCTCCATTTTCCCTTCGTGTTCTGTGTCCCAGTCACGACACTCAATTCGCTGAATTCTTGTTGCGCTCATGGTGATTTTTTGGCCGTTTTACCTTTTGGAAGTTCATTCGATTGTCTGCAACTTTCGTATGCAACAGACCACTCCCGCGACAATTGGAGGGCTATTACGAGGATGTCGTCCGTAATCCTTCAACTACGGATGGACAACAATGCGACGGACTGCGCTTATCTCATCCCGTCCCGCGTCGGGTTCAGATGTCATTAAACGGTCTCACCAACCAGACAACCCCCCTCCCTCCTCCTTCCCTCCTTTCCCTCGGGACCTCGCAGAACCGAGTAAGAAATTGAAACCGGAAGTATCGCCGGGACGGTTTCCATGTTCTCACGGAGTCGAGGGTTGATACCTAAAATCACGTATCTGCATTGCTCGGTTTCCAGATTTTCTCGGGAAATTATGTTTTCTCGAGTTTAGATCTGCTGACTATTATTTTGACTTCATTTTGCATCAAGGAACCACTATTCGTGGCTCATCCATAATAGCACCCACCTGTACGGGAATACTAACGACACGTATGTTGTTTCTGTAATGAGCCGGAAATATTCGCTCTTTTTTGCTTAATGCAGTCCGAAGTGGAAGTCCAAGCCCTGGGATTGCAACGGTAGCAAGAACGATAATGTCGATTAAGGTTAATTTTGATAAAGTAGAAAAATACAGGCGTGCTAAGGAAAGACATCATGTTAGCCTTCAGACTTGGTCAAGTTTCCTCCGATGATATACGAATTGTCTGAGAAATTTGTGAAATTTGTCTCATCTTTCTCCAGAGAATCAAATTCGTAGATTAATCTGAAGAATCTTAAAATTGTAAGAAAAAATATTTACAATTGGACGTTTCTCTGCCGAACAGAACTGTGAGCATTATGACGTGAGCCCTATTCATGTGAGTGCTATTCATATATTCTTGTGGATCTCAGGGCTCATGTCCGCACATAGTTTCGTTGGATGCATTTCTGCCGAATAGAACTATGTGCATTATGACGTGAGCCCTGCTATTCATATATTCTTGTGGGTCCCAGGGCTCATGTCTTAATGTCATGTCCTGTTTGGCCGGTACACGTTCAATTGTGTTCAAAAACGATTATTTTATCAGTGGAAATCCCAACTACTTCCGAATTTTTAAAAGACGCACTGGTAAAAAAAACCTCGTGGACCATTGCCGCGGTGCATTGACTTAAGAGTGCAGTTTCTTGTCGCCGGATTTAAGAGTCTTGAACTCTTTGTTTCAAGCGGATTTTGCATTGATTCAATTCAAAATCCGCTTGAAACAAGAGTCCAGACTCTTAAATCCGGCGACAAGAAACTGCACTCTTGAACCGAGAGGTTTTTTTTACCAGTGCGTTTGTCCTCAGCGAGGCATAAGAGGACTACCAATTTTTTTACACCGATGGACTTGCCTTTTCTCAGAGATTCCCCAAACACGGAAAACTCGACTTTTCCTAAAATTCGAGCCGGGACCCTTTTTGCTCTCACGGTAGAGCTTTCAAAGTGGAAGTTGCCAAAGGTCCCTACGAGGCGTAGTTCCATGATGACAGGTCATCGGATCGTTTTTCGTGCTCCTCGAAATGCGGAAAACTCGACTTTTCCCAAAGTGGACACCTTTTGCTCTCCAGGATACAGCTCTACTTCTGCAAGTGGAAGTTGCATTGCCACCTGTAGCCCTGAGGTCCCTACGAAGCCTAACTCAACGACCAGTAGCGAGGCGTGAATGATCGATTATCGACAGTTCCCCATTTGAATCTGTATTAAAGAATCGATTATTAAGGTGTCCACCCCTGTTTATCGATAGTTTTGCATAGGTTTAAATGGCAGATCAATCGATATATCGCAAAGCACGCCACGCCACTGTCAACAACGACGGGCTGCGGAGGGCGCGGCAGGGATCGGGTGCCACGCCGGCATTTCACCGCCCGCTCAAATGCCTGCGGAATGATGTCATCTTCTCGAGACGGTAACTCCGAGAACCCCGGGGCGGGGGGCCATTGGAGGGGGGGGAGTGGAGGATGAGGATAACCTCAACCTTTTGTGATCCGCCCGACGGCGACGGGCACCGCGGTGCGGCGCGCGAAACGTCTTGTCCCGTCGCGTCGCGTCGTCGTGAGGAGGCGTGGACGTGACGTAACGGGCTCTGACTCATCGGGACGCGCGCGGCCACCGTTGGTTGCAATATCGTGTGGTGCAATTGGCGTATATTGAATGGAGAATCTGCACGCGGATTTGTATTGATTCGTCAGGGTGTCTGCGAGTCCGGAAATAGTACTGATTTTTTAAGGGCGGTCCGGAAGTACTGAAAAAGTGCGGAAATTCCGCAAGAAGGTCTGTGTTTTTTCATTTTTTGTCACTTTAGTCGCAGTTAGAGTGAGAAATTCAAATTTTTGAGATTTTTCGAATGTCGTCAATTGAAGGCACTATAAAAGTACTGAATTTTCCCGCTGAGGAGGTACTGACTTTCCTGGGAATATACTGAGAAAGCTCTGTAAAATAACTAATTTTTCACCAGCCTGTTTTAGTAGACACCCTGGATACGAGATGGACGCATTTCCGTCAAACGGAACTATGTGCATTACGACATGAGCTCTGAGACCCATAATAATCAGGGCCGGATTAAGGGGGTGGCCACATGGGCCGCGGCCCATGGCGGAAAAGTTTGCAATTTTTTTAAATGTAGGTGTAAAAAAAATCGGATTTAGAAAAAAAAATTACAGACGAGAAATGGCTTCAAAATCTCTCATTTCCTGAGAGTATAGTAATTCCTAATTTCGTCGTCTTTAGTGATACAAGAGACAGCACCTTTAATTAGTCGAGTTAAGAGAGAAACCGAACACACAATTTGGCCTGGAACGGCGACTTAGGGAGAAATTATGACGAGGACTTGAGATGAAAAGGAGAAGCCCTCGGCGCGGCAATCGGCATGTAACACATATTAGCGCCTGCAAGACTGCACGAATACTTCACGCATTGCATCAAACACAGTGCGGTTATTGTGGTCAGCGGGAAACGGATAGCGCCTACAAGAATGCATGAATACTTCACGCATTGCGCCAAACTCAGTGCGGTCAGCGTGAAACGCATAGCGCCTACAAGACTGCGTGAATACTACAATTACTACACGCATTGCGCCGAACACGGTGCGGTCGGTGCGGCGCGGCGGTGAAGTAAAATCATTAAACCTTTTGTGTTTGTTCTTTCATAATTGTTTAGTTCTTTTCTTATGAATGGAAGGCCTTGTCCATTAGAGAAAGTTTTACGAAACTTGACTTTCGAGTTTCGCGCAAAGTTCCGTGACCTTTTGCTAGTAGTGTGGACAGGGCTTTCCCAAAAAATGTGTTCAACACGAATAAACGCGTCTTATGCACCCCTCCCCCGCTGGCACGTTCACTTGATGGTTTTTTTGATGTTTCAAAACGAATGAGAAGGGGGCAGCAAAATACAGGCGGCCCATGAGCGGCAAGTAGGAAAATCCGGCCCTGATAATAATGCATGCGTAACAGGGCTCACGTCTAAATGCACAAAGTTCCGTTTGGCAGAAATACGCCCAGTTATGAATAAGGAGGGACAGAGCAGGGTGAATTGGGACGCATAGCCATAAATTATGATCGTTCGGGTTGATTTTTCATGACAAAATGGCAACAATGGTCCATGGGTGACGGGACGCGGGACCAGACGAATCGGCCGCGTCCTCCGGCCGTCATATTCAAATGAATCGGGCGACCGCCGCCAAAACCGGACACGTCCGTTCTTTTGACGAGCCATAAAGTCCGCAAGACTGGGAATATTCCAGGGTCCATCCGATAACGACAGAGGCTACGTTATAATTTTACTATCGACTGATTCAAATTCCTCGCCGCGGTGATGGAGGTGGCAATTGTTCAGGCTTCAGGGATTTAATACGTCGGAATGCTGGCGCGGCGCACGCGGAATCGGACGGAATGTCACGTTTTGAAATCGCCATTCCGATCCGCTAATGTCTTGATTTTTTCAAATTAATTATTCTCTCGATGCGTTCGTTCTCTTTACTCGGATTAGTAAATGACAATACATTAAAATCAGACCAAGTTTAATCCTTCTTGAGCGTCTCCGCAATTGAATCAGTGCGAACGAAAACACACCAACTCGGAAAAATGAAAATAATCAAGACACACACAAAACTGCTTAGTAGGTGAAGAAGTTAGTCTAAGCAAACGATTTGTGGTGCCTAAAATCAAGTACTTAAGGACACTTTAGATGTCCAAATTTTAACAGCATACGGTAACTTCAATGGCCTTTATGAAAATACTGTCTGTCCTCAGTGAAAAGTGAGCATTTTCGAGTTACCGAGTTGGTGTGTTTTCGTTCTCACTGATTCAATTGCGAATGGCAACGGATTGTCTAAGAGAGGTGGGAATCCGAGAGAATTCTGCTTCAGCATCAAGTTTTTGTAAAACGTATTCCAGGGTGTCTACAAGTCCGGAATTTTATTCTCCCTTCACTCAGATAATTTGTTCGGAACGTCTCCGAAAGATCGTCGGAATTTTTTTCGAAACATTTTTTCGGGGTCGTTTTTGACAAAAATTTCTTCACTCTCCAGAAAATTTTTTCACCGATCGTATCTCATGATCGGACAGATTTTGCAGCCTTGAGATATGCCTCTCAGTTTTTCTTTAAACCATTGAAAAATGGCAGGAATTTCGCGGGGGTATGGCACAACCCCCCAATAAAAATGAGGAGAACGTAGTGGAATGCAATTAAATCCATTCTTGTTAAATCCGTCGAGGTGTGTACGGAATATGTGACATTCTTGTCAACATCTCCCTCGAAACTTTCCACCTAAAATATCAAGTCCATTAAGAATTCATCAACGGAAATTCTCACCGTTAGCTGTTACTTTGTCGCTAAACATACCTCTCAGAACCCATCATCTTATTTGAATCCGGGCGCCCCACTATCATGTGGTATTAAAAATGAATCTTTTTTTTTTTTTTTTTTAATTAATTTTGTTTATTTTCAAAAATTAATTGTTTCATTTCTCCTATCATTCTAGTTTAAAGTTGAATAGCAATTCACCGAAGTAAATAATCACTTTCTTCACTGGACCGTTGACAAGCCGCATGAGGAATCCGTGCTCTTATTTCGTTTAATGTAAGTTCTTGTATAGGATGTCCAAGAAGTTCCGAACACCCCTTTCCTTCTGCAACTGAAACGGAAATTCGGGTGGTGCCTCTCGGTCACTGAAAACTGCTTTGTAGCACATCCTAAAATGGGGGGGGGGGGGGGTTGTCGCCTCTTCCCGGTTGATAGGTTCATGAATGCATTCTTACACTATAAAAAATTTTGGAGTGATATTCTGTGTCGGAAACTATATAGCACCCAAAAACCCGAGTGATGTGAATTCAGAACGGAATCCACTCATTTTGCTGAGTGTCAAAGACTATTGTGGTGCTAATTTCACTTTGCATCCATATCCAAGGTGTCCACTATCGGTAAAAACCGGAAAATATCAAGAAATTTTATGTTGCGAGGAAAATATCAGGAAAATCGGCCATGGATCAGGAAACGCTGAGTGGTCCAAGCATGTTTCGAACATTTGATTCAGTTCATCAAATACATTGATTTTTCAAATTGAACAAGTGTCAATTTATTCGCGCGAAAAGTCAGGAAATCTCGTCTAAAATATCAGGAAAACGCACAATTTTTTAGTACACCGATAAAAATATTTTTGTCCTTGTCTTACTTTTGGTTAATGTAGGAAGTGGAACACAAACCACCACAAATTTTTTGTCAATTTTGATACAGTTTGCGGTGAACTTCGCGCAGAAAACAGTGGAGAGACTAGGAGGATGCGTTCCTCCGATCGTGCCTTTGTTTTTCACCACTCGTTTTTTTTTCTAAATATCTTCAAGAAAACTAACTGGCATTTTCTCTTGAAGTTTTCAACTGAAGGCGAGGGTTATTTTTTGTTTTATTTTCCATATTAACCAATATTTTGTGTTGAAATTTCTCTCTGTGTAGACACCCTGATATCAACTGTGGTTTTTGGATGCTATGTAGTCCCCAGCACCGTAATCGACTCCTCGAATTTTAACAGTGTGCACTGGAAAAAAAACACACTGGATCTAGAGCCCAGACTCTTAAAAACATCGACAAGAAAAAATACTCTTGATTCAACCAGATTTAAGCTTAAATCAAGAACCAAGCCTCTTAATTTGAGCGGATTTTCTTTTAACCCAAGCTTAAATCTGATTGAATCAAGAGTCCATTTTCTTGTCGATGTTTTCGAGAGTTTGGACTCTAGATCCAATGTGTTTTTTTTTTTCCAGTGTAAGTCAGAGGAGGAGGACTTATCGGACACTCTGTATTATAGCAAGCCGCGGCTATAACCAGTGCCTGGCTTAATTAATAGACTCTTGATATTTTGATTCTTATCAAATCCATCAGATGAATGGGCGCCTCAACGATCTACTTAATCGGACAATGAGTTGGCGCATGGCGTTATAGCTCCGAC
The DNA here is from genome assembly GCF_918797505.1 of Bemisia tabaci. Classification (NCBI taxonomy): domain Eukaryota; kingdom Metazoa; phylum Arthropoda; class Insecta; order Hemiptera; family Aleyrodidae; genus Bemisia; species Bemisia tabaci. The sequence continues at coordinate 50,642,940 of NC_092798.1, forward strand.
GATTCGATTATCGTTATCGAATAATTCTGATCGATAACTCCCTACCTTAGCAATGCTTTCTCTCGATTAAGGTCGTTCGATATCGATTCAATAATCGAGCCGCAGGTTTGGCCGCCGGGCGGAGTTGAAGTAATTAGCGCTCGATTATTGCATCAGATAATCCGAAATCCGGCCCCGGGTCCAGAGTTGCTCCCTCTGATCGGACCAATTTCGTCGGTTTTCATAACACCGGGCTTCTCGTCAATCGTCAGCTTCCTCCGAATTATTCACGCGATTGAGCTGAGAGCGTGCTCGATGGGACCTAGGATGAGACTTTGAAATTTTTCGAAGTTTGGTCTTCGAGGTGATACGACTATTCGAACACGTGGGAGCTCGTGTTGCCTACACTGAAAATTGCAGGCGAACTGCTATTGCGGTAGAATCACCTCTATAGCACATTCGGATGGGACTCTGAAATATATCGAACTTTGCTACTTCACGATGCCGTGGTAAAAATTGGCGATAAGAACTGCGTTTCAAAATACCATAGGAATTCTTATATCCGGCTAAAGAAGGCTACAGAAAATCGTACAGCTGGCTGTAGAATGCGGAGAAAATCATATGACCGGGCTATACGAAGAGATAAAAAATTATCGCCAGGCTTTACGCTTTATCGCCTGGCTGTTGCTTTTTCGTCATCGATTATAAAAGGCTATAAGAAATTGTGTAGAAATTCGTGTGGTTTGGAAATCATTAAGTTTGATACGGAACCACCTTAATAGTTACCAAACACACGTTATATTTTCCTTTAATACATATTTTTTTTCATCAGTTAAAACGAGAATAATCCATACAGGATGTGCAAACATTTCAAAATCATGAGTTGAATAACGCTGACTCCGCCAGATTAAATATTAGAGCCTAACTCAAAGCGGAGCGGCGACGCACTGGCGCCTACAAACCTAACAGGAATACTTCACGCATTGCGCAACGCGTGAAGTATCCCTGTTAGGTTTGTAGGCGCCAATGCGCGTTTCGCGCTGGCTGCCCGCCTGCCACATCGCAGCGTGCCACGGCGCTTGAAGCAACTATTTCACACCAGAGGTATTGCACAGTATCATACGAAACTGAAGGCCCTCTAATATATTAGGAATGGCAGGCATCCATCAAAATTACGGAGCTTTCCTCGCAAAATAAATCAAGATACTACGGCCCAAAAAGAGAGCAGTGGTCCAATAACTAATAACATCCGTAATTAGTAACGTTTAGGATACACTTTATCGCCTGGCTGTTGATTAATCGCCATCGGCTATGAAAGGCTATAAGAAATTGTGTAGCCGGCTATAGAAGCTATTGGAAATCTTACAGCCGGCCGTAGGTGTATGGTATTTTAGAACACAGATTCTACTGCCAATTGGACCGCGTTAAACAGAAAGGAACCAAGCCACATCAGCTATTGCCTAATGTAATCGGACAATTTAATTTTTTACATGATAACGGTTGTGCGGATTTTTGTGCGAATTTCTATGAATTTTCTCCATAATACAAAGCAAATTCCTCAAAATTTTCAAAGGAATCCGCACAAACGTTCTCTCGTAAAAAATCACATTCCCTTGTTAAATTTGGCATTAGCTGATGTGGCTTGGTTCCTTTCTGTTTAACGCGGTCTAATTTTTACCAGGGTGATACGACTACTCGAGCACGTGGGAGCTCGTTTTGCCAATACTGAAAATTGTAGGCGACTGCCATTACGTTAGAATCACCGCTCCACATTCGGACGAGACTCTGTAATATATCGAAGTTTGCTGCTTCACGATGGTACGACTATTTGAACTCGTGAGAGTTTGTGTTGCCTACACTGGAAATTGCAGGCGCACTGCTATTGTGTGAGCCTCATCTCTCCACATTCTGATGAGACTCTGAAATATATCGAAGTTTGCTACTTACTTCACCATGATACGACTATTCGAACACGAAGCTCGTGATGCCTACACTGAAAACTGTAGGCAAGCTGTTAGTGGTCGGATAGAATCACCTTTCCTTTCTTGTTAAAATAATATTTAGTCTACTTTCACGCCGTGTCAGTTCGCCTTCAATTTTCGGTGTAGGCAGCACGGGCTCTCAAGTGTTCGAATAGTGGTATCACCGTAAACGCTACACTCATTCCGAGAACCTAGTAGCATGTCATGTGCTACTCACCTCTTCCTATAGCTTAGGTTTCCGGTAAGCTATTGAGGAAGGAAGTTCCTTACTTTTTGATGCCTTTCCACGGGTGTCAGACATTGAAAAGAACAAGTCCAACTCCACTTCATTTTGCAGTAACGCGCTGCTAATCCTCAAAAGCACCAGTCAAGAAACGGATAACACATTAGATATCGTTGCTGAAATGAGCCGGAAGTAGTAGTTGCTTTTTGCATAATGCAATCCTGTCATTCAAAAACCCTGCGGGTCCTGGGCCTCCTCTTTTTCCTTCCGGGTAGAGCAACGAACAAGTTGCCAGAGAACTCTTCAGTCATTGACAGTTAGAACATTGAGGCCCAATGGAGTTATTACACTTGCATCGTCCGCTAGCTTATTTTATGATGCAACTCTTATTGCGCTCGCGTGCTGAGAACGTTTAACACTAGACTCTAGTCTTGAGACTCCTACTTATGATGTAATAGGAATTGGAAGAAAGGGAAGCAGAGCAATGAGGAAAGTACAAAGAGAGGAAAGGACAGAAGGAACAGTAAGAGTAAGGTGAAAACATGGAACGCAGGAGAAGAAAGAATGAATGAGGAAAGAAAGGAAGAGAGTAAGAAGATAGAAAAGAAGGAAATAAAGAACGAGAAGAAGAAACAGGATTCTGTAGCAGAAAAGGAGGAAGAAGAGTAACAGACGAAAAGAGAAGATGAGGAAAAGGAGGACGAATCTATTTTTCCTCCAGTTTTGCTCAATTTTCTCCCTCTGTTTGCTCTTACTTTTCTCACTTATCCGTCTTCTGTCCTGTGTTCTTCCTCCTATTATTTTATTTTTACTCTTCGTCTACTTCCTCTGCATCTCTCGGTGCGGGAGACGATCGTTTCCAAAGGATCCGATTCGATTAAATTGACGCATTTCTATCAAACAGAACTGTGTGCGTTATGAAGTGAGCTGTGTCATGCACATATTCTTATGGGTCTCAGGGCTCACTTCATGATGCACATATCGACGGTGAAACTACCAAACCACGTATCTCGTTTGCGGTGTTTAAAAAACTACGGTCGCATTTTATTTTTTTGAAGTCGACCAAATCAATATCATTCCTTGAAATTTTCACAGAATTTTCTCCGCACAAAGAGGAAAAATCACAGAAATTTTCAATACTAGACGTTAAGTAGTTTTTCATTTAAAAAATAATGTCTGACAGGAAGTCTGCGACGTCGCAAACCGAGATACGTGGTTTCGTAGTTTCACCGTCGATATGTAGTTCCATTTGGCAGAAATACGTTCAAATAAGGGTCAAGAGGAATAGTGCGCGGTCTTCCAAGATACTTCATCTGAGGAGCGAGTGACCAATGACTGTCATAGATGCCGAACTGCATTTCGGGGTGATGAGAAACCTGACTCGAGCACGGCACCACTCCCAAGAATATTTATGTCAACCGTCAAAACTCAAAATTCGAGTCCAAGGAGGGGTCTGGTGTGAAAACAGGGCTGTCACGTCGGAGGAATTCGGCCTCAACTTTTTCTCATAGTTACCATGAGGTGAACTCAGAGGGAGGAAAAGTTTGTTCCAATAGCGTACTTTCGATTATTCGGTCTAAGAAGTTGCTGTATAGGTTTTACTCCCCGGGATATCTCCCCCACTCCCCACTCTCTCCCCCCCCCCCCCCCCCAAAAAATTGGTCTGATAAATTAATTTTCCTCCAGGATCATATTCTCATATTTCTTTCTTTCACCTCTCTTTCATTTTTAATGAACCATATTGCCACCTAGGGTTCGGACAGGGTTGTAAAATTTCTTTGAAAAACTAGATCATGAAGTATCATGAAAAATGAAGTTCTCGTCATTTCACCCACCTGCCGCGGAAACTTTAGGACCGGAGATGAATCGACTTGCAGATTTCGGGTCCGTTCTCTGTATTGCTCGATTCCGACTTATCTACGTACGAGCACTATTAATTAACTTAGAGCTTTTTGCATGCTCCGCTCACGGAGTGAGGCTACTCCCGCGAGAGCTCCACCGTGGCTAGGGTGGAAAGTGCAGCAGGTGATCAATCGTCGAAGGTTGGCAACAACCCTGACCTGCGAGCTGATTATTGAAGTCGATAGACAAAGCGATAGACAAAAAGGACATACGGAGTTTGGAAGGATCCTATTGGTTGAAATGTGTATTTCCTATAGACTAAAGGAGAAAATGATGGACTAATTGTCAGGTTTCTCGTGGGTTGCCGTTAGTTAGTCTATTACCTACCACCTTGTCCATTGCAACCACCCGTCTCCACCAATAGGATCCCTCCATATCCCTTTTGTCTTCTTTGTCTATAGCTTTGTCTATCAATTTCAAAAATCGGCCCGCTGTAGTCGCTGGCATTATTTTGGTTCGTAAGAGTTGCTTGTGTCCATACTCTTCTCTATAGAAGTATCCTTGGGTTTTGGAGGGAATGGAGACTCGTAGGGTGCTAGGAACGAAAAATATATGACGAAGACTGTGGGTGGATGGAGGTCGTTCCAAAACGTCGACGGTTTTGACCTGCCGCACTTCTTGCCCACCTTGCTGTTGTTCAAGAATAATGGCTCAACGAATCAGTTGCGCTGGTCACAGAATCGCGTTTTGATGCTTGATTCTTATAGATTAGCTTAGAATTAATCTGTCAAAGCAGCAACTTTCAACGTTCATTATTAACTGAGATATCGCGCATTGAAAAATTCGGGTTGTGACTTCATCCACCATGGTAGTAACACCCTCGGTTTCTTCCACCTTATTTATTTCATCTGGATTTCACGTTGAGTAACCAGTGAAAATGTGAATTTCCCAGACAAATGAAAGCAAGGTGGAGGAAACCAAGGGTGTCACCACCACGGTGGATGACGTCAAAAACCAGACTTTTCAAAGGGCGATATCTCAGTTAATATTGAACGTAGACTAATACGGTTGGAAAGATCTTATTATTCCTGCTAATCTGCAAGAATCGAGCATCCAAAAACGAGTCTCTGACCAGCGCAACTGACCCATTGTCCATAAGGAAGTGTTGAATCCCAGAAAGTAAAAGATTCCACCTGCCGCTGAGAGGCCCGTGGAGAGTCTCTTGTCTCTGGTTCAAATTCATTCATGGTTTAGTGACCCATTCCCGGTAATGCAAGCAAATGGAACCCAGTATGTCTACAAGTCCGGAAATAGTACTGATTTTCTAAGGGCGGTCCAGAAGTACTGAAGAATCGCGGAAATCCTGCAAAAAAACTCCGAATTTTTGTATTTTTTGTCATTTTTGCCGTTTTTGAGCGGAAAAGTCATATTTTTAGAATCCTTTGAATTTTGTCAATTGGAGGTACTAAAAAAGTACTGAATTTTTCTGTTAAGGAGGCACCGAATTTCTTGGGAATGTTCTGAAAAAGTACTGTGAAAGTGCTGATTTTCGGCCAGCCTGCTTCAGTAGACACCCTGGCACCTCACCTCTCATAATTTTGAATCATTTGCCAGTCCGCCTTTTTTTACTTTCTCGCTCCCCTAGGGTAGAGAGGAAGTATTGTTATCCTCCAAGAAAAAAAAAAGTTGAAATTTCATCATTTCTAGACGTTTTAAGGTCCCAGGAGTCAAAATAACCATAATTGAAAAAATGTGTGTCCGTCCGTCCGACGTCCCCCAAATCTGTCTACAGCGATATCTCAGAATCTATCTGTTCAATTTTTTTGTCTCTTGGAGTTCCATGAAGCCCAGGAAGGTTGAGCCGATGAGATTTTGTACCTCCGGTGGCTCTCTTTTTATCTGGGAATAAGGTACTGGAGTTGGGGGCACTTGGCGGCGTGGCAGGTTCTATTGACAGCGGCGACGTCGCGCGTCGGGCGACGGGCGACGAGGACGGCGAAGCTTGGATCCCGGGTGTCACGTGCGGGTCGCGCTAATTAACGCGGCCGAATCTGAATCTTGCGCTTGGAGAGCTCATTAACCCTGCGCCAGAGCTGCCTCCTCGGACCCAGGCCCCCATTCAACCGCCGCACAGTGCAACCAGCCATCGGGAAGTGTCGCACTGGAAATAGACGCCTTTAAGCCAAAAGCAACTTTGTTAAGGACGCGTGCCCTATGCACACTGTTGCTTCGGCTTCGAGCCCAAACAAGGCGTCGGATGCAAAAATGGCATTTGAGGGGCTTGGAGGACAAGACGCATAAGTGCAGTTTTTGCTATTTCCAGGAATACATGTTAAAGTTGAAATTTCATGGATCCTCATGGCAGAAAGAAAGTTCCAACTGTTTGTTGATGCTCAAAAAGTGGGATTTGGACTAATTTCACTCGAAATAGTTAGTACCTTATTTGTTTCTAAAACTGCGGGCTGTTTGTTGAAAATGATAGACGAAGCAATAGACAAAGAGGACAAAAGGGATGTGGAGGGATCCTACTGGTGGAAGCGGGTGGTTGCAACGGACAAAGCTCGTAGGTAATAGACTAACTAACGGCAACCCACTGGAGATCCGATAATTAGTCCATCATTCACCCCCTTGGTCTATTAGAACCACCCATTACAACCAATGAGATCGCTCCACACTCCTTATGTCTGCTTTGTCTATCAATTTGTCTATCAATTTCAACGATAAGCCAAGAGGGGTTACAAGGGTGGCTTGGGACTTGTGGATCACCCTGGAAGCTTACAAAAGTTTCCCAAATATGTTGGAAATTGGACTAGGTGTATCATGGGCTCGTCCCACTGTGCAGCGCGGCGCGGAGGCAGGGAGGAACGGGAAGGAGAGAGATCTCCTCTGGGTGGATTATTATGGTGGCCGTTGAATAACGCGTGCCGATTATCTCGCGCCCAAGAATGCTCCGGGAGCCGGCCGCCCGGATCAAGGTTACCGCAGCCCGGCCGGGGACCCCAAGTCGAGGATCTTATCGTCTCCGTCGTCTTCGTCTTGGTCGTCGTCAGACTCCTTTGTTGAGCCATGAAAGGGGACGACACTCACGGCCGAGGTAACCGTTGGTCCTAGCCGCCGGCCCAAGAACCCACCGCCGGTTTTTCGGGGAAACCGACGGCGACTTCCACGTCCACGTCCACGTCGCGTCACTCGCGTCGCGCGCCGACGACCCCGAGCCCCGTCGAAAGTCGGATACGGCCAGCAGGCTGATTATTTACTTTCATAGATCTCGGCTATAGATCTGCAAATCTCATCTATCGCGCATCTATGATCAAACTATTTGTGATTCTACACTGTGATTCTATCCGATGGATGAGCGATAGATCAGCAGAATTGGAATACAGTGTTGAACGATTGCTTTGAAATGAAAATAATCGTTCTGACCAATCAGACACCTTGATTCACCGAGTGAAGAAGAAGAAGCGCGTAGGAAACCTAACCTCCAAATAGATCATTTATCGTGTTTTACTCAACTCCGTCTTATCAGCTACCGTGGCGCAGTGGATAGCGGCGTCGATATTCAGTCGCTACCAATCCGAGCGATGGTGGGTTCGAATCCCGCCGCGGCAGTACCAGTCGGCCAATCAGAAGCACAGTTTTAATAGATGTCACCGCATCTACTGCCTTAGGGCCGGGGGATCCGCATCTATCAGTGGATCTATAGCTGGATCTATTGAAATTAGTTCTGAATCGCTCGGAATCTCTGTCTCATAGATCCGCAGCCCGCATCCATCAAGGTCAATAGATGAGGGAAGTAAATAATCAGCCTGCAGAAGACGTCCTTGCCTGCGGGCCGATTATTGAAATTGATAGACAAAGCTATAGACAAAGATGACAAAAAGGATACGGAGGGAACCTATTGGTGGAAGCGGGTGGTTGCAATGGACAAAGGCAGTAGGTAGTAGACTAACTAACGGCAACTCACGAGAAACCCGACAGCTAGTCCATCATTTTCTCCTAGTCTATAAGAGCCACACATATCAACCAATAGGATCGCTCCATACCCCCTATGTCTTCTTTGTCTATAGCTTTGTCTATCAATTTCAATAATCAGCCCGCAGTTCCTCTGATATTCTGTAGCCCTTCCGAGCGTCCCTGAAAAATAATGCATGATAGAGAATTTGCAGGTGTCTGAAATTTGATAACTTTCGTATTCAAATGGAAGCTACCAGTGAGCTGAACACGAGGATACCCTCGGTTCTAAAATTGGACAATTATTGGAGGAGATATGACAAAATGATCTAATCTGCCAAAATACATGCCTCTAAATGGAAAATGCCGCTAGATGACGTCACTAGCGGTGCATTTTTTCGCTTTTAACTCTATTTCCCAAGTCAGAAAAAAATTATAAAAAATACTACAAAATCAGCTCTTTAGGCCCCTTCCGATGATGCAACAAAAAATGTGTGTGCAATTTCTTTATTGGTCAGTTGTGCTGGTCATAGGATCGTGTTTTGATGCTTGATTCTCGAAGATTAGATAAAAGTATCAAGATCCGTCTAAACAGCAACTTTCTACGTTCAATATTAACAGATGTATCGCGCCATTTGAAAAGTTTGGTTTTCGACATCATCCACCGTGGCAGTGACACCCTTGGTTCCTTCCACCTTGCTTTCATCCGAGTTTCCCCTTTAGTAACCGGTGCAAACGTGTGTCCCCCCTAGTGATGAAAGCAAGGTGGATAAAACCAAGGGTGTCACGTGGTGGATGACGTCATTAAACGAATTTTTCAGAGCGAGATATCTTGATTAATATTGAACGTAGAGAGTTGTCGTTTGGACGGATCTTATTATTTGTAGCTTATCCACAAGAATCAAGCATCAAAACACGATTATGCGACAAGCTCAACTGACCCATCATTAATTTAGTCCCCAATTGCAAAATGTAGTCCGTTTGACGAGTTCATTCTTTGCTGCATTACTGAACGTCATCAAGTCAAGAAGGTACAGAATGAAAGTTGTTACCCGCGATGAAAATGCTGAATCCCTAAAAGTGAAAGTTACAGAGGAATTGTACTTGCAGATTCGGTTGTAACCTTTTAATCGATATTTTTATTCAGTTCTGTGTGGAGTGCTCGTTTCTACGTTCATCAAATCAGTATTGCGATTTTGCCACCCATTACGATGCAGTTGGCTGTTAAATATTCATGTCGGTTCGTGCGTCGGCTCAAAAGGCGAAATTGTTTCAATGATTCTGCACTCTTGTCAGAAAAATTTCAGCCTGGAATCTCGCGTTGAACTCTCGGAATGTTGTCGATGATGGAATGCGGCGATTTCATTTTTCAAACGTCTCCTCGAACTTGATCGAACGTCAAAGACTCAAAGCTGCGAGCGGTGCGTTTGGTTAGCATCCGACAGCCAGCCGAGATATCTACATCGCTAAACCCGCGAAGAATATTCAGAAATGTACCATCTGCGCTCACGACGCGCAGAGGTTTTAATTAACATGCTGTGGTTGCTTCCGAGGTAAAAATTAGAACAATGTCTGCGGTTTGTCTTTAGGAGACCCCTCTGAGAGTCGGAATTTTTGCAACTAGGTCTTTATGCTTGAGTGAGCTCGAGTCTTTGTAACAATTACGACGAAGGCAATATCAAAGTGTATAGAACTAAACCCTTTTTCGCCTAAGTAGAAAGTTGGGTGCCTCCTGAAAAAAATCGCAATGAAAATTCTTTTTAAAGTAAATCTTCTGCTGTAAAGCTGCTTCCGACCTTCTGTCAGATCGCAGTTTTGAGAGCCATGAAAATGTAATGTGATATCAAGGTTGGGATTTTGTGGCTCGGAAACGTTGAAAATTTTAGGGAACATCAGGGAATTTCAATTTTGAAGGACTATTATAATCCTTGAATGATAATTTACTCTGCCCGCTATCACCAATGGGATCGCTCCATTTTCTCTTCTGACTTCTTTGCTCGAGTGCAAATCGTGCAAGGCGTCCGCATTTTCTTCCTGCGCGCAGCTGGATTTTCGTGACAACAACGCGGCGATCAAAATTTTGTTGAATTTATCGATAACCTAGGGTGTGTGACAAGTCTCATTATTTCACAAGAGTTGAAAATCTGGGGGGGAAAAAAGAAAAAAAAAAATCTCAGCCTCCACGATTTTGGTCGCGACCGTGCAGTCGATAACAAACGAATCCCTCGGTTCAGAAACGACTCAACTCGGGTTTTTTACAATGTTAATTTATTTTTTAGCGTAGAAACACTGCTTTTCCGGCTGTTACGCAGTTTTTATCGTCCCTAAAAAAATTTCATTTTTCGAGATGGGTCGTTTTTGACCTGAGATGTTCAATTATTCGCACCCCTGCTTCTTTTTCCGTCGCTTTGTCGATCAATTCCAAGAATCAGCCCGCTGACCGAATACTCGATTTTCGTCGCTTTGTCTATCAATTCCATGAATCAGCCCGCTGACCTAATACTCGATGTTGACTGTTAAAAAATTTCTATTACCTACACTCTCAAAGTAATGTGCCACCATTGCCGCACGAGTCCCGAATTTTTTTCCAGTCCTGCTTTAAACCCGAGCTTCTCGACCGGGGGAGGAGGGGGCAGGGGGGCCTGGCAGATGTTGTGCATCGAAGAGCCGTCAAGGACACCGCAGGGGCCCCCCCGCAAGACGGGCGACGGAGGGGGTAATGAACTCCGAAATGGTCTATCTGACGGGTTCGTCGGGTTATTTCGGTAACCTCTTCCTCGAAAATGCGAAGAATCGATAGTGGTCCTTTTGATCTGGGACGGCGCATTGGCGGAACAGATTCACTCCCGGGATGCTATGGGATGGGAGGTTATTTTTAAGGTCAAGGGAGGAGATTTATTTAGTCATCCAGCCGACTCCCTTCCTGCCCCCTTTCCTCGTCATTTTTTTTCTCCTCCGTACCAGTGGCGTGGCATGCTTTGCGTTGTATCGATTGATCTGCCATTTAAACCTGTGCTTAAGGATCGACAGATTGAGTGTTCGCAACCAACACTTGAATAATCGATTCTTTACTACAACTTCAAATGGAAAAATATCCAAAATCGATCGTTCCGCACGCCTCGCACTATAAGTTATATGGTCTTGATTTCGAGTTGAACTGTATTTGTGACCCCTCGTGGAAGAGGGATCTCAGTGTCAAAAACCACGGTTTGAAGGCAGTGGTGTGGCGTGCTTTGCGATGTATCGATTGATCTACCATTTATACCTATGAAAAGTGATTCATAAACAGGGTGTTCGCAACCAATTTCTTAAAAATCGATTCTTCACCCTAGCTTCAAATGGGTAGATATTAATAATCGATCATTTACGCCTCTCCACTTTTTAAATGAGTTTTTTACACAGTTAAAAATGTCCGTGGTTATGGTTACTTTGAGTTACTTTTTTTCGGCCAGATCATCCAAAAGGACTTGCCACACTCAGGGAATGCCGGAAAATGCCAAAGAATTTTAAAAAGTCAGGGAAATATCAATCGCCCGTTTAGGTTATTTTGTGTTCTGCTTCCCATGTTGATACAAAATATCAGTTACATTATCTTATCGTGTAGCTAAGGATCTCGAAAATATTCTCTCACTGTCACCTTGCAAGGAGTCACTTCGGATTCGGCCGGCCAGGGAGACCCTCTCGACCCCGATCTAGCACAATGTCGAGGACCAACACGACAATCCCAGCTTCCTCCGGTGACTCTTATTGTGACAACCGGGGCCTTTTTGTCATTTTGTCGCGACGCGGCAATAAAACGCCGCGCCGCGGCAGACTCACAATTCAATCTGATTGTCGACCCTCCGACGTAAGAGCGTGTGTCAATTGCCACGTGAGCCCTGGTTTACATATTCATCCATGCTTTTCGGGGCTCATACGCCAAGTGAGATATGCCCTTACGTTCGGGGAACGATGTATAATCTCGGACGGTAATCCGACGCGAGGCGCGGTCATCCCGTGACGTCTCTCAGAGGAGAAGAAGAAGAAGAAGAAGAAGAAGAAGAAAAGCCCGTGTGTTTGACGAAGAGGGGGAGGGGGGTGGCTCCAAAATCTGGCCAGACGCAGGGATCCCATTAATTATGACGTGTCCGTTCGGTATGCCCCTGACCATGCCCGAGCGTGTGATCGTCAGGAGACGCGCCTCTATTCGACGATACTGCAGTGGCGTGACGTGAATTGCGATCTATCGATTGTTATGCCATTTAAACCTATGGTAAAGAATCGATTATTAAGGTGTCCGCAGCGAACACCCTGTTTATCGATCCTTTTCCATAGGTTTAAGTGGCATAACAATCGATATATCGCAAAGCACGCCACGCCATTGCGTTACTGGCGTGCTTAGTAAGAACGCCGTATGAACAATCAAGCGTTGCCAAATTCCCCTCGACAAATCACGGATTTTCAGGAAAATTTGCGAATATGTGTTCGCCTATTGCTGAGAGGATTTAGTTCGTAATTTGATATAAAAAGTCTGAAAATCTCGAGGGATAGTATTCATATCTTTTTTTCTGAGTAAATATTTTCAAAGAAGAAATTTGCCAGCTTTCGAATGCCTCTACGGTGTTTTTACTCAGCACGGCAGAATAAAGTCTTTTCTTCAGGAGAGTTGAGACGTTTCGGGTCCCGATGTCATGAAATGTCACAGAGGTCACACGGTTTGTAACGTTTTTCGTAATCTGTGATCGCCTTCTTCCCGAATTCCTGCCTATGCTCCGTGCTCCCCCCCCCCCCCCCCCTCCTCTTGCCGTTTGGTCTCTGATTTTATTTAAATACATCTCATTTGCTTACAGGAGATGTGGACAAATGAATAGGCTTTTTAGAGATGAGCTCGTATGGATGAGCATTACTAAATCATTTTTTTATCTCCTTTTTCTTTTTTTCCAAAGTAAAGTCAGACACTTCATATCTTCGGTCACTACTTCTCAAACAGTAAATTCAGGTTGGATTCTGCTCCTTTCCTGCTTCATGTTTGGCGGTTTAATCACCCTGTACTTAAACTAAACGTATCAAAACGTCCATTACGTTTCGCTCTCAATCGGACGATTTGAACCGTTGCACACTAAAACCAGTGGCGTGGCGTGAATGATCGATCATCGATATTTCCCCATTTGAAAGCGTAGTGAAGAATCGATTATTAAGGTGTTCCCTGCGAACACCCTGTTAATCGATCCTTTTCCATAGGTTTAAATTGCGCAACAATCGATATATCGCAAAGTATGCCACGCCACTGACCGTCGGAGCAGTGCCGCAATGCACTTGTAGCATTTCGGGCCCCGAACCAGTTTTGCTGTAGCCTGTCGGTGTCGGAGTTTCCAGCAGAGCAGACAGCTGCAGGGCCGAGCGCTTCAGCGTTTGAAGACCGGACCGTGGCGTCGCACCTCTATCCTCACATGAGCCCTGGACAACGTAGAGTTATACGGAAAACAGGGCAGCGGCGTGGCGTGAATTGCAATATATCGATTGTTATGCCATTTAAACCTATGGAAAAGGATCGATTAATAGGGTGTTCGCAGCGAACACCTAAACAATCGATCCTTTTCCATAGGTTTAAATGGCATAACAATCGATATATCGCAAAGAACGCCACGCCACTGGGGCTCACGTTGACGTAGAGATCCGCCCTTATGTCAGAGCCGCGACGATAATTGGAGAGAAGGTCCGCACCCCGCCTTTCCACACGGTTGCACAACTTTGAACCCGAGCGGAGCCTTCGGAAAAAATAAATTCGACATGATTGGTCGAAATTATAGGCCCGAAAACGATCGCAATCTAAACAGATCGTGGATTCCACAGTCATGCGGGTTTGTAATGAGTGAAGCGGTCAATTTTGGAATTTCAAAACCGCGCATGTCCGCACTCAATCATCCGTAATACTGCGTCTTCGTCCCATGGTGGACGTAAGTGGTTTCAGCAAGGAGGGATTCGAGTGTAAACGGCGCGCGTTTCGTTGAGCGGATCGGTTCGGAATCGAATCACCGGCATCGGACGGTCGGTGCGGTCTCGCCTTTTTATTCAATTAAAATATGTCACGATAGATCCCGTGCCCCCGGCCGGCGCACCCGACGCCGCTACCAATTTAAATTGCCGTTTAAATACTTTCAATTGGAGTCGCATGGATGGGGAGGCGCGATTTCTCGACGCAAAGAAGGGGGTATGTTTTGTGGTGGGTATCTCGGATACCACGATTTTCGAAGTGTTCGGGAATGCCTCATGAAAATGTCTTCACTCCGGAAAAATGTCCTTTGAAATGAGAGGAATATGTTTAGGCTGAAGATTTATTTGAGCTGTAAATGCAACAGGTTTCTGACCTGCTAGACTGATATAGTGGCGAGGTATGAATGATCGATCATAGATATTTTCCCCGTTTGAAGATGTGGTGAAGAATAGATCATTAAAAGGTTCGTTGCGAACACCCTGTATATCGATCCTTCTTGGTAGGTTTAAATGGCAAATCAATCTATATATCGCAACGCACGCCACGGCAGTGACAATGAGACTGCATTATCTGGCATAAATGTTTAATTCTTTAATTTTCTCGTTGGGATTCGAATATTCGTACTGTCTACTCATGTTCATGGCAGCGTAGCTTCAGTGGTGGATTCAGAGTGAGTTGGAGGGGGGTGGGGTATTTTTTATGCTGATGATGAGTGAGGGGTCGACACCTCCCAGAGCAAGGGGGGTCCGGGGAGCTTTCCCCGAAATATTATTAAAAAATAGCCTCGAGTTAGGTTTGAATTTGAAGCGGTTTTAGCGTACAATTTGTGCATTATTTGAAAGTTAAAGATTGACGACTAACACCGTTTCAGAGTAATTTCACTTAAGTGAACGGACTATTTATTCTGCGGCACTGACAATGAGTAACCGTCGGCTTAGTAAACTTTGGTTACATAGTTCTGTCTTGAAATATTTTAGTAAATTTTTTAGAAACACTTTTTTTCTCCCTTTCCTCCCTATTTCCCCTTTTCCCTTCTCTTCCCCCCTTTTTCCCGTTTCTCCCCGCCCCCATTTTTTGGGCTCGAGGATGGCCCCTCCTGGATCCGCCACTGGTATCCAAATCATTTCTTGTGACTGTCTCATTTCGTAATCAACATCTTAACAGTTAATATCATTCTTTTTGTCTCAAGTTTGTCTAAACTGTGACGTTTGGGAGGGAATTTAAAAAAATTTCAACGTTGTAATAATTGCAACGCTGTAAGAGTAGGGTGCTATTCAAGCGCATCGAAAATTTTCGAAAATGACACCGACTATAATCCTAATGCAACTAATCAGGATAAACGAGCAAGTGCACTTATCGTAGGCATTGTTTAAACTTCAATTCATCACTGGCAGTATTGGCTGGCACTAATCTATCCATTTGCTTTGCTATTCGAGTAAATACTCGAGTCATTCGAAGCAGGCGCAAATATGTTTATACTAACTTTCGGAAAAATTGCGTCTTATTCTTTCGTCCGTTTCATCCTTGTTCGGTGTCCGCCGTTCATGTTGTGAAAAATAACAGCATCACTTCGTTCTCGAATATGTTTTCGCTCTAATCTCATTACTTGTATTTGTATCATTTTCGTGCTTTTTCCCCCTCCGATTTGTTTTTTAACGACGCAAAAAACGGTAGGCCTTATCGATAATGTCTTAGCGTGGATTTGGATTGGGACCCCTGAGCGAACTAGCCAAAACAAACTTGTTTCTTGTCTGCGGGGTTTTCTGTTTAAAAATTACGGTCTAAAAAATCGCCAAAAATTGAAAAGTACGTATTAAATATGGAGGGTGTCAGTTTCTCCTTCGGGAAAAAGTACGTTAAGAAATGTAATTTCAATAAAAGATTCTCGAGAGTTGCGGTCGGTTTTATCAAGGTTTTATTAAATTTTACCTTCCTTTTTTTTTTGACCTGGGACCAAAAAGTCCTGAACCTGTGAAGGAGGGGGGGGGGGGACCAATTGGACCCTCCGAGGTCCTTGTCTAAATTTTTTAATCGATTTTAGCGCTCCAGGTCTTTTTGCTCAAGAGTGAGTTTCTTTATTGATAACAAAGTAAATCTCTTCGTCTTAGATCTTCAATAATGTTGAAGTTCTGTGAAAATCTCATAATATGTTAGATCCTTAAAATTTTCTAAGCTCTGCGAAAATTTCAAAATTCCCTGATACGTCTCCGCTCATGCAGTTCAAAATTCTCGATAATCTTGAAAACTTGTGAATGCTTCCAAGGCCCATGAATCCCCCCCCCCCCCCCCCGCAAATTCAACCCTTCGTGTAGGACTGAAAATCCATGTCTTTATCAGAATGCCCCCAAAGACGGAATAGGATATTCATCTGTGAAATTGATCACGCATACTGCGCTTTTTGCCGTTTTTAAATGTACGTGAACGCGAAGTAGGATATTCAGCTGTAAAAAGCATCATGAATGAACATATTTGCTGCTAAGTTGCGTCAAGAAGTCGTCGTCTCCCGGAAGGAAGAACGTATTTCCATTCCAAGGTTGTCAAATTGACCCAAACAATTGATTCACTTTACACAAGAATACCCGTGCACAATTGTCGACCTAAAATTGTTCTGATATTTGCATGATATCTGAGGAAAAACTCGTGACATTTTCAGATAGCAGTTTCCAAGATTCTTTTGATATATATGCAATTTAGGGAGGGAAATTTGGCAACATTGAAATGGAGTTACGTCCTTTCGTGGGGGAAGCGACGAAGCTGCGAAGTGACTATCAGCGTCCGAATGATATTTCTGATGCAGAATGAGGAATCGACTTCCACGAAATGCTCCGTTCAATGTATCATTTCGCAGTTTTTATCAAATCCACGCTGCAGTCAGATATTTTTTTCCGTGCTTTGTAATTCCAAGAAGGTCAATGCCGGCTCTTTGTTTATGTATTGGTTACTTATTTTTTCCGGGGCTAAAAATAATTTCTCAGTCAGTGATAAGCAGCACATAATGATCTATTCTAATTTTTAAAGAGCGCAAACGTGGGAGTAAGTATCGCAGCTTAATTTTTTATCAACAACTACGTGATTGCACTCTCATTGAATTTTTAGTAACACAGCGATTTGAAATGTACGTATTGTAACTTCGTAAAACTGAACCACTTATCTGATCGGTTTTGAATTCTGAAAGAGATCGTAACAACCTACGCGTTAAAAATCGGTCTTTACTTATTTCTACTTCTTCAATATAGAAAAAAATTCATTGTTGCTCTTGCAATCTTTAGTTCATTTTATGCCTTAAAAAAATTCTCCGTAAAACACCGGATGTGTTCTTTTCTTTAAAATCACTATATCTCGTTGACATTTGCTTCAAATTTAAAGTTCTTAAACTCATTTTTTAAAGGAGGATTTGGTCCATAAGAAATTCCTTGGCCGAACCCTACTTGTTGCACAGAAATCGGAACGCACAGCCTTGAAAACTTTGAATGCGATTTTCTCAAAACTTAAGAGGCGACATCCGCTATTTTAACACGGAACGTCGTCTCCCGCACAAAGAAACGTAACTCCATTTCAAGGTTGCCAAATTTACCCAGACAATTAATTTATTTTACAAAGTTGTACCGGTGCAATTTTTATCGAAAATTTTTCTGATTTTTGGATGAAGTTTGAAGAAAAGTCAGTAAAATGTCCAGTCAGGAACACCCTAGATTCTCCTAGGTAAATGCATTTTGCGAGGGAAAATTTGGCAGCAATGAAATGAAGTTACGTTCATTCGTGAGGGAAACGATGATAAGGCTTCGTATGCGACTCGTTAGGGTTTTTTTGTCTTTCTTGCGATGAGTTTTTCTCTCTCATTTTTTATCACTCAAATTAACGTGGGAATTACTTGTCTGTTTCAGCGGTCTGAGCTTCCAGGACTTGATGACCCGGCAGGGCAGTATCACCACCCCGAAGACTCCGTTCACCCTGGGCTTCGAGTGCGCTGGAGAAGTCGAGGCTGTCGGAGAAAACGTTACCAAATTCAAGGTAAGGGACCTTAAAAAGTCATTCAATGGTTGAAAACCATTTCCGTCCTTATCTATTATTAATTCTTCCATTGTATCATTTTATTTTTCGTTTCATCTACACTGGAAAAAAAGTCACTTGGATCTAGAGTCCTGACTCTTAAAAACATTGACGATAAAAAATACTCTTCAGTCTATCGGATTTTCGCTTGAATCAAAAGGAAATCCGCTCAAATCAAGAGGCCTCGCTCTTCGATTCAAGGAAAAATCCGATTGAATCAAGAGTTTTTTTTCTTGTCAATGTTATTAAGAGTCTGGACTCTAGATCCAAGCGACTTTTTTCCAGTGTATTTATCATGTTTTATTGCGAATCATCCCGATTATCCCTTGATTACTCCTATTTATCCCAAATTACCCATATTTATCCCAATTCATACCTGCTCATCAAAATTTATCATGAATGGGAATTTTCCATAAAAAAATGTTATTGCATGTCTATTGCAGGGTGTCTAGAATCAGGAGTTTCCCGATTCTATCAGGATTTGATCCCGATTTAATCAGGATTTGAGGAAAAATCGGTCGTAAAATCAGGATTTGAGAAAAGTCGGCTGTCCGATCGGATTTTTTTATCGAGCCATTTTTGTGAAGTTACATTCGCCTCTGCAAAAAATGAGGATTTGGGAAAATTATGAAATCTGGATTTAGCAGTCAAAAATCAGGATTTCATCAGGATGTTCCCAAATGAAAAACAAGTAGACACCCCGTATCGATCTCGCTTCATCACGATTGATTCCAGTTTCTCCTTTCTCGCAAAATCCAGGATCATCCCTCAAAATCTCGAAAAAAGAGAAGTATGGGACTTGCTGGAAGCTGGAATCTCGAGTTGCACATCTCGAGTCGCGGGTTCCTCGGATTCTAAAATAAAGCTCTCTCATTCCATCGATCCGCCTATTTCCGAATCGATTAGTCAGTTCAATTGCTTCCTCCTCCTCCCTCCGTCAAGGCTGCCCCCCTCCCCCGCCCACGCCCCCGTCATCCGGCTCTTTTCCCGCTATTTTTACAGCTCCGTTTAAACATTCATCCAGAGCGCTCGCGGATCAACGCCGGCTCATGTTGTTTCCGATCCGTGTCAGGTTCAGGGTCTTGGTTGCCGAATTTTGCAGGGACTCCGATCAGTACTCCGGGGTGTCTACCAGTGCGGAATTTCTGGAAAGTGGGGAATTTCCGGAAAGTCCGGAGACAGTCCTGCTTTTTTAAGTACCAGTGCGGAATTTCTGGAAAGTGGGGAATTTCCGGAAAGTCCGGAAATAGTCCTGATTTTTTAAGTACAAGTGCGGAATTTCTGGAAAGTGGGGAATTTCCGGAAAGTCCGGAGATAGTCCTGATTTTTTAAGAGCCGCCCGGAAGTACTGAAAAAGCGCGAAAATTCCGCAAGAAGGTCCGGAATTTTCTCCTTCATACCACGCGTGTTTTTAATGGAGCCTAGAAAGCATGCAATCCGCCTTGCGCGTTGATTCTTGAGTAGTAATTGCCTACATGAGTTAATCTTCAAGCCACCAATGAAATTGTGTGTCCACGTCATTTTTGTCGCAATTCGAGCGAGAATTTCGAATTTTTGAAATTTTTCGAAATTCGTGAAATAGAGGTACTGGAAATGTACTGAATTTCTTGGGAATGTACTGAGAAAGTACCGATTCTTGGCCAGCCTGTTTTAGTTAACACTCCGTGTACTAATTTTTCGCCAAAATCATTCGAGCCGTTTAGTAAGGCAGAAAGCGAGGAGGGTCGGGTGTACCATGAAATTCCAGGGAGAAATTAAACAGTTTTGCCGTCAAGCTGAAAATGTTCTTGTCTTGAAAGGGCGTCTAGCAACCCCGCAAATCGGAAATACTGGGAATTATTGGGGAATTCTTTTAGGGAAACCTGGAAAAAGAAATTAAGACTGATCCAATTTTTTGGCACACCTCTCAGACGCGCAAGTCTGCTGTTCAGGCGCATTTTGCGCATGGCGCCCGGTGAAGTTAGAACACTGACTTCGATCGCTGAACAGCGGGGGTTCAAGGTATGCGGGCTGAGACGAAATAGTTCGTCGTATGGCTGATAAAAGGGCGTAACCACACGTAGAGATGAGCCCGGAAAAGCATTGAATTACATGGACTTGGGGGTTCATCGTCAAGTGCACATACGCCCTTTTGTCCCGGAGGTAAATATTTGTGAGGCCCCGAGCTGCCGATCCAGTCAATACTGCTGTGCTAAGGAAAACCGCCGTATGAGCATTCATACGTTGTCAAATTTCTTCAAAATCGGTACTTTCCCTCGTAATTTACGGGTATTCGGATTTATTAATTTGTCAAAATTGTGTGATGAATGAAAGGCACTTTTTTTTAAAAGATAATAGACTTCACAGACGGTTTGATGCTGATTTCACTCATTTTACTCAGATCGGCTGAAGAGACGGGCTGAAAAAAAAATTACGCACTCGGGATTTCAAAGTTTTCTCAAGAACTAAAAAGGGGGGTGAGGGGCATGCATCTGTGCCTGATAACAAGTGATCAAACTCATGTTGAGCTCTTATTCACGAAAGTTTTGTCAAACTGGATCCTTGCTCTCTGGACAGATTTGTCATAATACTTTCGTCATCGTCCAACATCAGGCTTAACCCGCATTGAACTCTGGAAGAAGACTAAACGAAGAAACACTGAACTATTCCCGGAAGCTTTTAGCTTGAGATCTGGAAAACGCTGTTATGTTCCTCTTGGCGTTCTGGGATTCGGATTGTGAATTTTCAATGCGGAAGCCAGTAACTTTTAAGAGAATTTCGTTCCTAGAATCTTCCATCTGGGCCTTAGGAAGGTTAAAGCTAGCTAAGACTCCTAAATATTGACATTTTCGTTTACCTTTCTGATTATCGATCCCCAGTTGCCTTTGAATATGCTCTGAGCCATACTTGCTCTCTTACGGTTCTCTCTCTTCGGGTTCCACGACAAAAAGAGAATAAATTGAGCCAAGTCAAGAAAGCCTTCGACTTTTCGCAAATGTTTAAAAAAAATGAACTTTTAAAAACGATGGAGCTAGTAAACTAATACTTAGTTCTTTTTTCTAGATTACGCATATAATACCCTTTTCTCCATCCTGTGAGCTACTATTTATTTTGAGATAAAATCGAGAGTCTGAACCCTGGTAAAAATTGGCGATAGGAGCTGTGTTTCAAAATACCATAGGAATTCTTATAGCCGGCTAAAGAAGGCTACAGAAAATCATATAGCTGTTTGATACGGAACCACCTTAATATTTACAAAACACACATTATATTTTCCTTTGATACATATTTTTTTTTCATCAATTAAAATGAGAATAATCCATACAGGATGTGCGAACATTTCAAAATCATGAGTTGAATAACGCTGACTCCGCCAGATTAAATATTAGAGCCTAACACAAAGCGGAGCGGCGACGCACTGGCGCCTACAAACCTAACAGGGATACTTCACGCATTGCGCAACGCGTGAAGTATCCCTGTTAGGTTTGTAGGCGCCAATGCGCGTTTCGCGCTGGCTGCCCGCCTGCCGCGCCGCAGCGTGCCACGGCGCTTGAAGCAACTATTTCACACCAGAGGTATTGCGCAGTATCATACGAAACTGAAGGCGCTCTAATATATTAGGAATGGCAAGCATCCATCAAAAGTACGAAGCTTTCCCCGCAAATTAAATCAAGATACTACGGCCCAAAAAGAGAGCATTGGTCCAAAAACTCACTAAGTCGTAGCATCCGTAATTAGTGACGTTTAGCATACACTTTATCGCCTGGCTGTTGCTTAATCGCCATCGGCTATAAAAGGCTATAAGAAATTGTGTAGCCGGCTATAGAAGCTATTGGAAATCTTACAGCCGGCCGTAGGTCTATGGTATTTTGGAACACAGATTCTATTGCCAATTTTTACCAGGGAAAGCCAGGGAAACTCTTCGCAGGATCTCAAGTTAAAATTTCTTCAATTTAACACGTTCGGTAAAGCCTTCTAAATCCTCTAAGAATTGAAAAAAGTTGAAGAAGGGATAATTTTATCCTCGAACGTGAATTATTCTGACTCATGACGTGACAACGCTGCGAAGGGTGGTTTCATTTCGCTCGCGCCGCGCGTAATGTGTAATGTGAAACTGGGTTTCAGGCTCCGAAAAGGAGGCGAATCAGTAATGCAAGTTAAGTGCATCCGATTTCGGTGCGTGGGCGAGAGGTGATGAGTGTTGAATCGTCGGCGACGCTTTAGGGCCTAATTTTATCGCCTGGCTCGTGCAGCCGCTTGTTCTCGAACTTACAGTTAATCTCGGTTTGACGCATAGCAAGGAAAAGCACCAATTGGCAGGGTGTCCAGCGACCGGAAGAATCGGAAATGTCAGGGAATTTTTTTTTTTTTTTTTTTTTTTTTTTTTTTTTTTTTTTGTTTGAGTAAGGGAACTCGTCTGGGAATCCGCAAAAATTCGGCATGTCAGGGAATTTCATTTTTCGTACGATTTTCGTGCCAGGAAAACGTCAGGGAAATCGGAAAACACGGATTTTCGGAGAACGTTTCGCGAATTTTACTTCTTGCGGAGCTTTATATCAAAAATTTTTTTATCAAAATTATCTTATTACTTATCTATCATATCATTTGAAAGGAAATTGTGTCCAAAGTTCAGGGGAAAAAACGTATTTTAACTTTGAAGAGAAAAGAAGGAACGTGGAAATCGTGTTCGAAGGTCAGGGAAAATCAAGGAATTAGAAAAGTTTGAAGTTAGGGAAAAGCGAAAGTAGAAAAGGAAAAGTCGGGGGATTTGAAGATAAAAAATAATGGCAACCGTGAATATCTAGATCCCTTGGCTCATAGCTCCGCTCAATGGAACGAGCCGAAAGAAAAGGTCGGACATGGAATTTTTGTCGAAAATTTCAAATTTTCATGTTCATTTCGTCACAAATTCAATTCCACGGGTGTTTGCAGAATGAAATTTTACGAAAAAACCAATGGAACCACTTTTAAACTTTTTTGTCTCATAGTTTCGAAAATATAAGCTTTCAAAGTTGCCAGATTACGTCCCACTTCTCCAATGGCGCGGCGTGAATGATTGATCATCGATTTTTCCCCATTTTAAGCTCTGGTAAAAGATCTATTATTAAGGTGTTGGATGCGAACACTGTATTTATGGATCCTTTTCCATTGTAGTAAATGGCAGATGAATCGATATATCGCAAAGCGCGCCACGCCGCTGAAATTTTCCTATTGACTCGATCCACTGTGCGCCTGCAAGTCATGAGAATGAGGAGCTGGAAAGTACAAGTTGAGTGAGTAGCGGTGGCGGCGCGCGCCTTTGAAGAAGCAACAGTCGAAAGGCGAGTGGGTGGGACGCTGCGACGGCGACACGTCCCGGCGCAAGGCGCAACTGGTGTGACTCATTTTCAGCCTTTGACCTTTGCCTCCCATCTCCTAACTTTCTCGGAGCCCCCGACCCCCCGGTCCCCCCGGCAGAGCCACCTCCTCCCCTTGGACGGGGGACCAGCGCGGCGAATCCGGAAACTGACATGCGTTGTGCGTTTTGCGTTTCGGCGAGCGAAGGCTTTACAAGCAGCACGCGACGCGTAGCTCGCCGTAGGGTGTCACCGAGAACCTGTAGGGGGAGTAATCGAAGATTGAAGAATCGAATTAAATTCGCCAAAATACCCGTTTCGTTTTTAATTTTGCATAATCAGGGTGTCTACCGGTCCCCAAAGTCCCCAATGTCCCCGATGTCCTGAAAGTCCCCAATTTTCTTGTTCAGGTCCCCAAAAAATGACCAAAATCGTCCTAAACACGGGCATTTTCAAATTTTCCCGCCAGCCGCGGCGGCACGGTATAACCAGGAATATAACAACTGAAGGGTTGCTTGGTTTTTCGTATGTTTTCGTCGGTTCAACATGACTTGTAAAATTAGTCGTGTAAAATACGCCTTTTAACGCTTTAACTAGCTCCCTTTCTCTTACTACTTCGGGGAAAAAAGCCCCCGATTTTCTCGAAAGAACACCCCTTAAAGTCCCCAATTTTGGTTTTTTATAACTGGTAGACACCCTGATAATGCGCGGAAGCATGTTTCGGCCGGCAATTTCATGAAAAATCCTTTTAATTAAATCTGGATTGAGGCCGAAAGTATGCAAATGCAAAATATTTCATTCGATCAGTCGAATCGAAGGATTACTTTTCGCGTTCGTATTTCAGCTTCAATTTAGGTTGCGCAGGAAAGATTTTTGGGATTTAGCTGAAATGGGAAATTTCTAGACGAAGAACTCAATTCGAGGGCTGCAAAATTTAGCAAAAAAAATTAAGTTTTTACAAGAATATGGCTATGTAAGTTTTCTCCCGAATTTTGCGTTTAGTCGGAAGAAATATCAGTTAGAGTTTCAGTCAGTTATCGCTAAACAGTGCCGTGGTAAAAATACAGTATTCGTCTAGGAAACGATGAAATGGATCGCGTTTAGCAGAAAGGAGCTAAGTCACATCAGCCGTTGCCGAATTTAGATGGGAAATTTCATTTTTTACCGGAGGACGTTTGTGCGGATCTCTTCGAAAAGTTTCAGAAATGTTCTTCGCATTATGCCATAAATTCACCGAAATTTGCATAAAAATCCGCAAAACAAACCGTTTTCAAGCATATAATCATATCGCCTAATTAAATTTGGCAGTAGCTGATGTGACTTGGTTCCTTCCTTCTTAACACGGTCAAAAGATGCCTTTTTAATGACATGAATCCTTTATTTGTCAAAATTTTAAGTGGAAATAGTATACGTGGGCAAAATTTGTTGCATATCTTGATTTACGTTCATTTCCTCTAAAAATTCGCGTTAAAATCCTTGCGCCCTGTGACGCGGGCGATTTCTTGTCGCGCGCGCCGTCCATGGAACCGAGGCTTCGTTGACGCCCCGCGACACGACACGGGCTTCACGCCTGTTGTCGGCGGATCCGTCACACCCGTCTGCCGTTTTCACAGTGACGTCATAGCTTTGCGATCGAGATCTCCAATCGTAAGTGTCCCTCGATCCCCCTCCTCCTGACGATTGTCCTTTAAGGTCGAAGGCAAAATGTCATGAAATTCAAAATCGTGAACAGGGTGTCTACAAGTCCGGAATTTCCGGAAAGTTCGGAAATGGCACTGATTTTTTAAAGGCGGTCCGGAAGTATTGAAAAAGTGCGGAAATTCCGTTAGAAGGTCCGGAATTTTTCGATTTTGTCGCAATTTGAGAGAGAAATTCAAATTTTTGAAATTTTTCGAATTTCATCAAATGGCGGTACTGAAAAAGTACTGAATTTTTCCGTTGAGGAGGTCCTGAATTTCTCGGAAATGTACTGAAAAAGTACTGTAAAAGTACTGATTTTTGGCCAGCCTGTTTTAATAGACACCCTGGTGAAATATTTCCGGCAATAATTTTCAACGTTTTATGAACCATATTGAAGAGTATGTATGTACCAAGTGGAGCATTTTTAGGTCTGTTCGGTGAATTTCATGTTTCAGATGAAAATACAAACAGAATTAAGCAAGTGGGTATCCTTGTTATTCTAAATTGAACAATTATTGGAGGGGTTAAGACAAAATTACCTAATCTGCTAGAATTAATGTATTTAAATGGGAAATGCCGCCAGGTGACGTCACAAGGCGGCACAGTTTCTCACTTTTAAATATACTTTTCCTCAAAAATTTCCCATCTCTGAAAAAAATTGTGAAAAATACTTCAGCTCATTGAGCACTCTCAGATGAAGTAATACAATGGACCACTAGACAAGGTAAGAATGGACCACTAGACAAGGTACGAATTTCAGCATTCTGATACATGTTTCTCAACCAAAATTTCACGTAGAACACGATACGCACAACGAAAATTACCAAAATCAACTCCTGACGAAGATATTTAATGATTCTTGATGCGTGAATTCAAACCACCCGCTCATGAAAACTCAATGCTCTACGTGATTCACATCGCGCGCTAAATGTTATCATGACAGTCTCTGCGATATAAAAATCTTCAACTTCAATCTTGACACTTTGGCTCAGCTATAGCAAATTACCAATAGTTTGAACAACACGTGGTGGAAAATGAACATTGCTCGATTGATAAGCTTGCTGAAACCGTTGTAGTGCGCGATTTGACTCACGTAGAGCTTTGAGTTTCTTGTGAGCGGGCAGTTCAAATTCCTCGTAATCAGTGCGGAATAAAAACGTTAATATCTTCGTTAGAAGTTGATTTCGGTAATTTTCGTAGTGTGAATCGTGTTCTACGTGAAATTCTGGTTAAGAAACATGTATCAGATTGCTTAAATTCGTACCTTGTCTAGTGGTCCATTTAAGCATTCTGATACATGTTTTCTAACCAGAATTTCACGTAAAACACGATTCGCGTAACGAAAATTACTGAAACCAACTCCTATCGGAGATATTAACATTTTAATTTAACATTGGTTACGAGGAATTTGAACTGCCCGCTCACAAGAAACTCAAAGCTCTACGTGAGTCAAATCGCGCACTACTACGGTTTCAGCAAGCTTCTCAATCGAGCAATGTTCATTTCCCACCATGTGTTGTTGAAAGTATAAGCAATTTTCTATAGCTGAGCCAAAGCGTCAAGATTGAGGTTGCCAGGTTTTTTTGTCGCAGAGACGTCCATGATAACGTTTAGCGCGCGATGTGAATCACGTAGAGCATTGAGTCTTCATGAGCGGGTAGTTTCAATTCACGCACCAAGAATCATTAAATATCTTTGGAAGGAGTTAATTTCGGTAATTTTCGTTGTGCGCATCGTGTTTTACGTAAAATTTTGGTGGAGAAACATGTATCAAAATGCTGAAATTCGTACCTTGTCTAGTGGTCCATTTTCTTGTGCCAATGCTCCATTGTAGATGATCAGCTGTGCTTATTCACATAATGTCTTTATTTCGTCTTCTTTTTTACAGGTCGGAGATCGGGTTGTTGCATTGCCAGAACTAGGGGCCTGGGCTGAACTGGTAGCCGTTCCTGCAAAATATGCTTTCCCCATTCCTGCAAAAGTCTCTTTTGCCGATGCCGTTGCCATCACTCTAAACTACACTGTAGCATACATCCTCCTCTTCGAATTAGCCGGTCTCACTCCCGGAAAGAACCTCCTTGTCCACTCAGTTGCTGGTGGAGTGGTAAGTCGCAAAAAATAGCCATAATTAAATTTCCCACGATTAATTCCATGGAAAAGATTATTTTTCCCCCTTCTTATTTTTTTAAAGGTGCCGAAGAAAATGGGTGTCAGGGTTGCCAGCGGTCTAGAAAACGGGCAAAGTCAGGGAATTTTGCGAGGTGCGTTAAGGAGAACAGAGTTGCCACAGGCAGGGAAAACTGGGAAATGTCAGGGTATATGACGAAAATTACTAAAATGTCAGGGAAAATTTGTTAATACACCTTCATTTTGCTTTCCTGAATGGGTTTGAGATTTCGAACAACAAAATTTGCCTGAAAACTGTTTTCAATTGGACGTATTTCTACCAAACAGACCTATGTGCAAGTGAGAAATGTGGGGTGTGCTCGTTAGTTCTCTGGCCGTAAGAGTGAATGAGAATAATTAAGCGCCAGTGACGTCAGCGGCGACGATGGAGACTCCGAGCCGCGGATCCGTGTCTTTAACTCATGAGCCTTGTCCACAACGCTCTCTTGCCATGCCCGCGGCTCATGAGTTCCGCATTCAGTTGCACATAGGTCTGTTTGATAGAATGCAACATCCCGCTTTTCCAATTCTTCAAAAGGAACCACACCCACTTTTACATTGCTTCTTATGCAGCTTTCTAGAGCACACCCCACATTTCTCACTTGCACATAGGTCTGTTTGGTAGAACTACGTCCAATTATGCCCTCCTAACCATCGGTCACATCTTCAATTGTCAGGGAATTTCACCAAAGTGTGTCAGGGAAATCAGGAAATGTCAGGGAATTTCATTTTCTAAATACTGTGGCAACCCGGGGAAGAGTGAGTGTAATTTAAAGGGAAAAACCGAAGTTGAAGTTTTATTCTTATTCAAATGTCAGGGAAAATCACAGAAAATTTTGGAGTCAGGTAAAAGCAAAAATAGTTGGATATAAGTCAGAGAATTTGATAATAATGAAATTACGGCGACCCTGACTGTGTGTTTTTTGATTAAAAATAAACGTTTGCTTCAGTAACAATGACACAAAAAACTTTTTCAAAAAATTCAAAACTTCGATTGTAAAAAACCTCTCCGGTCAATTTTTCTCTGAAAAAAAGTCAGCATTATAATTGTGTCAAATTCAGGGAAATGTTGCATCTTTAAATAATGGTACAGAATGTGTAATATATAACACAAAAAACCGTACGTACGCAGAAATTTCGCTAAAATTGACCAAAATTGGCTTAATTTAAATGAAAATTTGACCATAGGGGTTCCCGATTTTTAAATTTTGTGAAGATTAGGTGCTTATTTGTAAAATTTTACAAGCTTTTCAACAAATGATTCATATGTAAAATTTTACAAGCTTTTCAACGAATGATTCAAAGGCCATAGGTACCAGTGTACTTCTCAGATTCTGTTTTTCCTTCCCTCACCCTCACCCCTCACACGATGGAGCACCAAGCAAGGCAGTTCAGGATTATAGCTGTTTTTGTATTTCCTAACAGGAAACATGAATGCAAAACTAGTGAATTGGAGCACCTACCTCCCACTCCAGCATCAGCACCGGCTGTGATGGCTGAGAAAGGGAGAAAGAGGCTGAGTCAATGTAGCAATGTTTCTTCAGTGAAGCATGATAATTGACAAAATTAGATATGCTCTCTCTCACGACAGCCTGCTCTGCTAAATCTTACTTTCTATCATTCAAACAGCCAGTTTTCCAACCTGAATGCACTGACTGTTGTGCGTCAATGTGTATTTATTTCAATGCATCCTTGAAGGCAGTTGCATCATGTAGTAGCAGATTTCAAATTTTACATCGCAGCCTTGCGTATGTGATAGTAAATATCAACATTCACACCATGATATGTGTATCTTTCGAAGCCACCCGCACAATTTTAAGTTGTGAATTAATTTTCTGTACAAAAAGCATAATACGAAAGAAATTCTGTAGATGTTACAGTACAATTTTATGTGTTTTCTGAGTTGTTCCTCCTTCGATTAATTATGTCCTTTTAAATACATCTCAAAAACTTTAAGATGGAGTAGGAAAAGTATCTCAAGATGGGAATTTTAAATAGAAAATTATCCTAAATAATCCTAAATAACTCTAAGCAGCTCAGCTATTCTCTTTTTTAGGTACTGCTGAAAGTAACATCGAATTTGTATTACAAGGCTGGCCGGCTATTTTTCCCCTTCGTTTTTGGTCATTCCGATGGTATTGAAATTGACATACTTATTAGTTTATTATAACACGGAGTTACTAAAATCATCATTATCTTTTGTTATAGGGACAAGCCATAGCACAACTAAGTAAAACTGTGAAAGATGTCCATGTTTTCGGAGTTGCATCGAAAGACAAACATGAAGCCATCCAGTCATCTGTCAACACCTTAATTGAACGTGGTGCTGATTACTCTGCGGAAGTGAAAAAGTAAGCTGTGCTTTTTCTATCAAATTTCTAAGATTTATTTGGCTTTAAAATGTAAAAATTAGATTTTAAATCACTCGAAACAGAAGGGTGCGGAGTGTTCTCTGTTGCAAAAAGTAGTTGTAATTTCAGCCTAGAAATTTCCTCACATTGCAGAAAAGTCAGAATCACATGTTGAGCTAGGAAATTCAAAAAATCCTGCTGAGTTTCTGTCTGTTCCCAAAATATATTTTATGAAAGAAGACGAAAAGTAAAGAAATAAATTGAATAAAAATAAAATTGGTTTCCATTAAAAAGTTTCCTCTCTCTCTCTCATAGATTTCCTTTCTCACACCACATGCAAGCAAGAGCTTAGCATTTCGAAAACGTTTAAATATTTACTCATACATCTTTACTTCCGATTGGCTTCCAAAGAAAATTAAGAAAGGTTTAATGGAAATGATTGATTGTACTATTAACTTGAAGACTGACAGACTACTGATTTTTTTGTTTCAGGATCTCAGAAGGTGGTGTTGACTTTGTATTAGACTGCCTGTGTGGCGAAGATGTCAGCAAAGGCTACAACCTCCTTAAGCCTCTTGGAAAATATATTTTGTATGGTTAGTGAAGCAAGACTCACGTTTGTCTGTTGAACGGGCTTTACCTTGTTGACTGTAGTATGGAATACGAATAAATTCAAGCTAAAACTGTTGACCTTACATCAAAGCTATCAGTGTTTGTTCAATGAAATATAGAAATACTCATTGCATAGAGAAAATACTTTACAAAAGCAAAGGACTTCGCTCACTCCTCATGGGGACGTGTACCATGATCGATTTTTAATTTTTTTATTGCATTTAATTCGTCTGTGGATGCTTATTTAGTGTCATCATAGTGCCAACTTTCTACAAGGCACCGTTTTTGCACAATCTGCAGTTGAATTTTTGATATTTCCTCAAATAAATGAAGGCAGCATGGTGTTTTAACAAGGAAAAACCTAGGCAAAGAGAGGGAAGAGAAAGAGTGAGAGAGAGAAAAAATCTGATTTCTACAGTGAAACGAAAAGGTGTGCAGAGTCTGATATAAGACTGCTTCTGATCACAATGTACCTAAACGTGAAAGTTTTTCTCGTTTTCATGAAGTGCTGAAAGACAGAAGGATCTTTCCAACTCTTCATCTCAGCGCTGCCTATTTAAGTAATTATCCAAACTTCAACCGTGGATTGTGTAAAAATGGTACTTTGAAGAAAGTTGGTGCAATGATGATTTTTCATCAGCATCTGTAGACGAGTTAATGTAAAACAAAAATTATAAACCAATCGTCGTACACATCCCCATGAAGAAAGTGCCAGGGTCCTTTCTCCTGAATGATCTTTTTTCTTTAAAGCATCACCTGTTTCAACCATTAGGAAGGTAACTTGTCACCCAGGCCAAAGTTCCACAAGTGCCTTTTTGTGTTTAGATATTAAGTAGTCAAACTTGTCCAATTTTGTACAGATAAACTATTAAACGGAATCGCTCGACAATTTTACCTATTATTTCTTTTGCTATCAAGATCAATTGCAAAACTTTTATGAAAGGACAAGCCAAAGTTTCAAAGAAAAATTAAAATACCGCCAAGATATGCGACAACATAACATCCGTGTGTAAATGGATCCTTGTGTTACTTCAGCCAGAAGGTGACGAACTGCCATCAGTGCTGTGAAGCCTCCTGATTTTCTGCTTCTAGTTTGGAAAGGTCATTGAAGTAATGCTAAAGTGTCGGCAAAGATAAGTTAAATAAGTAATTAAATACCACCAAGTGAGATTTTTACTAAAGCTGTATGTTTTCCTTTTCTTGATCCTCAAGTTCCTCTTGAGTTATATTCTTACATTCTTTTTTCTTTTTTGTCCTGCAGGTTCTGCAAATAGTGTTACTGGTGAAACAAAGAGTTTGTTTACAGCTGCCCGATCCGTAAGTTGCATCTGTCGAACTGTAAGTTTGTGTGTTCTGTGTTGTCTAACTGTTTTCATAAGCTTATCTCTTTTTAACTTTCTTCCCCTTTTATTTCCAAATGATATCAAGTTTTATAGGGTTCATTTTACTCTCCTAAAGTTTTCGCCAAAGACGAATTCAGCCGGGCCAATTTTCAATATGTCTTCTCAATTTTATGGCACACCCTGTTTTGTATTTGTTGGAGGAAAGATTTCTTTTGCTCCTGTTTCAAACTTTTGAAGAATTCGAACATCTATGAATATGCCCATAAGTAAAAATATATTTCCGATTTTCTCTAAAAAAAATCATCAAAAAACCCTTACTGAGATACCAGGATAAGTCACAAAAAATTCAACCAAGGAGTTCCTTTTTAATAGATAGTACCAAGCAAAAGAATGCTATCTACGAAGGAAACCCATAGCAGAAAGCACTCTTTTGTCCAACTACCTCTTAATGCAAATCTGGCGTTTGATAGACTTATGATTTCATGCTAAAAACATTGCTTTGCGAGTCTGTTGCTTAGCCGCCATCAAGGAAGAGTATGTATTCAAATCACTGTTTCCTATTTGTTTAGAAAGAGTCAAGCACCTTGGTCTTGCATGTAATGAACTAGTTGTTTTGTCGCACTACCTAAAAATATTGCACTCATCTTCAATTTGGATACATTCATGCAATGAAACTTTTCTTCAGCCAAATCGCTTTAATGAACTGAGAATTTATACGTGAATGTATCTAACTGCATTCATCGATGTCATCATTAAGAATTTATAGTGATTTTAGGTGCCAAGGTAGAGCTTCAAGCATCTAATCATAATCTAATCCCTCAAAACATTGCATCTATTCTATAGCCAGAATTGAGTTTTTTTTTTTTTAAATTTAGGAATGTTTATTACTAAATCAGCGTCAAAATATTATTTACTAATTCACCCTCGCACTGTATTTTTGTCCTT
Source organism: Bemisia tabaci (assembly GCF_918797505.1). Classification (NCBI taxonomy): domain Eukaryota; kingdom Metazoa; phylum Arthropoda; class Insecta; order Hemiptera; family Aleyrodidae; genus Bemisia; species Bemisia tabaci. The sequence continues at coordinate 50,675,353 of NC_092798.1, forward strand.
TTTATGTATACTACTGACACATTTAACTAACTCTATGTTTAAATCATTTGTCGTAACACGCATGCCTCTTGTGAAGCTTAAATGTCAAACTAACAAGTGATTTCTAAGAATCTCTTGGCTAACATTGCCCCCTCGTCAAGTTCAACATTAGGTGCTGCAAGCAATGAATGTTTTTAATGTTTCACGACTGCTTCAAAGCGAACTTAATTGCATGTAGCTGCTCATCAAAACAAATGTCATCGCTATAGTCTGTGACAGCTCAAATGAGTGGGTAAAATAAGAATTATTATCTGTCCATGACAATGCACCAATCACCTTAATCATACATTGGTTAGCAAGCTTTTGCATCTTTAGCAATAAACTATTACAGGAATTGATGCATTACTGTTTGCAGATTTTAATCCAATGTATGAATGAAAGAAGTGACAGCTTTTACAATGTGCGGATGTAAATATTCGATACTGGAATTAGGCAATTCAGCTTTCTTTTCTAATGGTTGAATTCAGGATTGTCTGATCACTCCTCAAATCCAAGAAAGGTCAAAACATGACAGGATCCTCAAAATCCTGATACTCGTTCAAAATACAGTAGTTTTAAAGCCAGGGTTTGAAGTACAACAAAAATAGTCTCTGCCTCTGAATCAATTTCTTTATGGTGCAAGTTTTTAGGAACAAAAATGTTGTTTTGATATGCTTGGTTCTTTCTTGAATCTGATTTCTCTTCAGAAGATTAATATAAAAGATATCGATGGATTAAGTGTAAAAATGTGCATCTCAGATTGCGACGTTGTAAATCTTTGTTCTTGTCTAATTTTCCTAAAGAAAACTAACCAACATTTTCTTTTGACACTGTTTTTCAAATTTTCTACATTCATTCTAAAACATCCCTCAAAATTGCAAGGGAGCATAAAGATTCGTTATTCTTCAGGAAAATTAAACATTATTGGAGATTTTTAAACGTTGCAATTGAGATACACACACATTTTTATATCTATATCATCCTCATAATATTATTTTGATTTTGCCGAAAATTTATCCAAATAAAGCTTTGCAACAACCAAGCTGAGACACTAGACTTTTAAACCTTCATATAAATTTGAAACCAAGTAGGTAAATTCAAAGCAAATAGCATTCGCAAGATAGGTCCTCAATTGATGACAAAATTCTGTCCTCATGAGTGTTCTTTAATTTTTAATTCCTAATATTTAATTGACGTTCATTGTTTATTTTCAGTGGTGGCAAGTCGAGAAATTCACTCCTACCAAGCTTTTCGAAGACAACAAGTCAGTTTCCGGTTTCAATCTGAGGCATTTGTTGCACCAGCAGAACGGATCTGCCTACATTGCCGGAATAGTAGAAAAAGTCTTTGCTCTCTTCAAGGATGGCAAAATTAAACCAATTGTTGATTCTACCTGGGCTTTGGAAGATGTGAGTTTTTTTACAATTCCAACTCGTTTAACCCATTGACTGATCAATTAATTTTGGGTTTCTGCGCCCAGAATGAGTCATTAATTTTGGCCCTGATTTGCTAATTTCACCTTTACCCTATAAAATCAGATTTTTGGGGCTTGTAGAGCCACTAACTCAAAAAAATTTAATTGGTTACTTATTACTAGACTACAAAGAGAGAAAAATTGGCTGGTCGATGAATATGACTTCCATTTTTATACATCTGTGTTGTTGAAATCTGTGAGGAAAAATTGGGGGGATAAGTGGAAAATTAGGGAAAATCATGCATTTTTGACAAGAAACAGCATGCAACAAGAGAAAAGGGTTTGCAAATCCAAGAGGAAACGCAGATTACTCATGTCATAAGATAGAGTGCAAAAAATTAAACTGCAACCAGTGCAAAACAAAATAGAAAACTCAAAGCGTAAACTCGAGCGTAAACTGAAAGAAAAGCTAGAAAATTCCAAGCAAAAATAAAAATGAGGGTTATTTTCTAAACTTGAAAAGTGTGGCCCAAAACAACGCAAATAATGTTGCCAAGTCTTAGGATGAGTGGGACTCGTTGCCTCAGATCTGGCCCAGCACAGCGCGGACGAGTCCCACTCATTGCGTTCAGTCAATGGGGTAAGAAAACGTTTTACCCAACTCCATTTGCTCTTAAAAGTTGTTAAGTACCCGTATTTTTGTTTTTGATTGGTCAAGCCTAAATGGGTGGATGTGGATCATACAATTTTGTGCGTTGATATGACATCATTAAATTTTTCAGAACTTACCTACGTAATGGATTGATGGTAGAATCTTTAGAGCCAAAGAAGAATCCTTATAGAAGAAGGATTTGGAGGTTCCATACAATCCTGATTGATCCTCCGCTCTGATTGGTCAGATTCTGATGAGTGTTTTAGAGCCCAACGAGTCCTGTCCAATCCATTACGCTCGATTGATCAACAATATTAGTTTAAATTATCAAAAATCTATAACCCGACAGATATTTTTGGATGCCACCTTGTTTGGCTCTCTCAGTGATGTGCGTTTAAATAGGGGCCCAAAATGCGCAACTTGGCGCTTGTTTTTTGCAGAATGGCAGTTTCCTTAGAATTAAAGTATTTTCACCAAGTCTCCAAATGTCCGTTATTTAGTTTTGTCATTATGAGTTATCATTGAAGCTTTCACCATGATTACGTGACGTATTACATCAACAAATTGTATCAGCTAATCTTGTTCCAATTTTTCACCAACTTTGTACTAAGGAGAAGCTTTCGTTGCTGACGAAGGGTTTCAGTTCAAGGCTTAGGTTGAAGAACCTTTCAATAAAAATTTGTATCCGAATTTCAAGGCTTGCTCAGCAACAAATGTCTTAGGTACATCTCTTCCCTCTGTTTCCTCTCTTTTGTTATTCTCTAATTTTAACTGATTTCAATAATTTAGGTTCCTGAAGCTATGCAAAAATTACATGACCGCAAGAATGTGGGCAAAGTTATCCTGGATCCTAGTCTAGAGCCCAAACCCAAACCTGCCACTCCAGCCAAGAGCAAAGGCAAAGACAAAGAAGAAAAGAAGAAGGAAGACAAAGAAAAGAACAAGGACAAAGATAAGGACAAGGACAAGGAAAAGGAAAAAGAGAAGGAGAAGGAAAAAGACAAGGATGCTGACAAAAATGGAAGTAGCAATCCTCCCGCTGAAGGTAAGACAACAAGACACTTACCTATCTGTTTTTCTTAAAAATCTAGGGCGTACCAAACCTTTTGCCCCGACACTTCTTGAATACAGTATGTAAAGACTGCGGTACTTAATTGCGGGGTACATGTTATCTCCCGAGATCCCTAAAACAGATTTTCCTTTTTATGCGCTTGCTGTGACTGGCAATAATGTTTTTTTGCACATTATGCTTTTTTTATGTGATAGGTGCCACTTGATGGCAAGTAGATGGCTGAACTTCCAAGCCCTCATGTTTCAATCGCAAGGTTTGAAAATTTTAGCGCATACCTTATTTTTTTGGTAGGGAAACAAATTGAAACTGTGGCTTGAAATGTTTTCAAGTTAACCACAAAATGGCGAAAATGATCAGAAAAAATGTTGAGCTTCATTTTTGATCTTTCTTTCTGGTAAATCTATCCATCTCCAGGTCAGGAATCGCTTTTGAATTGAGCTGCTCTATGTCATGGTCATGTCAACAGACAGAACATGCTGTAAGCTTAATTTTATGGAGACATATGGAAGCTAGAGCGAGAAAGTTGAGTGTGTGATGCAAAACAAGAATTCTTTCGGAAAATTTATTGCAATCGCTCTTTACTGATTACGAATTTACAGGCTAGGTATTGAAAAGGCCTAAGAACCAAGTATGCAGAGAAATACTGAAATGCCACCATCAATTTTTTTTCTCCATAGGATTCAGTTTACTTGACAATTTGCTGCAAAAAGTTTAAACTTATGAATTTGACCTGCAGTCCTATGTACCCTGGGTGCGGCTTATTTTTGTCATGACGGAAAATCGACGAGGTCCGGGTGGCAATCGGTTCTATCTATGAAAATAATAGGCTGCATAAAATTTGAGCCAATTTGAAGCTTTTTTAGCTGATGCTCAAAGGGATCAAAACTAAGGGGCAAAATTACATTGGATTAAATGGGCGGAAAAACGCCTGATCTGCGGAAATGCGTTATTTGGATCTAAAATGCGCTCTAATGAAGATAACCTGATCAGCTCTCAGAGAGGCTTCTAAGGGCCCATTTGAAACGAGTAAATCACACTTTTGATCCATGAGCGAGGACAAGGGGGTAACGGCGTAGCCGGTTTTGAGGCGCCGCACCCGCAGCTTAGTGATCGCTTTTGAGACTTTCTGATGGGACTCAAAATAAGTGTTCCGAAGTTAACGAGGCAAATGTATCTCAAAACTTGATGAGAAATAATGTATAATAGTTGTTTTAGCCCTTAAGAACTATACTTGGCCCTTTCGAATGTTGCCTTCCATGCCATTTCTCGAGCCTGGAACGAAATTGGTGTAAATATTTTATCTAGCACTCGAGTGATCCCCCCTACCCACACCCATGGGTCAAAAGTGTGATTTTCTCGTTTCGAACGGAATCATAGATGCCACTCCAAGAGCTGGTCAGGTTTTTTTTCATTTAAGCGCATTTTAGATCCAAGAACGCATTTTCGAAGATCAGGCGTTTTTCTGCCCATTTAAACCAATGTAATTTTGCCCCTTAGTTTTGATCCCTTTGAGCATCAGCTGAAAAAGCTTCAAATTGGCTCAAATTTAATACAGCCCATTATTTTCATAGATAGCACCGATTGCCTCCCGGACCTCGTCGATTTTCCAACATGACGAAAATGTACCCTAATGTAAGTACCCTTACTGAAATAACACCCCAGGCTTGAGATCCGTAACCAAAGAGCTAATGGAGATTTTTTTGGGTATTAAGGACTGGGGTTGAGATCCCTGAAAAAGGAATTAATGTCTTTTGGACTTGAAATTTGGATCATGTGTCTGCGAAACTTGTTCATGTGGTTCTCAATGTTAATGTGGTCTTTCAACTGCGCATTTTATTCCTAAAGAACAAAGAAATCAAGAGAGACAGAGAGAAAGTGAAATCTAGAATAGTTGAACCCAAGGAATTGAACTCTTGCTTATTGCACAGATATAGATGTTGATGTACCAGCAGACCCCACGCCACAAGTATCACTGTGCTCGAATTTCTAATTAATGTCTTACAGGGTGTTTAGCGACCTCGAAAACCGGGAAATGTCAGGGAAAGCGCTAGGAAATCCGCAAAAATTTGGCATGTCAGGGAATTTTATTTTGCAAGTGATTTTTGTGTCAGGGAAAAGTCAGGAAAATTGAAAAACTCAGATTTTTTTTTTTTTTTGAAAATTGACAATGAATCAAGTTTTAGTAAAATCGAATCAATACTAAAATTTCTACTGGAATCTCTGCTGATATCTTAAATTTTAAAAATGAGGCAAACGTACCTTGAATAAGTTTAGGCACCATATATTTTTCTCTGTTCATTACATTATATCCCTAAAACATTAACAAATCCTTACTTACATCTTATCAGTTCAACCGTGTTGATAAGTTGGGACAATTTTTCCTTTTTGACAGGTAAATGTCGGGTAATTATTTTTTCCGTCTGTCAGGGAATTTTAAAGTTTTCCCCGGTTTTTTGGCAATTTTTGTCAGGGAAATCAGGGAAGTGTTAGAGAATTTTATTTTTGAAAATTGCTAGACACCAAGACTAAATTCCACTCTTTAATTGTTCTTTTTCTCTTTTTCAGAAAAATCAAAAGAGAATGCAAGTTGAACGAAATAAGCCATTCACGGTTCTGGTCAACCACAACATGAGACCGGAAGCTTTCAAAATTAAAAATCCATAATTTTTACTGTATAATTTTAGCCTATTTGGAGTAACTTCTTTCCAATCTCCAAGTTGACTCCTTCAATCCGTAATTTCACTGCTCGCCAGTGTTATTAAAACTTACTTCTATCTAAACGCTGAGCTCCTCAGGATTTGTTTCAATTTTCAAAAAGTTGGTCAATAACATGTAATATTTTTATTCAGTCGATGGAAAAGCAAATAACAAGGGAAGACGATCAAATTCAAACTCCGCATTTTAGTCGCCGCAAAAAAATTCTTATTCAATTTCCAACTGAATGGAGTATCGAATAATTCAACAAGAATGTTGCGTAAATAAATTAATTGTTTCACAATATTACAAATATTTTGGGGACTGCATACCTACCTTCATGGCTCTTGTTAAGTTCCGTGTTCGATATTAATGGGTCCTACTTATTTTGTGTCTACTTTATCCTATTCAAATAAGTCAGTCTATCTATCCGTGTATCTTATCTTAAAGCTGTCTTAACAACCAGTTGTATTAACAACTAAAATATAGACAATGCCGTGCTTTCATTTTGTGATTTGTAATAAGTATTTTTCAATCAGGACAGGGCAGGGCAGGTTTCCTCATTTCCTAATGTTTGGTCCGATCATCCTTTTCCTGTCATTTCTCTCGTCCATTTTTCAAACATAATAAAAAAACGAGAAAATCTCACCATTGTAACTAGGTAACAGAAAAATTTAAATTGTTTGATGTGTCGTAAGAAAAATTATTAGACCGGAGCGGTAAATCATAGATTTCGATGTTAATTTCATCCAGTTACATCCATCGAAATACATTTTTATACTTTTGTTAGTTTAGAATTCTGGCCTAATTTTGCAAAATCGTAAACCAATTTTAAAACTTTTCTGCTGCAGATTATGTCCATGTCCAGTGTTGCATTAACGCAAATTACATTTTTGAAATACATAGGTTGCTAGCAACGAAGAATGATAAGTCTCAACTGTAACTCATATTCGTAATCAAAACCTATCTCTCGCAGGCCCGCAGTTGAGAATTTTGTATATTTTAAGATAATTTTACTTACTAAGTTTAAGAGGAAAGCAAACGATTCTGGTCTTGCAATTGGGATCAAGTATTGATGAAATTTTCTAATTTCTTAGTATCAAATTGACATTTTTCAAGCTCTATTTTTTAATGTGCTTTAGTTGTTTTTTCCCATCTGTGGTTATTTTTCTTGTCACTGCCAAAAGTAAGTATGTCTCTTTTCTCGGACAAATCAATGATCAAATTTTGCTCTTCGGTGTTTTTGCAAGATTCGTGTCGCTTAGGAATCAATAAATGTTTCACTGCATGATACTTGAGCCAATATGATCTCCTTAAATTTTACAGCTCAATATATTTCATTAGCCCCACGAATTCTGTTGAGAGAAACTTTAAAGTGGTTTTCTACAAATTGTTGTCTCCAGCAGTAAGGAATGTATCTCATTTGCGCTGTTCCAGTATTTCTCACTGACATGTTATTTTGCAATGGGAGAACTGTCAGCTGAATTTGTTTGAAATTTTTAGTGATTTTTCTTTGTGTTTGTGATGAAAAATACAAAAATTTTCAGACAAATTTTTGCGACGGCTCTTTAATGAAGAAATAAAATGCTCGCAGAAATACTGGAACGGGGCAAACATTATACGTTCCTTTGTGCAGGAGTGGACCAAATGAGACTTAAATTGCAGCATGTGTATACGTGTACAAGCTTTCTTATTTAATAACCTGATGACTGTTTGTCGAGTAGCTTGAGTCAAATGCAGGAAAATGATAGGTAGATAACGAATGATAAGGTTTTAGATGAAATAAGATCTACTGTAACTCGGTCAAAAAGTATTCGGCAAAGAAGACCAAAATCTTCAGTCAGTCTGCATATTTTAGTTTTTAAATGTTGTGTTTTTAATAATTTATTTTTAACTTTCTGAGGCTTGTAGCTGTATCATATTAATTTTTATTTGTTTGTTTTACTTTTTTATTTTTATATCATCACAATTTGTCCTCTCAATAATTCAGAATTTCAATAAAGTTATTATTTTACTCTCAGTCTCGTCTAGATATTGTTTTAACCTCCTTGTAGTTTTGTCAAGTTGCGCAGTAAAAATTTATCCTGCTTTCCTTACACATTGTAAAAAAGACAATGAAAGTAACGGAAATTAATTCTGAAATCCGTCAACAAAGTAAACAACTGAATAAATGCAGAAAATGTACCCTGTCTTTATGTGATCGGACAACCTCAGGGTAAGAAACATCAGTATGAAAGTATATCATCAATATTTAGGCAATATAACAAACGTCTAAGAAATTCAAATACCATCAGATATTAAGGGCAAGAAGCGAAATGTCCTTTTGTCAGAATAGATCAATCCTAATTTATTTTTTTTATTACAATAATGGAAGAAAACTAATTTAGAAGTATACACTTATTATTTTAGTAATAACCTAATTCAAGATACGAAATGATTTCATAAGGGAGGTAGAGCAAGTTTTAAAACCTTTTATTTTCTCTCTCAACTCAGCATGTTTGTGCTTCGTGTTCAAACAAATTTCACTAATACTTTTCAGTTGCAAAAGCACAGGTTTGAAACAACAGGAATTGAATTGATGTTTGCCTTTGTGTCAACTCGAGCTTTCATTCGATTTTATTGATTGCATGAAATTTGGATCGCAAGTTTTTTTCTTATTTGCTTGAACAGTGCACCAAGACTGTGGATCTTGATCTAGCTTTCGGTGTTAATTCTTTTACCCTACAACTCATGTTTGGACCTTACAATTGAAAATTTTCAGTTGTCTTACGGCCATAATTAAATGATATCTCGCTTCTATCTTAAAATGTTTATGATATGCTAGACCTTGTATACTCCATTGGTCAACTATTAGCACATAACTTTACCTATACTTAACCGTTGATCCTTCGTATCAGCGCATGTAATAAAGTTTGAATACTAAAATCTTGTTTTCAATGTGGAAAATATCGATTGATATATTTGTGAATCATGTTTAGAAATTAATCACATACAGAAATAAAGTATGAATTTGATTTTCTAATCTCTTTTCTTCTTAGATGATAAGAATATAGTTCAATTAGTTACCCACATCATTACCAGGAGCTTTCCGACTCCTCCAAGTTTATTATTTTATCAATTGTAAAGCAAGATGTTCACCGGGATGATTTTCATGATAATTCAGCTATTCGCTAGTAAATCCTTAGGTGATTCTACTGTCCTTAAATTTTGAAACATGACCAAAGATTTTTTTGTAGCACCTACAAGCTCTGTGAGAGCTTGGAATATCTGTCAGGAGTAGCACATCGATGGCCAAAGCACAAAACCATGTATCTCCGTTTCCAACGTTGCAGACTTCATTATTATACTGCATTATTTTATTATTACATACTGACTATTTCTTTTTTTGTATTGTTTCACTGCATTTATTTTCATTTCTTTGGAGAATTAGTGAGCATAATTTCTTGAAAACTACCAGAATTTTTCTTCACTGTTACCAGAATATGTTTTATAAATGTCAAGCTTTAAAGCTGGCTCGTTTCTCTTCAAAAAAATGAAAGAGATGCGGAAATTCTGAAACACCGCAATGGAGATAGGTGGTCTCTTCCGTTCCGCTTCATTTTCTTCCGTCGTCAGATGCTAAGGGTCTCCAGTCTGGGCATCCTCGACTTCAATTGCTCATGGCTCAACTCCCTTGCCATAGACAAACGAAGGGGGAGTCCAGGGGGGCCTGGCCCCCATAGAACCGAAAATAGTATCATGTGCCCCCCCCCCCCCAAAAAAAAATAAAAATTTTCCAGTTGTTTCGAATGCAACAATTCGCAAGTATTTTGTGCTGAAAGTATTTAAAAAAAAAAAAACCATAATTATTCCGCAGAAATTGATGGAAAAATTCTTTATGGAAGCTTCAAAATGCGTCCAATCAGTCGTATAACTTCTAAAATTTCTCGGGCGATGCCCCTCGGACCCCCCCCCCCCCTCCGTGCTTGGGGCCCGGACCTTAAAATTGGTCATACCAAGGCCCGAGATGGGATGTGGCGAGCCTGCATGAAGGCTATTTCAATTGCTATCTTCCGCCGCATTTCTAAGGTGCAATGATACAACTATTTGAACTCTCCGGAATGCGTGAGGTATCACGCCGCATTTGAAGGCGTTTTCAAATCAGCCAAGATCCGATACCCGCATTATCGTTTTGCATATTTCATATTCTTTTGTTATATTCCGTGCCACTTGTTTATCTTTAATCCTCGTAGAAAAACCACCCATTTGTAAATACAATTTTAGCTGGAGCGCACTTCAGCTATGCATTCACCACTGCAAAAATTTCAGAGAAAATCGACAAGCCCAGCGTGCATGGAGGCTATCTCCATTTAAATCTTCCGTCACATTCTTACGGCGCAATGATACAACTATTTGAACTCTCCAGAATGCGTGAGGTATCACGCCGCATTTGAAGGCGTTTTCAAATCAGCCAAGCTCATTTATCGGAATAATCGCTTTGCATAGTTCATATTCTTTTGTTATATTCCGTGCCACTTGTTTATCTTTAATCCTCGTAGAAAATCCACCCATTTGCTAAATACAATTCTAGCTGGAGCGCACTTCAGCTATGCGTTTACCACTGCAAAAATGTCAAAGGAAATCGACACGCCAACTGCCCAGCGTGCATGGAGGCTATTTCCATTTACACATGGTGTCCCAAAAGTACCGGGACTGGTTCTGTAACTTCAAAACTAAGATAGATACAAACATGATCTTGATCTCATTTTAAAGATCAACTCAATACCTATCGATTAGGACCAAGATCAACTCAAGCGGATAAAAATTGACCGAGTTATGGCAATAGATGGCCCTCGGACCCCCTTCCCCTCCGTGCTTGGGGCCCGGACCTTAAAACTGGTACCAGGGCCCGAGATGGGATGTGGCGAGCCTGATCGGGAGCATGGATTTTGTTGTTTCCCAGGTATAAAATATCCTTGGAAGAAAACTACCGAAAATCCGAAGCTCTAGATTCTCGGCCGGAGAAATTAGCATGGAAGCGTGGATTTTTCGCCAAATTCCGAGCAGTTGCATCAACTACAATATTTAGAGAGCGTTTTTAACTTTCTCGGATCGAGCATTCAAAAATTTTCGGAGGCGCGAATATATATCCCTGGGAAAATGATCGAAAGTCTCGCGTTTCCGATTCTCGGCCAGGGAAACTGGCATTGGAGTAGGTATGGATTTTTTGTTGTTTTCCGACCAGTTTCATGGACTGTATTATTTATACCTATCGCGTTCTTAACTTTCTTGGATCGAACTTTTAAAAAATTCCCACAGGCGCGAAAATATCTCGGTGCAAAGAAAATTCTGTGCTAACTTCAAGGAATGATGTTGATTTGTTCTCTTTTAAAAAATTAGCAAAATCCAGCTTGGGATTAAATATACAATACTTTTTTAGCCCTTTATGCTCAACACTCTTTCAAATATCTTGGGTCGTAGTTTCAAATCATAATTCCTATCGTTTATAATGGATGAGTGTTTAACCCTCAGATGTCCAGCCCGCGAAAAATTGACCCGCGGCTTTCGTACAGGGCCGGTACATAATAGCTTTAGATATATGTGTATATGTACTACAAAGGCACCTTAAAAGAAGAATCAGACATAAAAAAGATAAAAGAACAAATCAAGTGTCAGGGAATTTTTTTTTTTTTTTTTTTTTTTTTTTTTTTTTTTTTTTTTTGCAACTATCCCTAGAAATCCCTAACCAGTACCCTAACCCTAACCACTAAATAAAAGCAAAAGTTGCAGCCCATAAAAATTGAGGATATAGTTTATTGATTTTTACGTAAATTTTACGCTTTCTTTTAATAATAATAACATTATTTTTTACTTAAAAGAAAACCAAAACGAGTATTTTAAGAGTTTTTTCTACTTAAAATTTACAAGTTTTTTACATTTTTTTGGACAACTTATTGTAGAACTTTTTTAAGAGCCATTGCTACTAGGGATCAGAAATTTATGAAGAACATTGAAAAATACCGGTTCCTTTTCATGTTTCGCAGAATGTAAAAATTGTGACTTTCTTCTATTTTTGTGTTTGAGCACGGCTTGCATACTCTAACCTCTGAAAGATATGAAATATTTCACAGTCGCTTGAAATTTCCAATCTTTCATTTCTTTCTTATGTTACATGCCACCCTGGGCGGAGCATTGCGAGTTCACGTTTCGCGCCATCGCGCCTTCAATTTTGCAGGATGCAACACGGACATCCATCAAGCAAGAATAGTTGTATCTCTGCGCCGTCATCAACGCGTGTCCTTTCCTTTGCTCCATTTCCATATCGTGTTTGTTTCCGTTTGCCTTATTCGTAGTGGTGCTTCACGAGCTACGTGAGCAACGCATCTGAAGACAGGAAAATTGTAAGCGTTTTTTAACTTCCCGAATCTGAGCGACATCTCATTAGCAGCATGGAGCGGAGCATTGCGAGTTCACGTCTCGCGCCATCGCGCCTTCAATTTTGCAGGATGCAACACAGACATCCATCAAGCACGAATAGTTGTATCTCTGCGCCGTCATCAACGCGGGCCCTTTCCCCGTTCTATTTTCTCATTGTATTTGTTTTTGTTTGTCTTATTTGTAGCGGTGCTTCAAGGACTCCTTAAGTAATACATCTAAAGGTAGGAGAGACGCAATCGGGTCTCTTTTTTCACATTTTGTTGCGGAGCCTGAGCGACACCTCATTGGCAGCACAGAGCGGAGTATTGCAAGCACACGCCGTGTGCCATTTCGCCTCCAATTTTGCAGGTGCAACATCCATCGAGCACAAATACTGCTGTGCTAAGGAATAACGCCATATGAACATTTGAATGTTGCCAAATTTCCTCTCAGAAAATATTTAACTTTGGAGGAAATTACGAATATTTTCCCTCGCAATTTTTAGACTTTTTAGATCAAATTACGAACAAAATCCTCTGTAAATTTGGAGGAGAAATATTCACAAATTATCGCAAAAAATAATTATTTTCCGAAGGAGATTTGGCAACCCCTGAAGGCTCATACGGCGTTTTTCCTTAGTACGGCAGAATAGTGGTATCTCTGGGCTCTCATCAACGCGCGTTGAGGCGTCTCTTACTTTTGAAATTCGAGGATATTCAAATTTCAGTTCGCTCAAAATTTGCTATATTGTGTCCAAATCGATGACCATTTTGAAAAAAAGGAAATAATAAGGTAAAACCATGTTTGGAGGTTTCTCAAGCGTCCCTAAAAATTATTTTGGCAAGAGTTGTGTCGTGTCAGATTTTTTTTTTTTTTTTTTTTTTTTTTTTTTTTTTTGTTTTTTTGTTTGTATGATTACCCCTAAAAATCCTAAGCCAGGTCAAATCGATTCGACTATCTTTTCTGGTGGAGTTATATATAACGATTGTGGAGAGGATGTGGAAATTAAGAGAGCGCCACTAGGTATATGTTACCATAAAGATAAAAATGTCAACGAAAGTATTCATTACCTTCAAAAACCTAGAAATAACATAGATAATACTTCAAAAACTACCGAAATGAAATATGTACTCTAATACGGGTCAACTTGTACCGACTCGGAACTTCGCGTATAATGAAAGTCTTGGATATCTAAAGGTTAAACCGAATTTTTCTGAAGGATGACAGCATTGCAGGCAAACTTCAACAGCATTTTACTGAATTGCCCAATTTTCGTCCTCAAAATCTGAATTGCTGCCGAAAGGTCAATTTTTGGCACCTTTTGCCACTCTTCGCGGCAAATGATGCAAAATTAACCTACTCTATGTATGTGCGGTATAGTCATTACACTTTTTTATCCCTAAGTACCCTATGAGGCACATTGTACCTGACTCCGCTACATCAATAGTTACGGTGCAAAAGTACGTATCTCCATTCACAACGTTGCAGACTTCCTATCATATTTTATTATTTCTTTTGGAGAGGTAATCATCGTAAACTTTTGAAAACTTCCTCCTTTCCTGTCAGCAGAATTTCCTGTTTAAATTTCAAGCAGTGGAGAGGCTTGAAAATAGATTTTCTATATTCCCCCATTTGAAGCTATGGTGAAATTGATTTATTAAGGTGTCCGTTGCGAACACCCTGTTTATCGATCCTTTTCCGTAGGTTTAAATGGCAGATCAATCTATACATCGTAAAACTCGACACGCCATTGAAATTTCAAGCTATAAAGTTGGCTTGTCACTCAAAAAATAGAATAAGAGCGGAAATTTTGAAACCGCGCAATGGACAAACCGTCACCTTCCAGCCAAAGTACCACAAGCGCCATGCGATGTTTCAAAATTTCCGCCATCATTTTATTTTTTTACAAAGAAATTGTTCCATGGGGCTGTTAGAAAATACCACTGAATTTTCCTTGTGCTCTCGATAAAATTCAGTGACAATTTCAAAAACAGATTCAACCAACAATTTCACTGTAAAAGAATAAAATGGCGGCGAATATTTTGAAACGTCGCATGGCGCTTGTGATACTTCGGCCGGAAGGCAGGGTTGCACGCGTGAAATGAAAAATATGAAAAATTGGAAATTTCCTTGAAATATTTCATGAAATGTCTCGAGGCTGTGAAATATTTCATATTTTCCAGGGGTTAGAGTATGCAACTCGCGCTCAAATACAGAAAAATAGGAGAAATTCGCAATTTTTACATTTTGCGAAACATGAAAAGGAACCGGTATTTTCCAATATTTTTCAGAAATTTCTGAAATTTCAAAATTTTATTTTTCATGAAAAATTGCAACCCTGCCGGAAGGTGACGATACGTGGTTTCGCACTATAGCCATCGACATATTTCGACGGCGTTGCCGAATTATGCGCCTGATTTGGATCTTTTAATGAACTTTTCTCGAAACCTCCGAAAGTGGTTCTAAGCGCGGGTCTCTCCTCGCTACGTGTGCTTGCGCACGTAATATTCACTGCGCCCTCTTTCTCGCATGAGCCACTCCGAATGGCGCAACACCTTCGCCGCAAGCTGGGCTTCCACTTAAGCCGCTCTCTTGCCTCTGTTTACCTCTGTTGCACCGCTAAAATAGAACAGAAAAATATAAAACAAGCCAAATTACACCGCAGAACGATGATCAATCCGCAAACTCGCTCTAAATCCATCCGGAAACAACATCCGCACGGGTAGGAAAATAGAAATGCTACATTTGGATCGAGCGATATATGAGCATTCAAACGTTGCCAAATTGACCATGATAAAATTTATATGCTAACGTCTGATTGTTGAAAATTTGTGCATGTTTGTCGACCGAACAGGTCGGTGCTCTGTGAGTGAAGTGTCTTGTCGTGCCGACGATCCATCCTTTCAAATTTCATCCTACTAAAGTCCATCCTTTACCTAATAATAAAAAAGAGAATTAAGCTGGAGTTAAAAATAAAACACAATAGAAAATCAGGCCACGTGGAATGTAGTTAAGCTGATCCGGTTGGATCCGTCTTATCAATTGCGAATAAAATCCTCCGTAAAATTCAAAGAGAAACAATAATACACTGAAAAAAAATTCTCGGCGTTTTTACCACGGTCCGTTGGTACCTTAGGTACCATCTCATTTTTTTACCAATTATTGGTAATTTTACCAAGACACACTGGTAAGCTTACCAAAAAACCGGTATTTTTACCGTTTTTTTCAGGTAAGAATACCACTTTTATTGGTAATCAATTCCCGGTAACTTTGCCATTTTATCTCGGTAATTCTACCACAGTCGATAAAAAATATTGGTGTTTTTACCAAGGTCCAGTAAAATTACCGAGAGAGCTCAATAATTTTACCGAGATTTCTCGGTAAAATTACCAATTTCATAAATGGTAATTTTACCAAGAAATAACTGGGATCAAATAGAACCCCGAATTCTTGGTAATTTTACTCTTTTCTTAGTAAATACACCGAGATTTCTTTTTCAGTGTAGGTCCTCCAGAGAATTCGGATATTATCCGACTAAATCAGGCAACGTCATACGGTGGTCTTCCTTAGCAGAACGCAGTGTTGTGGTTGTATTTTTACTACGCGGTGAAGCCGAACATAAACTCTGCCTCAAGTCCAACTTCCTTTGTCAAGAAAGTTGTCTTCGATCCTGCCATGCTAAGGAATAGTAAAGCCGTATAAACATTCAAGAGTCGCCAAATTTCCCCGGATAAAATATGTATTTTTTAGGAAAGTTATGAATATTTTCCCTTGAAATTTTCAGGAACTTTAGAACAAAACACGAACAAAATTCTCTGGAAAATATTCATAAGTTTACCAGGGAATCTTGTTTTATCAAAAAAAAAAATTTGGCAACGCCTGGAGGTTCATACGGCGTTTTTCCTTAGCACGGCAGTATTCTCACTCGTGACGATTCTCAATTACCAGACTCGAGACTCGAGGATCAGATAGGCTCATTATGATGGCTGTAAGTGCAAGATAAGTATTGGGATTGCGAAAAATTTCCGCTCAGAAGCTAATTGCACTAACTCTTAAAAATGTTCGGGGATTTTACCCTTCTTTTTCACTGTATGATCTCCGAAAATTTTGAGTGGGTATGATGAACGAACGGACTACACTTTGCAATTAGGAACTAATATTTCAGGCTCATTTTAGAAACAACGAACATGTGCTATTAGTGTTATGCTATTAATGATATTGATGTGCGCTTTACCACATTTTGTCGGTCCAGTATTGCGTGCACTTGATGATCATCGTGTAACGAGGAATGGATAAACTCGTTTTCGTCTACTTTTCTATCTCTGCGTTTAAGTCTCTAATGATGCGCTCATTCAGGGGCCATTAAACTATTACGTAAGTCATTTAAGGGGACGGGGAGAGGATCTGGACTTCCCTTACCGGGTCCTACGACAGAAGGAGTGGGAGGGGTGTCACGCCCTCCTCACGTAAGGCTCCCTCTCAGAGGAAGAGGAGGAAAAATTACGAGATTTTTCAGGAAAATAAGTTTTGTCAGCAATTCTTCAGACTATCTTCGAATTTTTCTGAGATATTCATGGGTGTTGGGGAGGGGGGGGCAGGGTACGAAATTCAAAATATAGATTTTATTACGACAGGGTAGAAAGTCGGCATGAATGCGTTACAAAATACTTGAACGGATTGAAGAATGGTTCTCACCCCAGCTATTTAATGTAATTAGTTGATTGAATTTCATATCTTCGAGATTTTAAAAAAAAAAAAATAATAATTGGTACATAATTTAGTACCAAGAACCAAAGTCAGAGTAAATTTATATTTCATGTAGTATTCATTGTTTCGATTCTGATTGCAGGCGTTCCTTTCACGTCAAATGGTCAAAGTGCCCCTTATTCTGTGAGATAACTATTCGAACTTGGCCGTCAAGGGGGTGCATACGCGACATTTTGAAGGCGATTTCCATTGAGGCCACTGAAAAGAAATCAGCGTCTAGCGGAAGATGAGGAAGAAGAAGAAGGCACATAAAAAGTATAAGAATGAGAAAGCGAAGGAGAAGAAGGAGGAGAGGAAGAGGCAGAAGAAGGAACAGAAGAAGAAGAATAAGAAGAAGAAGGGAAAGAGAAGAAGGAAAAGAAGAATAATAAGTAGAGGGAAAATCAGTGGCTACAAGGAATTTTAAGAAGAATTTGATTTTCTTCGTTTTTTATCCTGTTCTTTCGTCTTCTTTCTCTTCCTCTACATTCTACGAGCGATACCTCAGCCAATACTGGATGCAAACTTGGTGTCATGACTGATTTGAGCCATTTTGGTCCACCGATAATGAATGAAAGCCGGTAATAGACAAGGTCCCACTTCGCTGATGACGCTGAAAATTGCACGAGTCACGTTGTCGACTATAAAGTCGTGGCTCATCATTTCGTTGTATACGTGAAAACGTCTCTGAGGAAATTCTTGAGTGCGATGGGCTTTCCCATTTAATAATCTTCTCCTATCTACGATGGGCTCGAAGACAATACCCTGGTAAAAATTGGCAGTAGAATCCCAAATAGTGTGTTCCAAAATACCATAGACCTACAGCCGACTGTAAGATTTCCAATAGCTTCTATAGCCGGCAACACAATTTCTTATAGCCTTTTATAGCCGATGGCGATTAAGCAACAGCCTGACGATACAGTGTATGCTATCCGTTACTAATTACGGATGCTAGGACTTAGTGAGTTTTTGGACTACCGCTCTCTTTTTGGGCCGTAGTATCTTGATTTATTTTGCGAGGGAAGCTCCGTACTTTTGAAGGATGTCTGCCATTCCCAATAAGTTGGAGCGCCTTCAATTTCGTACGATACTGTGCAATACCTCTGGTGTGAAATAGTTGCTTCAAGCGCCGTGGCACGCTGCTGCGCGGCAGGCGGGCAGCCAGCGCTAAACGAGCGTTGGCGCCTACAAACCTAACAGGGATACTTCACGCATTGCGCAGCCGCTCCGCCTTGTGCTAGACTCTAATATTTAATCTGGCGGAGTCAGCGTTTTTCAACTCATGATTTTGAAATGTTTGCACACTCTATATGGATTATTCTCATTTTAAGTGATGAAAACAAATATGTAGTAAAGGAAAATATAACGTGCGTTTTGTAAATATTATGGTGATTCCGTATAAACTTGCGGATTTACAAAGTACACGAATTTCTACACAATTTCTTATAGCCTTTTATAGCCGATGGCGAAAAAGCAACAGCCAGGCGATGAAGTGTAAAGCCCGGCGACAGGAACTACAGTCCGGCTATTTAATTTTTTATCGCTTCGAGTAGCCCGGCCGTATCATTTTTTCCACTTTCTACAGCCAGCTATATGATTTTCTATCGCCTTCTTCAGTCGGCTATAAGAACTCCTATGGTATTTTGAAACGAAGCTCCTATCGCCAATTTTTACCAGGGAAGCTTTGAAATGGGCAGATTCAAACGGAATCAACCTAGCTGCATCTCACGGTGCGACTAATTACCTCTTGTTTCATTTTTTTAAACAGAGAACCAAACTCCATATTATATAACGCCATGAAAATGTGAGTACATTTCGGCTAGCCTGTAAACAAAATACTCGCACAATTGGACGCATTTCTGTCAAACGGAACTATATGCATTATGACGTGAGGCCTGGTTTGCATTTATTCTTATGCTGGGTCTCAGGGCTTATGTCTTAATGCACTCAGTTCCCTTTGATAGAAATATGTCCAATTTCAAGTCAGAATGTTGATTACCTTTTTATGGAAAGAATATACATGTAACATGAAAGGAAATTAGGCAAAGTTTGATGAAGATAGGCTGGTTCTGGTTTTAAATCTGTCCCTACGATCCTGTAGGGGAGGGCATGTTAAGTCAATTTTGACCAAATTTGACTTTCAGGCATTTACAAGATAATTGAAGCATAAGCCCGCTGTTCGATTCTAACCACGCTTCTTTTTCAAATTTGTTTCTCTTGAACCATTGACGAGACGCTACAAAATCTGTACACGCTTTGCCGCCGTCAATATGATTGCGATTTTATTGCAAATTTGTGCAATGAAATCGCACTTTTTTATACGATATAATATTGCAATAAATCGACCTCATACATCCCTCGATCAAATCGCAACTTATGGCGATCACTGCCACCTGGAGTGCAATGGCTCATACTGCCGTGCTAAGGAAAAACGCCGTATGAGCTTCAGACGTTGCCAAATTTCCTTCAATAAAAACCGAATTTGCAGGAAAAATTGTGAATATTTTTCTCTAAAATTTTCAGACAATTTTGTACACACTTTAATCTAAAATATCTGAAAATTTCAAGGAAAAATATGCATAACAAAACTCAATAATACATGTATTATTCGGGGAAATTTAGCAACTCTCGAATGTACGGCGTAAATACGGCGTTTTTTCTTAGCACGGCAGCATACGACGTTCTTCCTTTTAGCGCGCAGAATAGATCGACACGGCGCGGCGCACAGTGCGGCCCTCTGTGGACATCGGACAAAAATCAAAAATTCAGAACTCGACATCTGAATATTTTTTTGGAGTTTGTCATCTTAAAGATATTTCTGACTCACAATGATGGTTTATTTTCAAATTTTTCGCTCAAAACTAAAGAAAGTGGGCGGGAAATGGGTCGAGAATGACTGGTCCATAAGAAATACACTGGAAAAAGACGTCAACTTCAAATGAAGATTTCTCGCTTGAAACGCAAAATGGTCTGGGCGGTTGACATTTTCTTAATCCTCAGATATCCAACTTCAATTCTACCAAAAAGATCTTGCGACTTTTTGCGACTATCAGAGATATTTGAAGTTAAAAGTTAGGTGTTTTACGTTGCTTTTATACATTATTAACTTAAGGCTATAATTCGAGGTTGCCAACTTCAAATGAACTGTTCTCGAAAAATCCGCAAAAAATCCTGAGATATAACATTTTCTTATTCATTGAGTGTTTTACTTTGAAAGTGTCAAAGGGTTTTCCCTATGTCGGTGCTACTATCTTCATTATTTAAAGTTAAGTGTCTTTTACCGCACTGAAAAAAAATTCTCGGCGTTTTTAACCAAGCTCCGTTGGTACCTTTACCATCTCACTTTTTTTACCAATTATTGATAATTTCCCCAAGACAGACTGGTAAGCTTACCTAAAAACCGGTATTTTTACTGTTTTTTTTTCAGGTAAGAGTACCACTTTTATTGGTAATCAATTACCGGTAACTTTGCTATTTTATCTCGGTAACTCTACCACCTAGTCGATAAAAAATATTGGCGTTTTTACCAAGGTCCAGTAAAATTACCGAGAAAGTTCAATAATTTTACTGAGATTTCTCGGTAAAATTACCAATTCCATAAATGGTAATTTTACCAAGAAAAATCTGGGATCAAATAGAACCCTGAATTCTTGGTAATTTTACCCTTTTCTTAGTAAATACACCGAGATTTTTTTCAGTGCGATTTTTGTCCGCATCGTCCATAAGGATGCCGCATGGCGGCGCGGCGTCGCGGCGCTAAACGCGGCGCGACGATCCACCACTCCCGGCTCGGCGCGGAATGAGCA
Organism: Bemisia tabaci; assembly: GCF_918797505.1. Classification (NCBI taxonomy): domain Eukaryota; kingdom Metazoa; phylum Arthropoda; class Insecta; order Hemiptera; family Aleyrodidae; genus Bemisia; species Bemisia tabaci. The sequence goes on from NC_092798.1 coordinate 50,696,151, forward strand.
AAACAAACAGTCGTCGCGACGCCGGCACTCGACTCACAAGCCGAGTCGTGAATAATTACTCATAGTTGAGTTAGCGCTGGCGAGTGGCGCGAGTGGCCGTCGAATTGGGTTGGGGCACCGCGACCGGGGATCGGGCACTGTGTCGAAGCTGAGCCGCGGCAGCCGGTGGCGCAACTTGACCCTCGTGAGGACCACCTCTTGCCCCGTCCGTCCTAGTTGCGTCCCAGTCTGAGGGACATGACGCAATTCCCCGGCAGAAGACTTGCTTTCTACCCAGACCATCAAACGTCGCGCACCTCCGCACCACGATCGTAGAGCATAGGTCCACACGCCATCCCGATTAGACATGAACCTTACCCGAGTGATTTTCACGGTAAGTCCTCCAAAAAGTTGACATTTTATCGGTGTCGGTGTCCAGAAGTTCTCAAAGTTGTCTTCGCAATTCCGTCCTGGGGCGCTACCTCAAAGTTCGGGAAAATCGGGTTTTCATTGATCTGTGTCTAAATTTTTTGAAAAATTTGGCCGCTAAATTTTCCTCCAAAAAGTTGACATTTTATCGGTGTCGGTGTCCAGAAGTTTTCAAAGGTGTCTTCGCAGTTCGGTCCTGGGCGATACCTCAAAGTTCGGAGAGTTTGACGGAAAATCGACTTTGGATCTCGTGTCTAATTTTTTGAGAAATTTGGCCGCTAAATTTTCCTCCAAAAAGTTGACATTTTATCGGTGTCGGTGTCCAGAAGTTTTCAAAGTTGTGTTCGCAGTTCGGTCCTGGGGCGATACCTCAAAGTTCGGAGAATTTGACGGAAAATCGGGCTTTCGTTGATCTCGTGTCTAAATTTTTTAAGAAATTTGGCCGCTAAATTTTCCTCCAAAAAGTTGACATTTTATCGGTGTCGGTGTCGACAAGTTTTCAAAGTTGTGTTCGCAATTCGGTCCTGAGGCAATATTTCAAAGTTCGGAGAATTTGGCGGAAAATCGGGCTTCGTCGATCTCTGTGTCTAAATTTTTTAAGAATTGGCCGCTAAATTTTCCTCCAAAAAGTTGAATTGTATCGGTGTCGGTGTCGAGAAGTTTTCAAAGTTGTGTCCGCAATTCGGTCCTGGGGCGATACCTCAAAGTTCAAAGAATTTTATGGAAAATCGGGCTTTCGTTGATCTCTGTGTCTAAATTTTTTAAGAAATTGGCCGTTAAATTTTCCTCCAAAAAGTTGAATTGTATCGGTGTGGGTGTCGACAAGTTTTCAAAGTTGTGTTCGCAATTCGGTCCTGGGGCGATACCTCAAAGTTCGAAGAATTTAACGGAAAATCGGGCTTTCGTTGATATCTGTGTCTAAATTTTTTAAGAAATTGGCCGCTAAATTTTCCTCCAAAAAGTTGAATTGTGTCGGTGAGGGTGTCGACAAGTCTTCAAACTGTGTTCGCAATTCGGTCCTGAGGCAATATTTCAAAGTTTGGAGAATTTGGCGGAAAATCGGGCTTTCGTTGATCTCTGAGTCTAAATTTTTTAAGAAATTGGCCGTTAAATTTTCCTCCAAAAAGTTGAATTTTATCAGTGTAAGTGTCGACAAGTTTTCAAAATTGTGTTCGCAATTCGGTCCTGTGTTACGTGGTATGTGCCTGAGGCGATACATCACAATTCGGAGAATTTGACGGAAAATTGGGCTTTCGTCAATCTCTGTGTCAAATTTTTTTCAAAGGAAGGGTGCTGAATTTTTTTGAAAAATTTGTGGCTGAATTTTTCGACATATGGTTGTCGAAAAGTTTCCTAAGTTGTTCGTCGTCTATAGCGTTTGCAATTTGGGACCTCAGTGCGTGACGGATACACGTTCAAGTTCGGAGGCATTTGTTGATCTCTGTGGCTAAATTTTTCGATGTGGATGTCGAAAAGTGTTAAAAGTTGTTCCTCTTCAGTGCCACTTGCTATTTGGACCCTCGCTGGTGCGTGACCTGTACCTGAAGCAATCAAGGTTTGGAGGCTTGTACGGAAAATCGCCCCGATTTTTGATCCTATCGCCCCATCTTTGATCTCGGAGTCTAAATTTTTTGGAGAAATTTAGTAGCTAAATTGTTTGAGAAACCTAGTGGCTAAATTTTTCGACTTGGGAGTCAAAAAGTGCTGAACGTCGTTTCTCTTCAGTGGCGCTTACCTTGAAGAAATACGCATAGGTTTGGAGGGCTCTACGGAAAATCGGTTCCTCCGTTGATCTATTTTAAAATATTGAGAAAAGTGGTTGAATGTTTCGATGTGGGTGTCGAAAAATTTTCAAAGTTGCTCGTCGTTTGTAGCGTTTGCGACTTGAGTCCTCAGTGCGTGACATTTACCCGAGGCCATACTGCCATGCAAAGGAAGAACACCGTATGAGCCTTCAGACGTCGCCAAGTTTCCTTCGATAAAAACCTAATTTACTGGGAAAATTGTGAATATTTTCCCCTAAAATTTTCTGACTATTTTGTACGCAATTTAATCTAGAATATCTGAAAATTTAACAGAAAAATGTGCAGAAATATCGTTGAAAATACATGTCTTATAAAGGGAAATTTGACAACTCTCTAATGTTCATACGGCGTTTTTCCCTAGCTCAGCAGTATACGTTAAAACTCGAAGGAATTGACGGAAAATCGTGACTTTTTATGATCCCTTTGGGTAATTTTTTTGAGAAATTTGGTCGCTAAATTTTTTCATGTGGGTGTCGAAAAAAGCTAAGAGATGTTTTTCTTCAGTGGCGCATGCGATTCGGGCCGCGGTTACGTACGTCGAAAGCGATGGAGGGATTGAGATCGACCGAGAGCCTGATTGTTGTTGATATCTGTGTTTAAATCTTCTCATAAAATTTACGAAAATTTCTCTAAAAAATTTGGCGGCTAAATTTATCGGTGTAGGTGTCCAGAAGTGCTGAAAGTTCCCTTTCGCAGCGTTAACGATTCGGTCCTTCCTTGCATGAAATTGATGTCAAGTAATATGATATGATAAAGAGGATTTCGCGGTAAGTGGACTTGAATTCCGCGTGCCTGTATTTTTCACACAAAAAATGAATCAATGGACATTTCTTCAAAATTAGGGTCTCAATTAATCGGTTCATAGAAAAAATACTAAATGTGATTTCATCCTGGAGACTGTGGAGGCGTCTAAATTTCAATCCTTTGGTATACGTAACACTGATTTGAGAAGTGCGGAAAAATTCAAAGAATTTCATCGTAAATTGTGGCCTCTGTGAAATTTTCTGTTTGAATTTGAGCGTTTGCACAAGTAGATCCCCTAGCTAGTTTGCATATGGACGTATTTCTATCAAACGGAACTAAGCTCCAATTTGAGTTCCTTTTGAGGAATTCAGAATCCCGGATAGCGCGTTCTGTCAAACAGACCTAAGCGCCGTGGAAAAGCATTACGAGTATAGGACGGAATAGGCCGGACGCCGGACGCCCGATTCCGCCGCCAATCCAAGATCCCCTTAACCTTCCTCACCCTATGGCGCTTCGGTCGTTTGATAGAAATACGTCCAAACCATAAGTTGATGAACGCTAACTGCGCAAGTTTGAATAATCGTGCCCAAATCAGGACGGCCGGCCGGAGTAGAACGCATATTAGCGCCTACTAGACAGCAAGAATACTTCACGCGTTGCACTTACACTACGGTGCGACCGGTGCGTGCTCAACGTATATTAGCGCCTGCAAGACTGCCGGAATACTTCGCGCATTGCGCGTTATCCTCGAATTTCTGTCCTTAAAATTTGATCATGTTGTCGGCTAACTAGTTCGGTAACAAAAAGCCAAAGACCTGTGACTGCGCAGTTTTACATACCGGTGGCCAAAATGGCAAACCACGTATATCCGTTTGAGACGTTGTAGACTTACTGTCATACTTTATTTTTTCTTTGGGAAACTAGCCGACATAATTGCTTGAAAAGCTCCTCGATTTTTTTCATCAGTATTTAGCAGAATATTCTGTAAAAATCTCAAGCTAAAAATTTTGCTTTTTTCCCGGAAAAAATAAAAGGAAGAGCGGAAATTTTGAAACATCACGATAGATTTACGTGGTTTCGCACTTTGGCAATCGATATCTGAGATATCAGTAGGTACCGCTCACCGACTCTATAGTACCTGGAACTCTCCATTCCGAAGTTATCTTGTCAACCAGACAACATAATGCCTTGAAACTTTTCGTATAGTTCTCCTGGCTTATAAAATATACTGACAAAATCTCAATTCAAAATGATGCTTACTTTTTTGTTGAAAATATAAAACATGAAATGAAACTAGGCAACGTGAAATGCTGTTGGGCTAATTCGGTTAAATCCGTCCATATATGAAGAGCCCGGGGCGATTCCTTGTCTAAACAAATAACGCATATATTTCGAGCTTGTGTTGTAAAAATATCATGCAGAAGTTTGAATTCAACTTTGCGTGATTGTTTATCAAGGGCGCATAAAAAATTAAACAAATCCTGCTTTTTGTAGACAAAATGATTACCTACTGGGTGATACATTTAGAAGTCTTTTTTGAATAAATTATCTCAAACGTACGGTTTTGAATAGCTCGTAGGGCCCGTCTGAGAATATACCATTGAAGTGGAAGATGCCGTCATGCATATTAACCTGGAAAAGTATGCTTGACAAGAGGTTTGGCATTTTCAAAAGTGCTCCTGGTCCGTCGCTGGATGGACTCTGCCTCTAAAAATAATAATAGTCTCTGCTAACCTATCGAGGATTGCTGATTTCTCGGAATCTAGTTTCTTACTTATGTAGGATTCCTTCTGTGAGGACGACCAGATTAGTAGAACACGTATGTGTAAATCGATTGCGACGCACAGTGAATATTCACAGACATAATCGTACGTATATAATTTTCGGGAATATCTGAGAATCTTTGGAAATACATTACCTTGAAAATATTTTAGTGCACCGAAAAAAAAAAAAATCCGGCCGTGGGAGCCGCAATCACGGGCTATATAGACATACCGTCCGTTCCGGGCTCAAAGGCCGAAAATTCCGGCTGCTGGAGGCGTAGCTTTGATTTCTCCGGGTTCAGAGGCCGAAGCTACGGCTCCAGAAGCCGTAATTTTCGGCAATTGAGCCCGGAACGGACGGTATGTCTATACAGCCCGTAATTGCGGCTCCCACGGCCGGAGTTTTTTTCAATGTGTATTCCTTACCCTTAATCATGCTAACTGTAAGTTTCAGAGTGAGTCAATGATATTTTTCCAGGGTTTTCCATTTTCTGCTCTCAGAGTTTGAACTCAGGATTACTTCAATAAATTGCCATTAAAATCGTGTTCGAGCATCGAAAGGTACTGCGTAGTTTGGCCTCTCTTCTTGAGAGGAGGAGAGTCGAGGGAGTCTCTTCGCCCATAAAAATGTCATAAATTTTCTCGCCGCTGAAATCAATAAGTCAATAAATCACGCAATATCGGAGGAACTTTCTTTCTCTCTTGTAATAGTACGCATTTTGCAACATCCGCTAGGTTATCAACATGAACAGTGTTCGAATCTCACCTTTGAGTTTGATGAGCTATGTGGCGCATCAAGCCCGATTTTTAGGCGCCATTGAAGATTTTTTAGGGGCCTAATTGACTTTTTGCCTATATATTACGGCGCATTAGTGAAAAGTTAGACGCAAGATGTTTTCGTAACAAAACTAGTGAGTAGCTGTAACTTGGGAGGACGAAAGCACTAAGAATGAACGTGAAGAATAGAAAGCAAGCTTTCACTTGTAGTGCTGAAAATTCTGAGTTTTTTTCAATTCAAATAGATTTGTTTTTCTTTCTTTACGTGACTTCCTGTGAAAATCCGGATTTTTAGGGGCCACGTTGGCGCAGAGCCTTCATTTTTTAGGGGCCATTGCCAATTTTTTAGGCGCATTTGGCGCGTTGGCGCCTGTGAGTTTCGAACACTGAACATGAATATAAATTAAGCTTCATTCGTTTATAGGTGCAAAAGTATTCCGCAAATCGGCTGCCTTCAGCCTGAGTTAAGTTTTAAAACGTTATCCGCATAGAGTAACAAATAGTGGCGAGGCGTGATACCTAATCGATTATCGATATTTCCCCCATTTGAAGCGGTGGTGAAGAATCGAATATTATGGTGTTCGTTAGCATCGCCGTGATACTCGATTTTTTTTCATAGGTTTGAATGGCATATTAATCGATAAATCGCAAAGCATGCCACGCGCTCACACCGCTGCGGTTACAAATCATATACTTCTATACAATTTTACATCGAATGACGAAATTGATAGATAAACGCTGTATGGTACGTTTAGACTCGAGCCTTCAATTTATAAAAAGCACATTTTGATGGTTGTAGAGTTGAAGATTGAAGGGTTAAGATCCCTCCATCTGTTGACGGGCCCATCGTTTTTCAGACGGAGGATCGTTTAACTCCACTCCAAGTTTGCAAAATTGGCTCGAACAATTCAATTTTCAACTAAAGATATGACTGCGTAATTCATATCCAAACTTTTGCCGACCTTTGCGTTCAGTTCGAAAGAAATAGTGATACTTTCACTTAGTAATGTCCAAAAAATTCTAAGTTCCCAAATCGCACCGTGCTAACGCTTTTAGAAACATGCATATATTTGGAGACTTAAACGCAAAGGTAGAAAAGTAGGCAAATGCGTAAGAACATCGTTACCGGGTCGAACCAGTGAGTCGATTGTTGAATCGTTATCGAACGACCTTGATCGATAAAAAGCATTGCCAAAATATGAATTTATCGATCAATTTATTTTCGATTTATCGATTTATCGATTTATTGATTTAATCTATGAATAATTTTCCTCCTTCATTCAATCTTTCTCTTCTTCAATCCCACCGAGATCCAGTGGGAGGCATGAATGATCGATTGTCAATATTTCCCCATTTGAAGCTATGGTGAAGAATGGATTATTAAGGCGTTCGTCGTGAACACCCTGTCTATCAATCCTTCTCCATAGGTTTAAATGGCAGATCAATCGATATATCGCAAAGCATGACGCGCCACTGTCGGGACCCCCTTCCCTTTGCAAGTGTTCCGTCCCCAGCACAGTGCAACGAACACATTGAAAAAACGTTGCAATTTTAATCCAATAAAATGGCAATCTATTCATCACAATTGACATAATTTGGTCAATATATGCCGATTTGAAACGCTCCATCAGATGGGTTCTACGTGTTAGAGGGGTTTAGTCAATTTTTAGTGCAAAAAAATGGCAACAATTAAATCCCAAACACAAACACTCAAAAATTGCATGCAAATTCTCCGTTATAGTCCATCATTCCCCCTGGTCGATAACCGAAGGCAGATCCAGCAATTCGGCAACACCGGATTCCCTCCATTTAAATCCATGTTAAATAATCGATGCTTGTCGGAGCACCTGACCCCTACTTGATACATTTCTATAGTTTTAAATGGAGAAAAACAAGTTTGCCAATTTGCTAGATCCGCCGATGTCGATACCAACCACTCGCGTTTCAACCAATAGGATCACTGCATTTTCCCTGCGTCTTTTTTTTGTCTATCGCTATGTCCATCAAGTTCAATAATCAGCCCGCGGGCCGAAGACTGACCGTCGCCGTCGCCATCGCGTCTCGTCGCGGGGTCGCGATGTTAGTGACCCTATTCCGAGCGCATCGATCCGAGATGGAGGTTGGATCTCCCCGGCGCCCGGCCGCGAGGTTGCCAGACTGCGCGAAAAGATCCGGATATCCATCATTGAGTCAGGTCTTGTCTCGACGGGACGTTATCATGGGATTTGTCCCAAGTTCGAATCGCAGGAATGAAACTTCTGGCATTTTTCCCAGTTAGGCCTTGTCTCCGCGGGTCGTTTCACGGGATTTGTCCCTGGGAAAAATCCCACTTGCGAAGTTGGGAAAAATATTGAGTTAATAAATTTGTCCCAGTATCAAAAATGGTAATTGTACCCCTAGGACCCACTGAGAGAGGAAGAAGTGAAAACGAATTGTGCTATATTTCGTTGATTACTCCATTATTAATGTTAAGTTAGTTAATTAATGTGTATTATTGTTAATTGAGTGCAATTATTATTTTAATCCCGGTTAAATATTCGGTTTTAACTAATTTATCTTCTCGCGCAAACTCGTCGCAGGACCGTATGAGCCTCGTACCGTGGAGGCGGTAACTGGGAAAAATTCCAGAAGTTTCATTCCTGCGATTCGAACTTGGGACAAATCCCATGAAAGCGTCCCATGGAGACAAGGTCTCACATGGAGAACCGGGCGGGATTTTCAGCAAAATCTGGTAGCGGCGCCCGCGGTCCGTCCGGAGAAATTTCCGTGGTCCTTGAACTGGATGCACCTGATCGACTCGAGAATGTACTCGCCTTCGTCGGATCCCACTCCGGCGCCTCTGGTGGTGGCGGCGACGCGCGTCGGCGTCGCGACGACGAAATTACGTGATTTCACGTCAGCGCATCCTTCCGCCCGCGATCTTAATCGTCGCATTCGTCGCCTCCGGGCCGACCATGAATATCATCAACTAGGTCTCCGGTGTTTACTAGTTTTTTACGCACTGTCCTCTGTCTTCCGGTCTTCGCCGGGTACGATGAACTCGACCACCCCCTCCTTCTTCGCTGCGCTACAGAAGGGTGCATACAAGTCTGACAGACTCCGGTCTATTAAACCCGAAGAGGGAGAATGGAGCTTTTGCATGTGACCAGAATTTACGATTTGAACTCTGTTTCTGAGTGAAATTTCGCGAAAAACACGATGGTGCCACTGGTTTTCTCTGAAATCATCTCCACACGGAGAAAAAAACTTCGTGCGTGGGACCCGAAGTTGAGGTCTCATGGATCTCTGAAGTTTTTGGATCACGTATCTAAAAACTTGAGGCCCAGCTGCCGAAGTTCGGGTCAGACATCTGAAGTACTTCTATATATACCGAAGGGTTCGGGTCACACATCTGAAGTGCTCCGGTACATACCGAAGTGCCTCGATGTCTGACCCGAACTTCGGCAGCTCGACCTCAAGTTTTCGGATGCGTGATCAGAAAACTTCAGAGATCCATATGACCTCAACTCCAGGTCCCATGCATGAAGTTTTTTTCTACGTGCAAAGCTCAAAAAAAAACTTTCAAAGTTGAGGCTGTAACGGAGGAGATATTCCGCGCTACCCTGAGAGTCCACATCTATATCAAGTCAAACTCTCCATACAAAGATAGGGAGCAAAAACATCAACGGGGTTTCTACTTTGTTGGGGGACTCCAAAACTAACATAGTCTGTCACACTAATATTAATCATCGCCGCCGGCGAGATCATAGGTACCGTAACAATGTCTCCGATGTTCACTTCTTTTTGACTCATTGTCAATGTCTTCCGATCCTCAAGAATGAGCGCGATCAACTCGACCCGCCGTGCTGCGCTACGGAGGGGTTAATGTTTCCGCGGAAATCATATACCTACAGAATCATATTTATAGAGATGCGCGTCGCCAAGGTCGCTAGACCTGATCCATCCCACGGACGAAGTTAAGTACGATATCTTTGGATTCCCCCAATTTACGATTCCTACCGGAGTCACAATGTCATCCGAACATTGACAGTTAGCAATTAAACATTTTCGAATGCCTGACGTTAGCCTTGACTCATAAATAAGTTACTTTCGCTGTAATAAAATCAAATTACCGAGGTTGTTTACTAATAATAAGCCTTCCTGTGGTTTTTTTTCTTCGTTTGATCTGAATGCTTGTCGATTTGGTCACATGGTCATCTATCCCCAAACATCGATGATAGCGGCTTAATCGAGATCTGGAGACCGATGAATAGGTGACTACCGAAACGATGAGTAGCATATTAAGAATGGACGTACTTTTGCCAAACGGAATTATAGACGAGTGGGAAATATGGGGTGTGCTCTAGATAGCTGGGTAAGAAAATATGCAAAAGTGGGAGTGATTCCCTTTGGAGAAAGGGAAAAGCGGGATTTGATATTCTATCGAGAGGAATGAAGCGCTAACTGTATGCAGCATCGCCACTGGCGTCATTGGCGCTTAATACTTCCCATTCATTCTTACGGCCCTTGACTAACGTACACACCCCTACTTTCCAACCTGTCTGTGCTTCCGTTTAGCATAAATACGTTCCTTTAAAAATGAAGGTAGGCATAGTAAGCAAATACCTAGATAAGCTAATTGTAAGCCAGAATATCGGCTATTTAATTGTTGCATTCCAGGACCAGATCTGCTGTGCTAAGGTAAAACGCAGTATGAGCCTTCAGACGTTGCCAAGTTTCCTCCGATAAAAACCGAAATCACTAGGAAAATTGTGAATATTATTTTCTCAAATTTTCAGACAATTTTGTACACTGTTTCGTCTAAAATATCTGAAAATTTCAAGGAAAAATATGCATGAATTTTTTCAAAAATACAGGTTTTATCACGGGAAATTTGGCAACATCCCGAATGTTCATACGGCGTTCTTCCTTAGCACGGCAGAGATGGCCTCTACAGTGTACTTACTGTGGTATTTTTAAAAGTTATCTCAAAGCAGATAATGAAAATATTTTCAATTTAAAAAATATTTTGGAAAGTTACCACAGAATATAGCCAAAAAATAATTGATCACTTAGCGATTTTTTTAAAGTGAGTTTTTGCAATCGAATTAGAGTCACCTTTATTAATGGAATGCATCAGCTGTCAGAGCAGTGTTATGAACAAAAATAGCTGACAGTGGTCGAATGTAGATCACTCTCGGTTTCTGTCTGTTGGTCAGCAATCGCTCACCGATTCTGTTTACTGATCTACCTCAGCGCTCGAATTTAAAAATGAGGTAAACTAGATTTTTAAGAGGAACGCTGTCAAGTGTCCGGAAAATAAAGATACAAGAGGTTCAATCAGTAACGATTCTTGAAAATTGGCAACACTGTTTTATCTCCATTTAAATGTATGTAAAACAATCGATTCTGGAGGCAGCTGCCTCACCTAAAATCGATATTTTCAATGGATTTAAATGGAGGGAAAACAGCGCTGCCAACTCTCCAAAATCGCCTCTGGGTTCAATTTACTTTATTGCCAGTGAAGGGCTTAAAGATGACGGAAAGGCGGATAGGCAATTACGTTCCCAGCAATTTGGCACCACTGTTTATATTCAATTTAAATCCATTGAATATATCGATTCTAGGTGACTCAGGCCGCCTCACTTAAAATCGATTGTTTAATATACTATTTAAAGGAAGAAAAACAGTGTTGCCAACTTGCAATAGGTGGGCCGAGGGCATCGTGCGTCTAACGCCTTTAAATAGCCGCCAATTTTGTTCGATACCAACCCAAGGATATGAAGATCGTAAAAAAATGGTATCGTAATGGAGCTGCATGTAATGGACATCGGTACTGCCTCTCATAAAATACTTGGGTTCTCGCGAGTAGGAAGAACCGACCATCACTCTATGACCTCCAAGATTCAAATAGACCCTCGCGGTATGCTTCTTTCTAAAAATAAATTTTCAACAAATAATATTAGGAGTGAAAAATTGGTGTTTCGGCAGATCATATTATCTTCCGTCGATGTGTTCGATTCGCCCGTCAAAACTCGATTAGTATTTTGATTCACGCGTCCGACCCACCGTACTGCCGTGCTAATGAAGAACGCTGTATGAACATTCGAGAGTTGCCAAATTTCCCTTGATAAAACACGAATCTCTTGGTCAACTTATGAGTATTTTTCTTCCAATTTTTCAGATAATTTCGCTCGCAATTCCATCGAAAAGTCCTGAAAATTTCAAGAGAAAATATTTATATGTTTCCTCGAAAACGAACATTTTATCGAGGGAAATTTGGCAACTCTCGAAAGTTCATACTTAGCACGGTAGCGTATTCCAAAACTTTTTCCCCTTTTCTGATGTAAAGAGTTTTTGAATACCCGAGGAGGAGGTCAGCAACCTTGAAAGAGATAAGTTATTTGGATTGGTCAATTTTGATCTGCAAATTAAAGAGAACAAAAAAACCGAAAAAGGTGAGAGAGATGTTGATTTGCTGAGGCAACAGATTCGTGTCGAGTTCAAACTTGGACATATTTAAAGCGACTTGTGTCGATCTTGTTCATGGACCGAGACTTGCAACAGTTGGACCGCACATCAAACAGAAATTACTCAATCAGCACATATTGCTGGGTTTTTTTTCACGCGACTTTTTTTTTGTGTGCCTTTAACGCAAGCTAAGTATGTCAGTCCATGCCTTCTGATGAGCGTCGTCAAAAATCCAGAGCTCAGTAAAGAACAATCTAAGTTGCCTTTGTCGACGAGTTTACAAATAAAATCGATGAGGATTTGGATGAAAATGAAGGGGAAAAATAACGTTGTTTGTAATTTCAGGAGATTAGGGCGTCCCGAAAAAATAGGATCGTTGGGAGTGGCGACTGGAAGTCGAAGATTTAATTTGATTAGTTAGTTAGTTATTTTTATTATAGACATTCAGCAACTCAGGCTATTCATGTCATTCCAGAAAATATGAAGAGTGAGTGCATGAGGAGCTTTGGGGACAAGGTGCATAAATGCAGTTTTCGACATAATTGGGATAGTAATGTCAAGTAAAACTAGACTAAGTGCATTTTGTGCAAAATTCGCTCTCAAATTCCAATTTTTAAGCAGCAAGATTTCAGTTTGAACTTTCTTTCCGTCATTAGGATCCATGTAATGTCGAAACACCAAACACGTTTTTTCTCGAAATAGCAGAAACTGTACTTAAGTATGCGCCTTGTCCTCCAAGCCCCTCGAATATAAAAATTTAAATTCTTAAAATACTGCACTAAAAGGGGGCACTTAAATTTTCAGATATTTTTTGTGGTATATTTCCTCTGATGACCTCCACATTCCCTGGTAAAAATTGGCGATAGGAGCTTCGTTTCAAAATACCATAGGAGTTCTTATAGCCGACTGAAGAAGGCGATAGAAAATCATATAGCTGGCTGTAGAAAGTGGAAAAAATAATACGGCCGGGCTACTCGAAGCGATAAAAAATTAAATAGCCGGACTATAGTTCCTGTCGCCGGGCTTTACACTTCATCGCCTGGCTGTTGCTTTTTCGCCATCGGCTATAAAAGGCTATAAGAAATTGTGTAGAAATTCGTGTGCTTTGTAAATCCGCAAGTTTATACGGAATCACCATAATATTTACAAAACGCACGTTATATTTTCCTTTACTACATATTTGTTTTCATCAATTAAAATGAGAATAATCCATATAGAGTGTGCAAACATTTCAAAGTCATGAGTTGAATAACGCTGACTCCACGAGATTAAATATTAGAGCCTAACACAAAGCGGAGCGGCGGACGCACTGGCGCCTACAAACCTAACAGGGATACTTCACGCATTGCGCAACGCGTGAAGTATCCCTGTTAGGTTTGTAGGCGCCAATGCTCGTTTAGCGCTGGCTGCCCGCCTGCCGCGCAGCAGCGTGCCACGGCGCTTGAAGCAACTATTTCACACCAGAGGTATTGCACAGTATCGTACGAAATTGAAGGCGCTCCAACTTATTAGGAATGGCAGACATCCTTCAAAAGTACGGAGCTTTCCTCGCAAAATAAATCAAGATACTACGGCCCAAAAAGAGAGCAGCGGTCCAAAAACTCACTAAGTCCTAGCATCCGTAATTAGTGACGTTTAGCATACACTTTATCGCCTGGCTGTGAGTTGCTTAATCGCCATCGGCCATAAAAGGCTATAAAAAATTGTGTAGCCGACTGTAGAAGCTATTGGAAATCTTACAGCCGGCCGTAGGTCTATGGTATTTTGGAAGACAGATTCTACTGCCAATTTTTACCAGGGTGAAACTATCTCTCTAAATAACTTTCTTTCACCCTAAATAGTGCCTCGCTTGACCCGAAGAAAAATTCGCTCAACCATCGCCCCTCCAATGTGCAAATGTCCCAAGTAACACGGAGTTCTGTTTTCTGTCTAACACTAATTCAGAAATTGTCTATTTTATAGACAGAAAAATAAAATTGAATGGAATGGAAAGAAAATAGATGTATAAAATAGAAAGTAAGAAAATTATTAAATATTTCTATTTTCAGTCTATGTTCCGGACTTCAAATACAAGAAAAACAGACAGTTTTGTTGTCTAAATTCTGTGTTTTTTCTATCTGTTCTCTGAATTTTAAATTACTAAGAAAGAGATAAAGAAAATATCCAATTTTTCTCTATTTTCCATCAGGTTTTTGGATATTTTTTCTAAAGGAAATAGCCCTGTCAATTTTTCAGACGGAAAATAGATCCATTTTGTAGACAGGAAATAGACCTATTTTCTTTCGTAAATAGTGACACTCACTTTAAATTTTCCGTCTACTTTCCATATATGCTAACTACTTTTTCTTTATTTTCTAACTTTTTTTTCATTAATTTTTTTTTCATAAAGTATTTTCATTTTGCCATTCGGGTACGCTTGCTCACGCCTTTATCGTACCGCCATTGTTTAAAGGATTCATTAAAATCTCAGGGCCAACACGCGAAACGCACAGACCACAGAGCAACCCGGAATTTTAGTTGCATAACGAAAATATTTAAGACGGATGACCGAAACTTACGTATGAGCAAAGATCCGAGGACTTGTTTTTTGACCTACGACACGGATAGACCACTCTGTTGGAACAATACCTTTATCTCTATATGAAGGTAACCTTGAAGAAAACGGCAACTAGAATTCTAATGAAGACCATAACACAGTCACCTCTCAAGACGAGATGATAGAAGAAGAAGGTGGAAACATCTTTTATGAGTCTGCTGCTAATCGACCGAATTATAGTCAAATATTTTGCTCGCGAAGAGCAGTGCCAGTGTTCTCAAGAGAGAAAAAAAATACCTATGATCGATCAACTTTTTTTATTGAGCTTGATTGTAATGGTCTAAGAACGAGGCGTACCGTTCAAATTGCCCTCATAATTCAACGCAGGCAAAGAGAACTTTTCCGAACCACCAAATTACCAAATTAGTGTTGGTGATTCAAGAAGAGTGAGCTCAGTATCTGTAGGTGGTACTCTAGGTACATGTTAATGACTAGCACATATTTAAAAGAAAAACAACTTTGAAATAATTCATCAGAGCTTTGAAATGAATTAAAATTCGATTATTTTTATTGATCGTTTGAGTATCGAAAATTTCGTGTTCAGTATAGCAGACCCATGGCAAATCACTGAAAAAAATTTCTTTAGGTATAATTTCGACTTAAAGCGTCGACAAAATTTGGTTTTTTGGAGTTAAATCCGTGCAGATTCAACTCAACATCAGTATTATTGAGTTAAAGAAGCGTCGTTTTGCTATCGTTAAGTTTAAGTTAAAGAAATGATAGCAAAACAACGTTTCTTTATCTCAATAAAGCTGAATTTTGCCGACAAGAAACGACGCTATAAGTCAAAATAATATCTCAAGAAAATTTTTTTTCAGTGAAGTGCCAAAAGTTCCCGCCACTCTATTACCCATTCAACTGTTAAGAGATTCTCAAGCATTTCTATTTTTTCTACTGAACTATGACCAACAAAATACAGCTCAAAGATCCCCAGAAATCAGAACTGCGTCTTCCCTTTTTAAAATTTGAATCACTCTTTTGTCACCGTGTTCCGCATTTTTGGGGATTTTGGAGTCGGAAAATACGCCAAAATTCTACGAATTAGAAAAAATGGACAAATAAAAACTGGTCTCTGAGAATTTACGAGTAGCCTTTCCTGGACGCACGAGGAGTATAACGCATAGCGCAAATTTTTAGACAAACAGCGCTCAGTCTCAGTTAAGTTCAGGGTTAAGTCACCGATTCATTATTCGACTAAAACGTGTCAACTTTTCTGAGACACGTTCTCTCAAATATACTTTGAAGTAATGATCGTTCCTTAACTCCCTGCGATTTATGATTATTAACTTGCATGAGACTCCGACAATTCGAAAAATTCACATGTCATGACGCGTAAAACAGTTACGTAATTCCTCTCACTCGAAATAGCGTTAATGTACGTCATGGTGCTCTTTAACGATTTATTGCTGCGTTTGTGGGTTTGTCGTTCGCACTTTCATCATACTCATTTGCGGTTTGCTCATTCAAGCAGTTTTTAAGTCTAATATCCATCAGTGGCGTGGCGTGCTTTGCGATATATCGATTGTTGTGACATTTAAACCTTTGGGAAAGAATCGATTATTAAGGTGTTCGCTGCGAACACCCTGTTTATCGATCCTTTTCCATAGGTTTAAATGGCATAACAATCGATATATCGCAAAGCACGCCACGCCACTGATATCCATCCATCGAATAACGCTGCAAAGAGGAGGCTCTCCTCGTGAGAGCTGTCTGCAGTGGCGTGGCGTGCTTTGCGATACATCGATTGATCTGTCATTTAAACCTATGGAAAAAGATCGATAAACAGGGTGTTCCCAGCGAACACCTTAGTAATCGATTCTTTACCATAACTTCAAATGCGGAAATATCGATAATCGATTATTAACGCCTCGCCTCTGCTCTTTTGAGATAGAGGTAGAGTAAATTTATTTCAGAAAGGGCAGGACCTAAACAAATGAGGAAGTCAGCCGATCGGAAGAAAGCTTCGCACTATGGGCTTGTCTCGAGTCTAAGAGTGAAGTGACTTAGAAGTCGCTTAAATTTTGTAGGATGTAAGATCATCTTCGCTATAATTAATTTCAAAAGATTTTACATGCGTTCTTAGCGTAATATTTCACGAAGTTAAAAAAACCAATTTTAAAAAACTCATCCGACGGATAATTGCTTCCAGACTCAGGTCAACATTCTGATTGATCTTTCCAGTCGATTCATATTTGTAATGCGTCGCAAGGGAACTATTCTTTGACCTTGGTAGGCTAATTTGGCATAACCTCGTAAAGTAACACTTTGATGGCTAAAGCAAAAAAAAATACGTACCTCCGATTGCGACTTTGTAAATCCTCATTCGTCCTTTATTTAAAAAGAAAACAAAAAAACCATTGATTAGTTTTGAATAATAAAAATATTCACCCTGGTAAAAATTGGCGATAGGAGCTGCGTTTCAAAATACCATAGGAGTTCTTATAGCCGACTAAAGAAGGCTATTGAAAATCATATAGCTGGCTGTAGAAAGCGGAGCAAATCATATAGCCGGGCTATACGAAGCTATAAAAAAGTATACAGTCGGGCTATAGTTCCTATCGCCGGGCTTTACACTTTATCGCCATTGGCTATAAAAGGCTATGAAATTGTGTAGAAATTCGTGTGCTTTTGAAATCATTAAGTTTGATACGGAACTACCTTAATATTTACAAAACACACATTACATTTTCCTTTAAAACATATTTTTTTTTCATCAATTAAAATGAGAATTATCCATACAGAGTGTGCAAACATTTCAAAATCATGAGTTGAAAAACGCTGACTCCGCAAGATTAAATATTAGAGCCTAACACAAAGCGGAGCGGCGACGCACTGGCGCCTACAAACCTAACAGGGATACTTCACGCATTGCGCAATGCGTGAAGTATCCCTGTTAGGTTTGTAGGCGCTAATGCGCGTTTCGCGCTCTCTGCCCGCCCGCCGTGCCGCAGCGTGCCACGGCGTCTGATGCAACTATTTCACACCAGAGGTATTGCACAGTATCATAAGAAATTGAGGGCGCTCCAATATATTAAGAATGACAGGCATCCTTCAAAAGTACGGAACATTCCTCGCAAAATAAATCAAGATACTACGGCACAAAAAGAGAGCGGTGGTCCAAAAACTAACCAAGTCCTAGTATCCGTATTTAGTAACGTTTAACAAGGTGGAGAAATGGTGCTGGGTCCACACCGTTTCGCGGGGGAATCAAAGCCAAGGAGTTCCAAAAATTAAAATTAAAGTCAAAATTAATTTTTTGAGCTCTAATGCGCACCAGTACGAAACTGAGGGGGGAGAGTGTTCAGCTCAGGCAGTTTGCATAGGAATATTAAGTTGGAGTCACGTCGAGAGATCTATACCGGTTTGGGCCTTTTTAGACCTCATCCTTGAAGATATGAAGATACATCCTCATCCACATCTTAAATTTTTCCAGAAACTGCACTTACCTATGCGCCTTTTCCCACAAGCCCCTTAAATACGCAATATTCCTTGAATTATTTTCAAGAGCTTTCCTCACTCGCACTGAAAAGAAAAATTATAGAAATTTATATGCATTGCCGTTGAGTCGTTTTCCATTTAAATAACAAAGTATGACAGGAAGTCCACATCGTCGCAAGCCTAGATACGTGGTTTTGGAATTCTACCGTCAATCGTCAATGTGCTTTATCTTGAACTTTACAAGAAAACGCTTTATCGTGCCGTTTGAATTCTTCGATCAGACATCGGCGGATCCAGCAAGTTGGCAAAATTGTTTCTCTCCAGTTAAAGCTATGGAAATGTATCGATTCTCGAAAGGGCCAAGTGTTCCGACAAAAATCGATTATTTAGCACAGATTTAAATGGAGAGAAAGCAACGCTGCCAACTTGCTACTCTGCGATCAGGACGTCACAAACTTTAGAACCTGGTGGATGATAAAATTGGATGAAAAGCACTGCCCAAGCACGAGGCCCCACAATTAAGTTCGGCGCGAGGAGAGTAAAATGACTCTAATGAGTGTCAAGATTACCTGAATTAAAAACGAAGAGAAAAGAAGAGGAAATTAATTAACTGCGTTTCTGCTTCATCATCCATGCAACCGGGTAACCGGGCCAGCGTCCACACCGAGGACAATGTGCACTCGATCAGAATAAGAGAAATATTTGTCGATTAAAGTCAGCAAAATGAGTGCTAGTCATTGGCGTTCATTCGATCGCCACCACTCTCGCCGAGGAAAGGAAATTTGGCATCAGGGCTTGGCAAACGGATGCTGCGGAGGTTTTCAGATATGACACGGAAATTTGGTATTCGCATTATGATTGGACGTATTTCTGTCAAACGGAACTATGTGCATCAAGGCATGAGCCCCGAGCCCCATGAAAACATATGCGTAACGGGGCTCATGTCATAAAACACATAGTTCCGTTTGACAGAAATGCCCGATTCAGGACGACGTTGAATGGAAATGATCGGGACTTCACAAAGTAGAGAGGGAGGAACCAGCACAACTTCTTCGATACTAACCCAAGCAGCATTTTTCGATGGTAAATCGGGATATTTTGAAATCAATTTGCGATTTTCTTACGATTTTTTGGCGATAAAATCGCTAGGATCATCAACATCTGTGTGATTATCCTCGATCAGGGCCGGATTAAGGGGGTGGCCACATGGGCCGCGGCCCATGTCGGCAGATTTAGGGGGCAGACAATTTTGCAATTTTTTTAAATGTAGCCATAAAGAAAAATCGGATTCAGACAAAAAAATTACGAACGAGAAAAGATGACAAAATCTCTCATTTCATGAGAGTATATCTCTAATTTTGTCGTCCTTCTGTGATGCAATAGACAGCACCTTTAATTAGTCGAGTTAAGACTAAGAGAGAAACCGAGCACGGAATTTGGCCTGGAACGGCATGATGACGAGAACGTGAGATGAAAAGGAGAAACCCTCGGCGCGGCGGTCGGCATGTAACAATTGTAACACATATTAGCGCCCACAAGGCTGCATGAATACTTCACGCATTGCGCCAAAGACAGTGCGGTCGCTGCGGGCAGCAGCGGGCAGCGTGAAACGCATAGCGCCTACAAGACTGTAGGAATACTTCACGCATTGCGCCAAATACAGTGCGGTCAGCGCGGCGCGGCGGCGGAAGTTAAAATTATTGAACCACATTTATGTTTGTTCTTTCATAATTTTTTGGTTCATTTCTTATAAATGGAGGGCCTATGTCCATACAGAGATAGGTTTACGG
This sequence comes from Bemisia tabaci, assembly GCF_918797505.1. NCBI lineage: Eukaryota > Metazoa > Arthropoda > Insecta > Hemiptera > Aleyrodidae > Bemisia > Bemisia tabaci. Next base: position 50,715,922 of record NC_092798.1, read on the forward strand.
AACTTAACTTTCGCGCCAAGTTCCGTGAACTTTTTTGCTAGTAGTGTTGACAGGGCTTTCACAAGAAATGTGACCAACACGAGTAAACGCGTCTCATACGCCGGCACCTTTACTTGATGGCTTTTATTGATGTTTCAAAACGAATGAGAAAGGGGCGGCAATGCCCATGGGCGGCAAGTAAGTAAATCCGGCCCTGTCCTCGATCCTGTCGCAATTTTATCTCCATGAAATCGCGTTAGATAAAATCTAGATCGAATCTCAATTTATGACGATTATAAAACACGATCTTATCGCAAATTTAAGAGATAAAATCGCAACTTATCGCAATTTTTATTCGATAACATTGCATTAAATCACCGTCGATAAAATGGTGAATTCTCAAATCGCAACTTATCGCGATCGCTGCTACTTGAGAAAGGGTACCAAATGGGTCAGTTGCGCCGGTCATAGAATCTTTTTTTGATGATTGAGTCTTGTAGATCAGCTAAAAACAACAAGGTCGGTCCAAACAGCAACTCTCCAATTGTGAGTCCAATATTAACGGAAATATCTCGCTTTGAAAAATTCGGTTTATGACGTCATCCACCGCGGTAGTGACACCCTTGGTTTCTTCCACCTTGCTTTCATCAGGTAGGGAGACAATTATTTGCACTGATTATTCAACGTGAAATTCGGAGGAAAGCAAGGTGGAAAAAACCAAGGGTCTCACTACCTCGGTGGATGACGTCATAAATCGAATTTTTCAAAGCGCGGTATCTCGGTTAATATTCAGTGTAGTAAGTCGCTGTTTAGACAGATCTTATTATAAGCTAATATGAAAGAATCGAGCACTAAACGCGATTTTGTGACCAGCGCAACTGACCCAGTGAGTGAAGCCGAGGCATCTGATGAAAGTTCAAGATTTAATTCAGAAATGGATAAATGAAGACCGTTTTTTCATTGAGTCAGCAGGTCAAGGTCGTGTTTTCCGCGAGTTTTTCATCTCTCTCCCGTGGCGTCAGGCGCCTCGTAACGATTCCGTTCATAAAAGGGCGGAGGGACGTTGTGGCGCGGGTCATGGTCTGCCGTCTGAGCCTGCCTAGCGCCCACGTCTTCGCTACACTTGCATCATCTCCGAGAATGTGATGTGTGTTGCCTGTTTCCGTTATAGAAGGAGTTTCTTGCCGAAGCCTAGTATCTATACCCACGCCGCGCCGCACCGGGGAATGGACTCGGATAAGGTGCTAAAGGTTATATGTGACGCTCCATAGAAAAGAGACCATAGTTCCTACTTTGCCTTAAAAAAATAAAAAAAAAAATAAAAAAAATAGACCTCGTGCAAAATTTTATTAAACAAGTTTTACATGTCTTTTAATAGGAAGACACACTCTAGTATCCCTTTTACAATTTTGGGGTGTTTTTTATAGATTATTTTTTTTTGCCAATTCAATGTGCCAAATAATTGCATTCTAATTTTATCGTGTTGACCTTTAAACATGGTAAAAATGGAAATTTTTACTTTTCATCTCCACATTACATTCTGGGTAGCGTAATTTTAAGCAGAATTGGTATTTTTGTTGTTATTCCACTATTGTACTTGGGGAGTTTTCATTTAATTACGTAAACAAATTTTTGGCATTTTTGATCCTCCTGATCCCCCTGATCCTCCCTGATCCCCCCGATACCCTGCTGATCCCCCTCATCCTTCCTCATCCCCCTCATCCTCCTCATCTCCCTCATTCTTCCTCATCCCCCTCGTCCTTCCTCATCCCCCATCACTCCCCATCCTTTTCATCCTCTTCATCTCCCCTCATCCCCCCTCATCCCTCACCCCTTCATCCCCCTCACCCCCTCACCCCCTCTCCCCCTCATCCCCTCACCCCCTCATCACCCCTCATCACCCCTCATCACCCCTCATCACCCTTTATCACCCATTATCCCCCTTCATCACCCCTTTTAACGCAGCGTAACGCAGATACTCATATCCCGTTTCCTCGAGCGTTACGTAATTTATACACGCAAAGATATATTCTAATCAACTGTACAAAATTCTAAAGTTTTGCACTAAAGCCGGGACTTGGGTCCTTTTTCCATGGACACACATATTAACCAATTTTTTTTTTTTACTGTTGGTTGTAGACTGCCCAGTTGGTGGTGCTGCTCTTGGGCGGCGTCATGTGCGGGATCGACTCGGTGGTGTTCAAGCTGCGGGACGCCATCGCCGGCTCGAACGATTACCACAAGAAGCAGAAGTGGGAGTTCGACCCCAACGTGGCCGCCCGGCGGCGCCCCGAGTTCGAGGCGCTCCACGGCCACCACTCCGAGATCCTCATCGAGAAGTTCGGGCTCGGCAAGGACGGGCGCATGGAGCAGCGCCGACAGGAGCAGGCCATCCGGGACATCGGCGTCCCCATCACCAGCTTCACCGGGATCACCACCGGCTGACCTCACTTCCTCCCCGCTAGAGAGCGCTCGCACATCCCTTCGTCCCGCTTCGCGACAACGTCACCCGCTCCGCGTAGCAATCACACTTCTAGCACCTGCGCCTCCCAGTTGATTATTATAACTTGATAGACAATGGGATGAACTAGGTGGCGACAGAGCGATCTTATTGGTGGAGACGGGTGGTTGAAATGGACAAAGGAGGTAAGTGATAACCTAACGAATGGCAACTCACGAGACATCCTATAGTTAGTCCATCATTTTCAACTGTAGTCTACAACAACCACCCTCTTCAACCAATAGGATCACTCCTGTGGAATGGCGTGCTCTGCGATGTATCGATTGGTCTGTCATTTAAACCTATGGGAGAAGATCGATAGACAGGGTCAATGGCGATTCTTGGAAGTTTGCAACACTGTTTTTCCTCCATTTGCATGTATGCGAAACAATCGATTCGTGGTGAGGCAGCTTGCCTCATTAATATCGATCTTTTTCAATGGATTTAAATTGAGAAAAAATAGTGTTGTCAACTTGCAAAATCGCCACTGAACAGGGTGTTGGCAACGAATACCTTAATAATCGATTGTATACCAAAGCTTCAAATGGGGGAACGTCGATAATCGATCATTCACGCCTCGCCACTGGATCGCTGTATTTTCCCTTTGTCTATCAAATTCAATAATCAGCCATCTGGATTGTTTAATCGTTATCTAATGACCTCGGTCAACAAATAGAACTGCTAAGACAGATTTATTGACCTTGGTTCTTCGATTGCGATTCACAATCGATCCACCAAATTTAAGCTGAAGACCATCATTGACCTCTTTACGACGGAGAAAAAATTCTACTTTCGGGGCGTCATACTCGAACCCTGAGAGTACCTGTTTTTTGGCTGTTGTGGCCTGTTCAAAATGCATACTAGGAGCAGGTAAAGCATTTTGCTGGTTGGATTTCTTCTAATATCAGTTGGATCTCCACTGATATCAATTATATCTCTTGATGATTCCAGTCACATCTGCTTTGATATCAGTTGCATTCATACTGATACCAGTTGCACTTCTACTGATACTAGAAGAATAACTGGAGTAAACAAGTTAGTGATAACAAGATCTCTCTATTTTTGACAATCCGCATGAGCAGAGATCTTATAGGTGTCATCAAAACTGAAAACTGCGCAAATGTTGAATCCCTGAGGGTCAAAGTTACCACCATCATCGTGTACCAGTGGAGGGTCCATGTATGTTTCTACGTAAAAGTGAGAGAGACGTCATACTGTCTAGAGGAGAAATTAGAATGATGTCAGTATAATATCACTTTAACATCAGTGTTGACGGGCGCCAAGTCTAAAAGCTTCAGACCACATTATTTAGACTGATGTCAAACCTGTTATAAAACGAAGTTGCCGTGCTTTTAAGAGGGTCACAGAGACAACCGCCTCCTTACAATTCAAATTGGACATCAATTTTCAGTAAGGAACTCCTACTTCTGGTTAATCAGTAGAAGCACCTGTCTACACACCCTGGTAAAAATTGGCGATAAGAGCTGCGTTTCAAAATACCATAGGAATTCTTATAGCCGGCTAAAGAAGGCTACAGAAAATCATATAGCTGGCTGTAGAATGCGGAGAAAATCATACGGCCGGGCTATACGAAGCGATAAAAAATTATGAAAAGCCGGGCTATAGTTCCTATCGCCGGGCTTTACACTTTATCGCCTGGCTGTTGCTTTTTCGCCATCGATTATAAAAGGCTATAAGAAATTGTGTAGCATTTCGTGTGCTTTGGAAATCATTAAGTTTGTTCCGGAACTATTTACAAAACACACGTTATATTTTCCTTTAATACATATTTTTTTTCATCAATTAAAATGAGAATAATTCATACAGGATGTGCAAACACTTCAAAATCATGAGTTGAATAACGCTGACTCCGCCAAATTAAATATTAGAGCCTAACACAAAGCGGAGCGGCGACGCACTGGCGCCTACAAACCTAACAGGGATACTTCACGCATTGCGCTACGCGTGAAGTATCCCTATTAGGTTTGTAGGCGCCAATGCGCGTTTCGCGCTGGCTGCCCACTTGCCGCGTCGCAGCGTGCCACGGCGCTTGAAGCAACTATTTCACACCAGAGGTATTGCACAGTATCATACGAAACTGAAGGCGCTCTAATATATTAGGAATGGCAGGCATCCATCAAAAGTACGGAGCTTTCCTCGCAAAATAAATCAAGATACTACGGCCCAAAAAGAGAGCAGTGGTCCAAAAACTCACTAAGTCCTAGCATGCGTAATTAGTGACGTTTAGCATACACTTTATCGCCTGGCTGTGAGTTGCTTAATCGCCATCGGCTATATAAAAGGCTATAAGAAATTGTGTAGACGGCTATAGAAGCTATTGGAAATCTTACAGCCGGCCGTAGGTCTATGGTATTTTGGAACACAGATTCTACTGCCAATTTTTACCAGGGTAGGAAACTAATGGCACTCACGTTGTACTTAAAATGAGCTGGAAATAGTAGTTCCCTATTGCAAATGCGGTCATGAAGAATAACCAATTCCAAAAAGGAACGATTAAAGTATAATAATCAACTGACTTACAGGGTTTGACGCACACATTTCGGTACATGGCAAATAGGTGTGACAAATTGTCCAAATTTCACGTGGAACTAAAAACAAAGTAAATCAAGATTAAGAACGCCAGGCCATCGAGGAAGTGATAGATATTGATAGAAGATGAGAGAGCCTATCTTACACTTGATTTTAAAAATATTTCATCGAAATTTTCATTTTTTTAAAAAAAGAATGTCCGTTTAAATTTGGTTTTTAATTTTGGACCAAGCGCACGAAGAGCATAGCTCTGTTTGCCACGGGTAGAAAGGAGGTGAACAAAAAAGCACATTAAAAGGAGCAGTGCAAGTAGAAATCCAACCAAATTTTCATGCCCAGAAATGAGGAAAATAAGGTAGCGTTTACAGTATTAAAATGAAAATTTCATAAATGAAATATTACGCTGATCGATCTTAGGTTCTCTCTTCTTGCTTTCAACAAGCAGATCTTTTCTCTAGCGTTTAGAAATTATTCTACCGTAGTAGAAGAAGTAAGAAATCATGAAATAAGATAACCACATAAGATGTGTTCATTTCAGTCAAGATTATTTTCCTTGCATCACCTCTTGGTATATACTTATGTTCTGAGTGCCTAGTACCCTCATTGAATTTTTTCATCGGTCATCACCTCCCAAGCCTGAGAGAGGCGATAACTTGGATGACAGGGCATGGTAATTTAAATATCAAGCAGAACCGCTGGAAATAAAATATCATAGCAACAACGTTGCATTATTATCTTGATCAGATTGATGCTATCTGACCGTCAATGTCAGAGTTTCTAGTCACCAGCCTTCACTGCTTCAATTGAGCGCTGATTTGTCAGATGATGTTTAAAACCCCCAAAAATTCGAAAAGAAATCGCAAAAATAATCACTTTCCGATGCAGTCGTACCTCTGCTAGAATTTTCGACTTGTGACACCCCCCCCCCTCCTCTTTAGCGGTCGAGGTCTTTATTTTATTGGGGGTAAACGGTATTACGGAAAACTCAGATATGGGTAGAGGTCACTATCGCAATGACCTCACCATGATCTTCTTTCGATTTGAGTCCATAACGCTGAACTAGTTAAATTGGTCTCACTTGAAAATACTTCCTAGTTGGATGATTACTTTGTTGTCCCGGTAATATTTAATATCAACCTCAAGCCAGGAACAATGACGAAGTAACCAAATATGCAATTCTCGTTGGTGGATAAAACTCCTTCAAATACTCAAGTAGGCAAATATTTTAGCAGCCTCTATTATTATTTTTTTCATCGAACCAACCAGCGCTAGACTTCTTTCTTCAGAACTAATTAATATTGATTAGTATCCTTGCTTCATATTCAAAATATATTTTTGTGAATGTAGCAGTTATGAATGTTATGATACCTATAAATGAGAGAAATCACTCATTGTAACTTTGTAATCCAGCGTGCACAAATTCCTCAAAATAGAGAAGTGCAATTCGAAGAAGACATAAGTGTTTTCATAAATATCTAGTTGCATCTAATGGCTTTTTGTATTCTGATCATTTGTAGTCGTAGTGAAGTAAAAGAAATTTCTACGAGAAGGGCAAAAATGTTCGCCCCTCGAGAAAAGCTTCTGACATCATCCATACCATTGTTATAGATAAACTGATCATATTTTCTAGCAATTCGTGTAGTTAAATCTCTCAATTATTGGTAAATTAATAGAAATTCGCTGAATGAGGTACACCATTTGTCGCGTTTGCTGAGAAAACTGTACAAACTTTAAGGAAACTGAAATTAGGTAGAAGTTATACCTGTTATCCTGATTTTTTTCTCAAAGCACCTAGTTGACTGGGTGTCGAGTGCATTCTTCACTTTGGGTAGGTTGAATGGTACCCACATAACTTTGCCCGTCTGACTAGAGAGCGTAGTTGGATTTTCATGTGAGCCCTGTTCTCCGCATAACTTTGTGCTTTCCATTGGCGGATCCAGCAAATTGGCAACATTGTCTTTTCTCCATTGAAACCTATGAAAATGTATCGATTCTTGGAGGGGTCAGGTGCTCTGACAAGAATCGATTATTTAGCATTGGTTTAAATGGAGGGAATCCGGTGTTGCCAAATTGCTGAATCCGCCTCTGATGCTGTCCGTGGTTCATACGGAAATAAAGATACGCTTTCTGGTTAGAGCATCGACGATACTTAGAATGCACATTGCTGTAAGATTTTAGATGGACTTTGAGGTTTTTTGCGATATTTGTGTAACATCTTGTTTTTTTTTTTTTTTTTAAGTACTAACGTTGAAAACACACACGCTTCATTATTTTCGGTAGGAAGATTTGTATTACGTGTTTTAAAAAGTAGTTCAAAATTTAATCCGAAGACAAATTTACACTCAAAAATCAAACCATTTAGTCATGCATGATCATAAAATCATTTTGTAAATAATTTCTAGTCTTTCATAATGTCCTGATGGACTGCTGAGAATAAATTGAAAGTCCAATCTCTTCATCATTGCTTCTCTTTTTTTACAACTATCTTGAGATACTATAATGTCTTGCTTACTCCCTACATTTAATATTAAAAAAATGTATTTAATGAGCTTCAGGTACGATTATAAAATTATGGTTCCTTTAATTGTAATAACCTAATCTTACACCCAGTTAATGAAAGACTAAGAGAGCAGTTAAAAGCCCGAAAATCGGATATGCTCGCTATGAAAGTTCTTTTACTCAAGAAATCTTTCTTAATCACCATTCGTAAATAAGTACTTTCAATGGTTAATATTTATTTCACAACATTATAAAACAACTTATTAATACACCTTTATTGTGTTCCTCTGATTATGCATTGTGCTAAAAAGGGCTTGTAAATACGTCCCAACTTTTTTGTGGCCTTTTCTCCTTCCAGATCGTGACTAGGCCAATGTACATACAATACGCGCTTCAATGCATAAGTCTCTCTTAGTCAGGCTATCTCTTTGTCTCGAATGTTGCTGTGCAACGTCGAATAAATGGTTGTAAAATCACACATCACCAATCGTGCATTGAAAACAGCCCAGAGAGACATGCTTGATTGATGATGTGGTTTCACCCTCTTGAAGTTCAACACACAATAGTAAGAAGCAGTGCAACTTTATAAGTTTGCATCACTCCTTATTAAAGTACAGCCTTTAAATTCTATTGTGTACTATTTTATTAATTTCAAAGGGATTTTTTTGAGGAAATAACTTATTAACTTGTAAATGTAAACATCGTAATTTTAGACTTATTTTAGTTAGAATCAAATTGTAAGTAAGAACTTTGCAGGAGCTCTAATCAAAATGTTTGACTGAATAAAAATAGATTTCGTTGGATTATTGATTTGGATTTCTTTTTTAAATATGCTTTTTTTGAAACGAAACTTCCCAACTATTTTGATGAAGGTTTTTTACATATTATAAACCATATGCTATGAAAAATGAACATGGTAGGACATTTGAAAGAATTTGCCGAGATGAAGGTCATCATACGACATGTTGATATCAGATTTGTCCATGGAGATCGGAAATTCAAAGATTTTCATACGGGATAAGGGGACTACATCTTGCGATAAGAAATTCTGGCTCATCCATATAAAAGCACCTATCTGCATAGAGAAAGAAATGGCATTCACGTTGCTCCTAAAATTGGCTGGAAAAATTGGTCGCTTACTGCAAAATCCAGTCCAATTGGGTGTCATTGAGCAGAATGGGTCCATCCGAAGTTCGTATTAAGAAACGACGAGCAGTCCGTAAGAAGTTTTTCGCAACGACCATTTTTTTCTGAGACACCCTTTGCAAATACGTTTGTTCTACTTGAAAAAAGAAAACATTTGATGGTGAAACTGGAGAAGCATGTCCCGCATACGACGATTCAATATTCCAGTTAATTTGAGTCGAATTTCTCAAATGGAGGACAACCAAAAAAAGTCATAAATTCCCAGACGAAGCACGTGATAAAGTTTCCAAGTTGCGAAACTTCCTCTCGGAATCTGTATTTTTACCGGGAAACTGTTGGAAATTTCTTTCTGCTGATTCAATTGATTTTTTTTCTCCGACCAAAGCAAAGGATAAAATCAGCAAAATTTTGGACACATATTGCACATGCACAGTCATATTCTTAATAAAAAAAAATTATCAAGGAAAAAAAATGAATTGGTTCAGTCAGCTTTGCAGCCTTGGAATTGGTACGCGTTTTTATACTGGGGAAACGATTATAAGCCTACGGAATTTTAAAAATGTATTCTTCTTTTAAAAAATATTCTGGAAAAAATATAATTAAGAAGCGCAGAATCACGGGAGTTTTCGTGCAACAACGTTTTCGTCATCATTAAAAAATGAAAATATAACTGGAAAATTTGCAACGTCGCAATTCCCTAATTTAATCAACGATATTCAATGTTTTATGACTCCAGTTAATGAGAAAATGATCCTTGATTTGATCTTACTGCTAACTGCTAAAACTAAGCTTCCGAGCAGGCGATGGATCTTGCAGTGAATGATTGACTATTGATATTTCCCCATTTGAAGCTATGGTAAAAGATCGATTATAAAGGTGTTCGTTGCGAACACCTTGTTTATTGATCCTTTCCCACAGGTTTAAATGGCAGATCAATCGATGTATCGCAAAGCACGCCGCGCCACGGGGATCTTGGGAGAAAGTCTCACTTTCGGTTTCTCAGCTAATACTTTTTTTCTTGCGTAACAAACTGTTCCTGTGCGAGTCCTCCTCTAATTTTATGAACACCCGTTTCTTGTCGGGTCCTTTGCTTGTTACTATCAGGCAAAGCCATATATGTTTGGTAATAACTGTTTTAGTCAGCGGTCAACATAGTTCGATTTCAATGCGATGCTCGAAAGTTCAACAATTGGACGCATTTCTGTCAAACGGAACTATGTGCATTAAGACATGAGCCTTGAGACCCATAAGAATTTATGTATTACAGGGCTCAAGTCACAATGCACATAGTTCCGTTTGATAGAAATACGTCCAATTATCAGGTAGCGAGTGCTTCCGAGCAGCGGCGTGGCGCGCTTTGCAATATATCGATTGATCTGTCATTTAAACCTATGGAAAAGGATCGATGAGCAGGGTGTTTACAACGGACACCTTAAAAATCGATTCTTTACCACAGCTTCAAATGAAGAAATCTCGATAATCGATCATTTACGCCTCACCACTGCTTCCGAGTTTTCGGAATGCAAGAAACTGAGAAGATGAAAAAACAGGAGGCTTCGTAGTGAGCATTCAGTGGCGTGGCGTGCTTTGCGATATATCGATTGATCTACCATTTAAACCTATGGAAAAGGATCGATAAATAGGGTCGATATCGATAAACACCTTAATAATCGATACTTTACCATAGCTTCAAACGAGGAATATCGATAATCGATCATTCACGCCACGCCACTGGTGAGCATGCTGGTTAACGCGCGACACCACGTATCTCCATTGCGGTGTTTCAAAATCTCCGCTCCTAGTCTAGATTTTAGAGGAGGAACAAGTCAACTCTATAGTTTGAAATTTTTACTGAATATTCTACCTTCAAAGAAGGTATACCAAGAAAGTTTTCAAGATATTGCGTTGCCTAGTTTTCCAAAGAAAAAATTAAGTATGACTAGAAGTCTACGACATCGCAAACGGAGATAAGTGGTCTCGCACTTTAGCCATCGATGTGCCGCAGGTATAATAGTAATCATGGCCGGTTATTTGCAAGCTTTTAGCATTAAATAGAGAATCATAAAATTCAGAAATAAATGAACAAGATTAGAGTTCTGATTGTTTTGCATTTTACTGAAATCTATGTATTTCCCCTTTGGAAACATGGGAACAACCGGCAGTCTCAAGAGATCGTGTAGTGAAATCAGTGATCTTAACTGGGTTTTTTTTGGATAGGCAACTAAACTAACAGCTTGAGCAAGCGGAGAGTATCACAAAAAATGAAGGCGCTCTAAGTTGAGATCATGCTTTCAAGGGCAACATCAATCAAACATCAAGCAAGCCGATGCGCATGCATTATTACGCTTTATTGAAACAAGACGTGGAGTGTTTACACATTGCCGGCGATTTCTGTTCGTCTCGGACACACATAAATAAAATAGTACCAAATACCCTGGTAAAAATTGGCAGTAGAATCTGTGTTCAAAAATACCATAGACCTACAGCCGGCTGTAAGATTTCCAATAGCCTCTATAGCCGGCTACACGATTTCTTATAGCCGATGGCGACTAAGCAACAGCCTGGCGATAAAGTGTATGCTAAACGTTACTGATTACGGATGCTACGACTTAGTGAGTTTTTGGACAACTGCTCTCTATTTGGGCCGTAGTATCTGGGTTTATTCTGCGAGGAAAGCTCCGTACTTTTGATGGATGCCTGCCATTCCTAATATATTAGAGCGCCTTCAGTTTCGTATGATACTGTGCAATACCTCTGGTGTGAAATAGTTGCTTCAAGCGCCGTGGCACGCGGGCAGCCAGCGCGAAACGCGCATTGGCGCCTACAAACCTAACAGGGATACTTCACGCGTTGCGCAATGCGTGAAGTATCCCCGTTAGGTTTGTAGGCGCCAGTGCGTCGCCGCTCCGCTTTGTGTTAGGCTCTAATATTTAATCTGGCGGAGTCAGCGTTATTCAACTCATGATTTTGAAATGTTTGCACATCCTGTATGGATTGTTCTCGTTTTAATTGATGAAAAAAAATATGTATCAAAGGAAAATATAATGTATGTTTTGTAAATATTAAGGTGGTCCCGTATCAAACTTAATGATTTCCAAAGCACACGAATCTCTACACAATATCTTAAAGCCTTTTATAATCGATGGCGAAAAAGCAACAGCAGGCGATAAAGTGTAAAGCCCGGCGATAGGAACTATAGCCCGGCTTTTCATAATTTTTTATCGCTTCGTATAGCCCGGCCGTATGATTTTCTCCGCATTCTACAGCCAGCTATATGATTTTCTGTCGCCTTCTTTAGCCGGCTATAAGAATTCCTATGGTATTTTGAAACACAGCTTCTATCGCCAATTTTTACCATGGTACTCTATTATAGGGAGATTTTGTATACCCTTCCTTGGATTGAGTTTTCCAAAGCTGGCCCATGTCATTTAAGGAGCCTGAAAGACACGTGGGATAAGTGCAGTTTTTGAAAAAAATTGCGAGATTAATGATTGCAACTATCAATAAGTTTAAAAGTATTAAAAGAAAAATTCACAACGAAAATCCAATTATTAAGCATCAAAGAGTGTGTTTGATTTTTCTTACCACCATAAGGCTTCATGTAGGTAATTTTGAAATTTTAAACACGTATTTCTTTAATAAATAGCAAAATTTGCACTTATCCCACTTAACTTCCATGCTCCTCATTTACCCTGCGGTGCCCAATAAATATAAAAATTATTTTTATGCTGCATATTCCAAAATTTCCTCAAGCACGTCATGCTGTGTTGCCATGCTAAGGAAGAACGCCGTATGAACACTCGACAGTTGTCAAATTTCCTTCATTAAAAAACGTTTATTTATGAGGAAAATTGTGAATATCTTTCAGGAACTTCGGGTGAAATTTCGAGCAAAATTATCTGAAGACTTGGACGAAAAGTATTCATAAGTTTACCAGAAAATGTGCGTTTTATCAAAGGAACCTTGGCAACGCCTAAGGGCTCACACTGCGCTTTTTTTTAGCACGGCAGTGTGAGCGAGTAAAATTTTCACTGGAGTAATAGGATTAAAATTTTAAAAAAAAAGTTACTTTATTGTTTTTTATATATGCCAATAAAATAAGAACTTACTAATGACTGACAGACGAAAAAGCTCTAAGCAGAAGGAAATTAGGATAAAAAAAGAATACTTTACTCCGTACACGCACCAAAAATCCGTGCAAATGAATTTTAATGCTTTATTTTAAAGCGTCACAATTTAAATTTAAAAAAGGAGGGGAACAAATCTAATAAATAATTGAAAGATCGAAGCGGGAAACATAAATAAAATAATGACGGCCCCTCACGAGTTTACTTTCGGCTATAGTTCAACAACTCTTGAATTTTTTTTTCGATCAAGGTGAAGAAAGAGAGAGAGAGAGAAAAAAAACTTTAAAATTGCCAATTATATAAGACAAAGAGAAAAGCGACGTTGATACCCATTTCATTGTATTTCCATCCACATTTTATTTATTTATTTATCCGCTTGAGCGTTTTTTGGGGGTATTTTTATTTTCGTTTTCTTTTCAAGGCGCAAACCAAAAGTTCATTCAGGATTCCCCGCGAATTCTCTTTTAGTACTCGTGGTCCGGTGTCCGCGGATAAACGTTTGATTCCGTCGAGTTCCTTTTCCACGTGGTGATGGGCAGCTTGGAGGTTATGTGAAAATAAATGTGCGCGTTTGTGGTGTTAGTATTGTGTAGTGCACTTCCATATAGCACGGTATGGGTTTTTGGATCAACATATCAATGACGAAAGACAACAAATGCGTATCTTCGATGGCAACGTTGCAAATTTCCGCTTGCTTTATTTTTTTTGGAAGAAAATAAGCCAACTGGATCGCGTTCAGCAAAAAGGAACCAGCGTGATTGCAGTGTTGTTAAAATGTTGTTTTCATAATTATCTGTAAAGTCTCCCAGAAAAGCAAATAGTTTTTGCTTCCCTCCAAAAAATTGTTAATTTTAATGGAAAATAATCGTGTAAATTTTAATACCGTACTTATATTAAGTATTTTTAAAAGAAAAGAAGAAGTTGCACGATTTTGAAAACACTGCAATTCCTCTGGCTCATTTTTGCTAAATGCGATCTAACTGTTCCTCTGTGCAGAAAAAGAAAGCCGCAGGAGCATTCTAACGTTGCCAAATTCCCTCCGATAAGATATTCATCTTTGAGAAAAGCATAGGCGGATCCAGCAATTTGGCAACACCAGATTTCCTCCATTTAAATTTATGGAAATGTATCGATTCTTCGAAGGGCTAGGTGCTCCGCCAAGAATCGATTATTTAGCACAGGTTTAAATAGAGGAAACCTGGTGTTGCCGAATTGCTGGATCCGCCTCTGGGAAAAGTTATGAATGTTATTCCTCGAAACTATCAGATAGTTTAAATTATACTGCGAATAAAATTCAGTGCGGAATTGAAAAAAAAAAAAAAAAAAAAAAAAAAAAAAAAAAACAGTTTCCCGGGAAAGTTGTGTTTTAGTGAAGGAAATTTGGCAATTCCTGACGGCTTATACGACTTTTTCCCCTGGCTGTGTTTTACTCGATATTTTTTGTGAATTTTCTTCACGCATTCAAAAATATTCACCAAAAATTTCAAGGATGTATCTTAGTCCAGGCGCCTGGTAGCTAAAAATGAGGCTACCTGGAATTTTGGGTACACAGCGATTTTTTTTGCTTACATTATGTTTTTTGGGTCGCTGAATCCGAATCTGAAGTTTCCTACCGCGTATCTGGTGAGCATTTTCCGCCATTTTGAAAAAATGGCCTAAAAAGGCCTCTTTTTGCGGTTTTTTTATATAGCGGCTACGCATGAGAAAAAATCCCGGATTTAGCTAATGTTTTGAATAGCTGACAAAATTTGGAAGAAAATGGTGTATACATATGCTAGGTTTGCTTAAACATTGAGGAAGATACAGCATCGTGAACATCGCGCCCATTCACGTTTTCGCGGCGCACCCGTTAACGCGTGATCCGGCTCGCCGCGGTCAGCTAAGTTCCGAAGCGTTCCAAAGTTCCGAGATCCGAGGCTCCTCAATTTTTGAGCAAACCTAGCATATTCATGTACCATTTTCTTTCAAATTTTGTCAGCTATTCAAAACATTAGCTAAATCCGGGATTTTTTCTCATGCGTAGCCGCTATATAAAAAAAAAACCGCAAAAAAAGGCCATTTTTTCAAAATGGCGGAAAATGCTCACCAAATACGCGGTAAGAAACTTCAGATTCAGATTCAACGACCCAAAAAACATAAAGTAAGCCATAAAAATCGCTGTGTACCCAAAATTCCAGGTAGACTTACCAGGCGCCTGGACTATCTTGGATATTTCCTAGAAGGAAGAAAATAAAAAACAGTCGGAGATTTTGAAACGTTGCGATGGAGACAAAAGGACGTGTTTCTGCCAAACGGAACTATGTGCATTACGACATGAGCCCTGGGAGCCATGAGAATATATGCATAACAGGGCTCACGTCATAATGTAAATAGTTCCGTTTGGCAGAAATACGTCCAAATATTCTTCTATTTTACCCATCGGTGTATTTTGTGAGTGATTCTTCGTTAGAGTTTTTATTCAATTCATTTTTTCACGCCAGTTCCACTTCGACGATTCAGCGTTGTGCGATTGTTTATTCGTAGTTTTTTTTCGAGATGACAAGTTCGCAAACGGGACGCGAAGAAAAATTTCATATTCTATCACCAATTTTGATCTGAAGATGTGGACTAAGGACTCGGAAATCACCATCATCAGATGTTTGAATGAAATCTGAACTACAGTAAAAATCACCGGGGTAAGACAAAAAGAAGCACCGTATTTTTTAATTGGGTGAACTAGGGGGGGGGGGGGGGGTTATTTTGAAAAGGCTCTCGGCACACGTCTACAGCTCAGTGGCGTGGCGCACTTTGCGATGTATAGATTGATCTGTCATTTAAACCCATGGAAAAGGATCGATAAAGAGGGTGTTCGCGACGAACACCTTAATAATCGATTCTTTACCATAACTTCAATGCGGCAATATCGATAATCGATTATTAACGCCTCGCCACTGCTACAGCTAAGAAGAGACACCCGTGGAAATTCAAACTCTTTGAAAATGCTCTACGCTTCGAGAACTATAATTTTCTTTTCGTTGTATTTTATTCTTCTCTTGCTTTCAATACTTTGAAAAAACTGATCAGAACTGTATCAACAGTTTGGGCAGTTTTGTAGGAGAATAAAGAACTGCTGATATTTTCAATAGATTACCCTATTTTGCAGGGTTGGTCTACCTTTTTACCCATGCGTTTAAGTCTCTGAGCGTTTCGAAAGGACGCTCTTCTGAGGACCAAGATGTAGAAATGAACGCAGGTTAATTTTGCTTTTAGCATGAGCGCAGAAATGCAGCGGCGCCAAATTTTAATTCTAAAGCAAAATATGCGTGCTCCGCGAAAAGAGGGTGGAAAATTGAACCTTATTTTCTTCCAACGTCATTTTGTTGTCGCCAATTACATCTCCAGTTGAGAAATAAATTACAAAGAGGCTCATTTCATAGTATATCGATGGCCTAAGTCGAATTGCGTATCCGAAATGTGACTTATTCGCAAATCCCAACTTATATTTTGTATTTTTTAAAGAAAACCAATGTGCATTTTCTCTTAAAATTGTTGGTAAATTTACCTCATCATTCAGAAATATTCATAAAAAAAATTCCAAGGAAATAAAAATGTCGTTTTCCTCCAAAGAAATAAAACATAGGTATTCGGAGATTTTGAAACGTTGCAGTGGAAACGCGTGCTTTTCGATTCAAGTCATCAAAATGCACTTTCGAATGAAATATTGTTGCAAAAATATGTGCTGCCGTATATCAATTTCTCACAAAGTATATCCTGAGACGAGTTTTGCTCGAAGTGACTCTTACTGCCGAAGCAGTCAAATATGCCACTGAACTCCTTTATCCGTGATACCCCACAATTTTGATAGAACAACATTTTTTCGATGTCAGAGAACCTGCCTTAAATTCCGCGTTTTATTAATATAGTGAGAGGAAGCTATAGATCACGCTTAGGTGCTTTCTCGAATAAACTTGTTTAAAACTGGGACGAATAAATACGTGATTTTGAAGAAAACGTTAAAAAGTTTAAACTCGGTTAATTATTTGTGAGAAGCTTTGGATCAAGTTCCTCCGGTAAGACAGGAAAGAACTCGATATCTGCTCATGTGCGATTTGCTCGCAGAAGTACTCGCAATGCATTTGTCATTTTTTCGGTAAATAAATCTCGAGGAAAAAACGAATATGACGAAGCCTTCCCGGCTAAAAAGCATAAATTACTCCTTACGGCTTCAACTTCACATAAATATTAAGGTAACATAATGTTAATTTATCGTCAAGGAGGGTGTAACTGTACTATATATGTAAAATGATACATCCACATGTAAAATAGAGAGAGGCGTAACTCCACTATACATAGTTTAAAAATCTCCAATTTTGTTGGACTTTTTGCTTAAGAACACAAACTAAGATCGCCTCGAAATATCCTGGGAGAGTTACGTAGTCAATGAATTTAGAAAATTCTCAGAAAATTAAAAAAAAACAGTTGGCTCGTTTTTTTCTCTTTAAAAAACATAAATAAATAGACCCTTAGTAGAGGCTTGCCAGTTGCAACATCGGAATCGAAGATACGGTTTTTTTCGATTTTATCCATCGTCATCGTCCTTGCTGTGCTTGCATAATTTTTCATTCATGCAAACTTTGAAATGTATTTGAAAAAAATGATAGTTTTACATAGAATGTGCCTATAATTTCATGTAAAATATCAAATTCCCTTTAAAGGACGGGCCTTGCTACAAAGAAGCACTACGAATGAGAAATAAGTTTGAAAAATTATTTATTCGTATGATTGTTTAAAGAGAAAAAGAATGCGTGACTCGCTTGAATGGTGAACACCCTTCGCGTAATTTTGAATGCAAATCATAACTGTAATCACTTAGATAATCGATGGAAAGTTTACATTCATTTCTTTGAAATAGAATCATTTAATTTTTTTAAAAAAATTTATGTGGAATTTGAAAGTAAATATGAAAAAAAACTGAATTGGGATTCAAGGACAAACAACCGAAATCTCCAGGGAAATTCCAAATTTTCCCTTAAAATTGTGTTTAAACAGCTCCGCAAAATTTTTGAAATTTTGCTTGGGATTTTTTAAGAAACAGAGGAAAACGAGAGGGGAGAGGTGAAAAAAATTGGTTGTCATCATTTATTATTAAGCTTAACTTTCACCAGTTTTTATTTCTTTCTCTTCGATGCATCGCGAATTTTTTTCATGAGTTGATTCTCCTACTCAAACAACGAAGTGCCTGCAATGTGTTGCAATCAGCGCTGTTGCGAACTTATTTCGATGATTTCGTGTTAATATAACATGATAATAAATATATGATAATAATTTTCTTAATTTTTAATAAAATCTTATAGTTCCGAAAAGAGCTTTTAAAAAATCGATTTCGACACAAGCATGATAGAAAATTGCCGGATTTAAACGCAAATTTATGCCCTCTATTAAAACAATAACCAATTAGAAAACACCAAAAACAAAGTATTGCAAATTTTACCAGAGGTACCTATAGTGAATTCTATCATGGGCCCACTTGATTTTCGACACAGTGATACTATAGGGTAAGGATATAATCAGACATCCGGCAACATTTACCATACTTTTGGTGCGAATGCTGTTAGAGGTAAAGTATCTGCTACCAGAGAGTATGTTGCTGATTATCATGCTAATATCACTGTACCTAAAACCATACCTTTTTAAGTGAGAAAGTTTTCCATCTATTGTCTCAAATTTCAGTGTTTGACTCAATACGGCTTAAATCGAATTACCGGTTATTTTATTTCTGAGGACTCCAGTTATTTTTCTTGTGAACGGTCACACACAAAATGGTGCTTTAATTCATACCTTGAGGCCTAATCCTAGGTCGGCAGCATCAGTTTAAAATTATTACGAGCCACGCCTCTCGTTGTAGATGTAGATTAAGGCCGGAATTTTAAGACGTTACTCGAAACTTCCTCGACTCGAGATTTCCTTGAGTACGCTTTTCGAGTGTCCTCGAGAATTGACGGTATTTTAAGACGCGACTCGAAATTTCCTCGACTCGAAACGCGCTTCGAGTCACCTCCAAATTTCCTCAAGTGAATTTCGTTGAGTCAATCTCGAGATTTTCGTGAGTGAGGTACTGAGGTCCCTCAAGGGAGTTCTGAGGAAACTTGGTTGAAAGTGATTTGTTTTGTTATGAAAGTGAATTTGAATGAAGTGAATTTTTTTATGAATTTTATTGCTAAAATTTAATTTTACCCACTTTCCCTTGTTTACTTTAGATATGTATGCTATTTTTCCCTTCAAAGAAAAAAGTATACTGTTTTTCCTCTAGAACTTCTCCTTCTCAGTTGCAACTACCTTACAACTTCGGTGTTTTGAAACGGTAGCTGAAGGGCGATTTTTGGGGGTCACGGACATTGAATTTCAACATTTTATATTGTCATAGAGGGTTAATTTTTCAGAGTAAAAAAATCCTTAAATCCACCCCCGTGCGAAGAGCATCCCCTCCTTTCCCTCAAAGCTTCATCAAAGAAAGTGAACCTCAGAAAGAGCTACTGAAGAGTACAGCGCCACGGGTACTACGCATCCCAAGTAGCACAGTGCAACGAAAATATTGAAATTAAATTGCAGTTTGATTTCAATACAATTGTAATTTTTTTACCATTAAATTGCAACATTTTTACATCATTTAGTCGATTTATGCTGATTTTAAACAATCAACAAAATGAGTTCCATGTGTCAGAAAGATAGGCAATATGCAATGCATTGAAAAATTGCAACAAGTTTCAATAAACGGGACCCCTTCAAATAGGAGCTAGGCAACATACACAACACTCAGTGGAATTGCAATATTGTTACAATGTAATTGCTACTTATGGCAATCTGTGCACTTGGGATTTTGGTCATGCACTTTACGAAGCTACTTTCAAATTCAAAGTCCTCATCAAATAGTGATCCTAATGCAATTCCAAGGGCATTAATGGGTTTCATTTGACGTGGAGTTGATGTAATTGATGTTCAATAAAATATTTTTATGATAGTTTTAAAAGTTATTCCCGTTTTTTGTCATCTAAGACATTACATCGTTTGTTTCGGTGAAAAAACATTTGGTTCCCTGAGGTATTGTTTTTAATCAAAAATAATAACTTGCAAAAGTCTATCTTGGTTTTTAACCTAATTTACTTTAATTTAAACATGGGTTTTCCACGAAATAAAGAAATAGCTTTCATCCTGAATTCATCTTCGTCCCCCGCCCTCCCTCCTACTCCTCCAAAAAAAACCTGAAGAACCTGACACTGAATTTTCAGTTTTTCAGGGAGAAAAATGTTCGAGCAACTCATTATTCCCCCATTCTTTGCTAACACTCCTGTAGGTAACTCCCTAGAAAATCAACATAAAAATTGACAGATTGGATTAAAAATGGCCTCATTTACTTCTTCAGTAAAGTGAAGAAGAATAATGATATTTGGGGCCTCAGATTTCTAACAACTGAGCGCCGAGTCTCAGAGAAACATACAAACAATTTCCACTGGTTAGGCTTCCCGAGCAATGAATTCCTTAAAAAATAGAATTTATCAGGGCGATTTCTAGTGACGCCATGGGTGCCAGGTATTGCAAAAATAGTGAGAGCATAATTAAAAACATACAAAAGGACACGAGAAAACACATGAACATGCTCACTCTAACTTTTTGCACCTTGGCCTCTCCCTCCTTCCCCCCAAAAAATCATCATAAGAACTAGAGGAGAAATGAAGCACTGAGAAAAGATCAAGTTTGTCCCATCAACAAAAATGAAGCAATATTTGAGTGAGGAATTCCAATGTTTCTGAGAAGAGAGAATCAAATCAGTTAATTTATGAGCAGCTTCACCACTTCACTACAAATGTGGACACTTGGTGACGAAGTAATTTTAGCTAAGCATGTAGTCAAAACAAAATGGGCATTTCAGGTCAAGGTTAATAGCCGAACCTAACAGAAAAATACTGTGTGCTGAAGGAATGAAAGTTATAGAACATGATGTCATGAATACTCACAGAAAATCAAACTCTCTGCACTATATGGTAGAAGATTTGAAGGATGAGAGGGTACGTGGATGAGTGAATTCAGAGGCTGATGAGTTGCGTTGAAATTGACAGCTGTGGACAATCAATCCATGGTCTCCGCAAATTGTTTAATATCAAATCAGCAGAGAACCATGATCTTTGAATGAGACAGCCACTAGATACACAAACTGCTGAGGTAGGTTGCTCTCTTAAATGCTGGGCAATGGCCATCTTGGAAACTCTTGAGTCTGACACTTTGATGAGAATAGCATTCGAACTGCCCATGTGCTGCAGTGTGTCGGGATAAGTGAATATTATGACTCAGTAGAGATTCCTTTGGTTCAGGATTAACTTAGGTAAATACCTGAGGGCCAGGAGACCGCACACATTTTAATTTCAAAGAATTATGAGCACTTGACATACCAACCCAAAGAAAAGCATCATGATAGCAAAGTCCTCTAGATTGGACAATCAGTTGCGCATCGCTGTTAGAGCTTGCTCATCGCATGTTGAGACGAATGTCATTATCTGATCAGCTCCAAGTCAGCAGCAATATAACAGGTTGATACATGCTTTCAGACAGCACCATTGGTGAGCAGTGACAAGAAAATACTAGACTTTTGTCTCAACATACACTCAGTGAGCTCTAAAACGCTTATTAGGTAGAATAAGATTGATAATCATGAGAGATACGAATCGCGTAATGTGGCCTATGCTTGTGCTTTCAGAGGCCAAGTAGAAAACTTCTATTAAATCATGTTCAGAAACTGGAAAATGAAGAAAAACCTGATCTCTAAAGTCACAAATCTGCTTCATAGGTACAGTGTTTAATGTTCAATGTTGACTCGATAGAACTTGTGTTTGTGAAAACCAGCTGACAACTTGATGAATCACAATCTTAACCAAAGGGCTTTGAAAGAAGATGCTTTTGAGTGAGGGTATGGTTTGTAATTTTTGATAAGTTACCTGAGAGAAACGGATATTCCTTTGCTATAAATCACATGTAGACAATATAAATGAAATAATAAAGCACAGGGTTTCATAATTGGTACGTATTTGAGACGCTGACGCTTGGATAAGGGCTACACTATCAACTTTTCTCCGGAGAATAAATCACGCATTTCCGAGAAATTTCACAGAGAATTCATGATGGAATACATGTATGATGAAAATAAGTACTGAGGAGAAAAGAAAGGTTCAATCACCGAGAAATTCACTTCCATTCAATCGCATGAATGTTAAGCATCTGTGGTGTGGGTTTAGCCGTGTTCTCAAAGACGATTAGGATCCATTGAACGCTTGAACTATGACACAAAGGGCTATATCACATAAAGAAACACAAAAACCACTAAGAAATCGAATTATTAACTTTGAAACAATTAATTAAAAGGATTACTGGTCTGGCACTGATAAACAAACAAACAAATACAATGAATGGCCGGGGCCGCCTTCTCACCAGTCACCATCTCACGAATGCATACTCAAGCGGATGAATCAGAAATTAACTCATGGCCCGGGAATTTATGAAAGTAGCCGCTAAAGTTTAATTTGACGCACTTTTCCATGATTATTATTCCAAATAAATTCCTAATCTGTTCTTTAATTGACGTTGAACGTCATTCTCTCACCTGGAAGCCATTTTTTTTTTTTGGACGACGGAGTTTCGAGTCGAGTAGATTTTCGAGTGGAGTAGATTTTCAAGTCGAGGAGTTTTTTCTCGAGTCGAGTGAGTTTCGAGTCGAGGCCGTTTTGGAGGTTCCTCGAGTCGAGTAAATCTCGAGTCGAGGAAGTTTCGAGTAACGTCTTAAAATTCCGGCCTAATTGTGAACTAGTTTTCCTCGAAATCACAAAAATGTTACTCACCTCTTTCATTCATCGGATGCCTCAATTTTCATCGCAATAAAGAAAAAAAGCACAGAAATTCCAAGAAAAGAAATAAACAAAGCTGAGCGCTGAGAAGAAATCAACACATTGAATGCGAGAGCTAAATGCGATGTCAAGTTCGATTTTTTAAAGTCAATTCAGTGTTTCAGCATGATCATTATTTCCATCCGTTCTGCGACTCACAATCTATCGTGTTATTTTTATTCACAGTTTGTCGTTTCCTGCACGAAGAAACGTAACCAAATTCCAATGTTGCGAAATTGATTAAAACAATCCAATTTTTTTGCTAGAATAAACTCGCATAATTTTCTTCGAAAATTCGTCTGATTTTTGAATGAGATCAGAAGAAAATCAGTGAAATTTTCAGTCGGAAATTCTCAAAATTCTCCTGGTAAAAATGCACTCTGCGCAGAAAAATCTGGCAACATTGAAATGCAGTTACATTCTTTCGTGAGAAAGACGCCGAGTTCCCTCCGATTTTTAAATCCTTAATTTTTACATCCTCAATTTTTTTTATTCTCTATTTTTCATGTAAATAGGCACACTGCTTTTTCCTCCTTTCCATATATTGAAGTGAAAAGGGGAATGATCTCTTTTTTTTAGCATAAAATTCCATCTTTCCTCAGGTTTCTGACCTAATTTATGCAATACCACAAGTCTGACCTTCCACAAGGAATGGAACCGTAATGCACCCAGACTTCCTTAGGGAGCGATATCTGTTAAGTTGCTTATTCAGATTTTTCTACACTGTAGAAAAATCAGAATAAGCTAATTTTCTTCAGTATACAAAAATCTGAATAATCTATTGACAAGACGCAATCTTCTAACTCATCGGTGTCATAAAGAATCATTCGACGAATTTATTCAAAATCTGCCTAACTACACTGAAAGTAGCCTAATTTCCTACCTCGTTTATTTTATCCGTGAGAAATTTAGAGACGTTCTACCCTGAAATTTTAGGAGTGCTTTCTTTGTAATCGAGATCAGGGCCGGATTAAGGGGGTGGCCACATGGGCCGCGGCCCATGGCGGCAAATCTAAGGGGCGGCAAAAATTTGCAATTTTTTAAAGTGTAGGTATAAAAAATCGGATTTATAAAAACAAAATTACAAACGAGAAAAGGCGACAAAATCTCTCATTTCCTGAGAGTATAGTAATTTCTAATTTTGTCGTCTCTTAGTGATACAAGAGACAGCACCTTCAATAAGTCGAGTTAAGAGAGAGACCAAACACGCAATTTGGCCTGGAACGGCGCGACTTACAATTAGAGAGAAATGATGACGAAGACTTGAGATGAAAAGGAGAAGCCCTCGGCGCGGCGATCGGCATGTAACACGTATTAGCGCCTACAAGACTGCACGAATACTTCACGCATTGCATCAAACACAGTGCGGTCATATGCGGTCAGCGTGAAACGGATAGCGCCTACAAGAATACATGAATACTTCACGCATTGCGCCAAACACAGTGCGGTCAGCGTGAAACGCATAGCGCCTACAAGACTGTCGGAATACTTCCCGCATTGCGCAAACACGGTGCAGTCTGCGCGGCGGAAGTTAAAATCATTGATCCACATTTATGTTTGTTCTTTCATAATTTTTTCGTTCATTTCTTAAGAATGGAAGGCCTTGTCCACACAGAGATAGGTTTACGGAACTTAACTTTCCGTAAAGTTCCGTGAACTTTTGCTGGTAGCTGTTGATAGGGCTTTCACAAAAAATGTGTTCAACGCGAATATCAATGCGTCTTATGCATCCCTCCCCCGCTGGCACGTTCATTTGATGGTTTTCATCGAGTTTCAAAACGAATGAGAAGGGGTGGCAAAATATAGGCGGCCCATGGGCGGCAAGCAGGTGAATCCGGCCCTGATCGAGATGAAATCTCGAGGCATATTGTGGCTTAGTTTTGCGTCGCGAAAAAAACACGCCAGAAAATAAAGCAAGGTGAAATTGGATCCATTTTTTTATTTTTATCTTTATTTTTTTTTACCATAAATATAAAGAGAAACCAGTATTTTACCAATATGTGTTCGATATCTCTATGATTTTTACGTCCTAAATTTACCTTACGCTATCGATATATCAATTATTCCAAAATAATACACCTGGTGGTTAAAATTGAGGCATCTCGAGGAAATAAAGCTAAGCCAATTTTGCTTAGGAACCCTGAGCCCTACAATGATAGTATTATACGTAATCCGGGGCTCATCAGCAACACGGACCTTGCTCCCATTGCTTCAAAATGTCTCAATTTGAGTGGGCACCTATTGGGATTTCACCACCAGTCTTTTTTTTTTTTTTTTTTTTTTTTTAGTCATTTGTAGTCTTTAATCTATTTGAGGTTTCTGCAACCACCACTAAAGTTGAAGACACGTATAAATCCAGCGGGCTGATTGTTAAAATTGATAGACTAAACTTTAGACAAGAAGACAAAACAGATCAGGAGGGATCCTATTGGTGGAAGCGGGTGGTTGCAACGGACAAAGGAGGTAGGTAAATAGACTATCTAACAGCAACCCACGAGAGACCCTAGTCCAACATTTACCCCCTCAGTCTATAAGAACCACCCATTTCAACCAATAGGATCACTACATACTCCCTATGTCCGCTTTGTACGTACAGTAGACTCTGGATTATCCGGCTTTGTATTATCCGGACTCTGGATTATCCGGATCGATTTTGCAACCATGTAACTACGTACGCATTCCGATAAGTGAGCGGATCCGCGGAGAAGCGGTCGCAAGGCATATTGGCGCCTGCAAGGCTGAAGGAATACTTCACGCATTGCGCCAAACAGTGAGGTCGGCGTGGAACACATTAGCGCCTACTAGACTGCATAAATACTTCTCGCATTACGCCAAACGCAGTGCAGTCGGTTAGTTAGCCTAAAACGCACATTAGCGGCTACAAGACTGCATGAATACTTCACGCATTGCGCGCTTTAATCGTTGTATTGTAATTTATCGTTGTCGGCTACCATTCACAATTACCATTGAGTCGTTCAGTTTGGCGTTAACCTTTTAAATTCGTGTTGGTATGTACATGATGTATACATAATAAGAATACTGTAGCGTTGGTTGGTGGTGTTTGTGTTTACTATTATTATCCGGATTTCTTTTTCATCCGGATTGGGCCCGGCACCAATTAATCCGAATAATCCAGAGTCTACTATAGCTTCATCCATCAATCTCAACGATCAGCCCTCAGGTTCCTACGATCAAATTAAAAGCTTAAAATGTAGCATCTTATCTAAATTAAGCCAATTACACCGCTCGTATTTCGATAAAACCACTCATTTCGCGTTACCACTAAGATCGAAAAACCCTCCAGATTTTTCAGCCCGACGACGAACGTGCAACGTCCAATAAGCTCCGAGCTATGACGTCGCCGAGCATTTGGGTTCCAGAGACGAGACGAAACTTTCTTCCGCCCAATTCACTTTCTCTTTCGTCCTGCGTCCGCTCCGCGCCAAACGCCCGCCCGCGCTCTCAGCCCCTTTCCCCCTCCCCCGAATCGCGATTCGCGAGGCTCGCAAATCGGTGTTGGCATCACACGCTCATGCATTCATTTCGCCTCGACTTGACTCGTAATACTATTACCGCCACCCGCCACCGTCTACATTCCTCCCCGTCGCGCTGCCATCTCGGCCGTGATAGCAAAGAGAGCAGTTAGTACTGCCATGCTAAGGAAAAACGCCGTATAAGCCTTCGGACGTTGCCGAATTTCCTTCAGTAAAAACCGAATTCACTGGGAAAATTGCAGATATTCTCCCCCAACATTTTCAGACGATTTTGTACACACTTTAATCTAAAATATCTGAAAATTTCAAGGAAAAATATGCTTCAATTGCGTCAAAAATGTGTATTTTTGACGCAGTTGAGACGCAGTCTGAGTTGCAATTTTTCAATACAAATAAAATCTTGAAATTTCAGAGAAATATGAAAAATATTGAAAAATATTTTTCGGAATTAAATGCAAAATTATATGAGAGGCGACTGGTTTTTACTTTTTGGCGTTTTTTAGTGCATGGTGTATACTTAGCCCCTGGAAATATGTTTCACGTTTTTATAGCTTTGTGCAATTTTATGAAATATTTTACAGACATGTTTAACATTTCATATTTTTCATTTCACCCGTGCAGTCGTGCACCCGGAGGGAGGAGGGCGTTGAAGGAGGGAAAAGATAGAAGAAGAAGGAAAGAAAGAAAGAAGGAAGGAAGGGAGGAAAGAGGAAGGAAAGACACATTATACGGTAATTATTCAGGACGAAATTGACGCAAACTGCATGTTACATGCTTTCAAATTTCGACAATTTTCGAGGGGAAGGGCCCCCAGACCCCCTGACGCCCCCGTTCAAAGCGTCTGGATCTGCCAATGAGGAAAAGCAACTCTCATTCAAAATGTCCCTGTAATAATAAATCTAGCGCGCAAAAATAAAATGGAAGAGCGTAATTTTTGGTCATTGGTCAGGTGTCTATATATAACATAACATCTTCTCATTCTCGGAGTGGCAAAATTACTTAAACATTTGAAGTTTGAATTTCAAAAAAACTCAAGTTTTCCTATCCCGTTCACTGAATCAGGAGAACAATTTCATATGTACACTCCTCTCTTACATACACGGAAGTATGCACCGTTTCTAACACGGAGATATCCAAATTAGAGAGATTTTACTTTAAAGTGCGTGCATTAATGATTCCTCGCATTTGAATTCACGTGCACACCACTTGAATTTAAAATTAATTACGAATTGCACTGAAAAGCTATAAATAAAACCGGTTACACTCTGAAAAATCGTGACTTTGGGACGTTCTGGAGCAAAAACTCCGTCCTGTTTGGATTCTCGCGGCTGTATTGCCAAAAAAGAAAAAAATTTCCCCGTGAACGACATTTTCTAGAACTAACCAGTGATACTCTCTTACTTTTGCACACATATCTAAAAATCGAAAGAAAATGTAATCCATTTGAAAATTCCTGAATGTCTTAAATTCAAGAGAAATTTTGCGGATAAGGTGTAAAAAATGAGGGAAAACGTTCCTTTTTACTCGGATGACGGTTCTCTCAATGCAAAAACGCGATCAAATTCTGCGATTGGAATTTTCCACGAAAAAACAGAGATGCTTTCACGCGTTCGGTCAAAAAACTCGGTAAGCCCGAAAAAAAATTTGTTCCTTTGCAAATTTTCCAATTTCTTGAAATTACGAGCAATTCATTGACTGAGGTAGTAGATTATTCATTTTACGTAATACTATCAATTCTTTCACCAATAATTGAAACGCACTGGTTAGTTGAACCACGCAGACCGTATTTTGATAGTAAACTTTATATGAATGTTGAGACCGGTGCATGAACTACACATGTTATTTTTTGGGACTCGTATCAACTATCAAAACATGAGTCTTTAATTGATGCAATTTTAGTCCTTCTCTTCCTCTACTAAAATGTAATTTCTACTGATACATTTTTTTGCGAGTGAAACTTTCCTAAAATTTTTCCATTGAAAAATTGCGTCGTTAAAGTAGGGCAGGGAAATTTTTTTCGTTATAACTAGTAAATTCCACGAATTTCACACCACTGTTGACCGATCAATGATTCTCTCTTTTACAAAATAAAAAAAAAGAAGAAAACTATTAATTTATACTATGATAATGTTTTCCATAGTCCAAAAACGCGACCCAACAGCCCATATTCCTCCAAACCGAAGCTTATTGTACTTACAGCCGAAAATTAAAGTTACCGTATTCTAGAAGACTCCCAAAAGTCGAAGAATAATTAGGTTATGCAACGAACAAACACGGTACCGCATCCACCTTTTTTTACAAAAATAATCCGTGCATTTGATTGTGGGTATTTTTGTTGATCGAATTTTTTATGCGGTGAATCATGTGAGGTCAGTCACGAAGGTGAAGAGTTATACTTTTTTATTTATACTCCTCTCCTCTCCTCCCCCCCCCCCTCATTCACATTACTCTCTCATTTTTTCATAAATTAAGAAGGTAATCTAATCGTGGGCGACCCAAGTATGAAAAGACGCGATCATGCGATATTGGAACATTCCAAAAGTAGGAGGGAGGGTCCAAATTATTTTCGTTTCTTGATTATTCATACATAATACAGCCCGAAAATTCGGTGCATCTTTAGAAGGACAATAAAATTGGAATTCTCTTGGTTTGTTCACAATTTCTTTTAAAGATATGCAATGAGACCATTAAAGTGTCATACTTAAATACTTTAATCGGTTCGAAGTTTTTAATACAATAGCGTACTCAATCTCGACAGGAACTTTCCACGAGCAACTTGAAATTTCAGGCTCGGACTGGCCATAAGGCCAATCTGGCATTGACAGATACGCCCCCTTGGCGCGCCAAAAACGCGCCCCTCAGACAGATTGCAGAATAAGAAGAAAAAAAATTACGACCGAGAATATATGCGGAAAGAATGAACGGAAGAAGAGAGAGTTAGGAGTGAAGAGAGGTGCTTTTACCCATAGTGGTGAACAGAGGTCCAAGAACTACTTTCTGAAGCGTAAACATTTTTCTGTGAAATTGTCACCTTTTTGTTGACATACAGGCGCTTTATCATCCCCCTCCTTCATTCTCTATGTGTAACTCCCGTAGAAGCGATAGCCGGTTCGATTTTTAGACATACGCACACTTCATATACCTCTTAAGAGACCTTTAAACATACTTCTTCCTTTTCAAAATGATTATTGATTTGGACATATCATAGCATATCTCGGGCATATCGAAATTCAAAAGTAAGAGACATCTAAAGTGTAAACGCGATACAACTATTCTCGCAAGATGGATGTCCACACTGCATATGAAAAATCTAAGACGCGATTGCGTGAGTCGTGAACTCGCAATGCTCTGCTCTAGTTTAAAGCAACGTTACAAATAAGACAAACGGAAACGAACACAATATGGAAATACAGGGAGGGAAAGGATGCGCGTTAACGACGGCGCAGAGGTACAACTATTCGTACTTGATGGACGTCCGTGCTGCATCTGAAAAATTGAAGCGATGAAGCGAAGCGTGAGTTCTCAATGCTCTGCTATATGCTGCCAATGGGGTGTCGCTCAGATTCGGGAGAAAAGTTAAAAAAGAGGCCCGAATACGTCTTTCTTGTAGTCGGCTGTGTTGTTACTCGTTCTCTCTTCTTTTTTCAGGTTCTTGCCTGATTCTTTTTTAGGGTGGATTTTTAGACCCACGTCTTAAGCTCGAGTAAACCGCAGCACTGACACGGTTCTTATGGAAATAATGGTGCCTAGATGCGTCTAGTGCTTTAATTTTTTTTGTTTTTTTTTTTTTAATTTCAGAAGTCTGTCGGTCACTTTAATACGTTCAATTTTACAATGTTTACTCTGTACGGTTAATAACTTTGAACCTGAAAATAGCGTAAACTTGTGCTGCTTTGCCAAAATTTTCTGAACTCCTCTCCACGAAGGGGCTGCCCCATCATCACATTACGCCCCTTTAACCAGCCAAGGGTCTAAGGTCTACGCCCTCAGATTCGAGCCAGTCCGACCCTGTGAAATTTACTTCATTTTGACTTTAAATCGTTTACAGCATTTTCTATGAGGTATAAGCATCTTTTAATTCACTCAAATGCTTTTGCAAAAATTCTTTGGCGTTAATATTCAAACTTAACTGTATTGATCCGTCTTTCTATGGAAAAAAGTTCAAGGTTACCTTAGAATGAGTTTTTAACAAAAAATTACAAATCACAGTAGAAATGTAATAACTAGACGAATAGAAACAGGTATTCCACTTTGCAGTACGTTATGTGGCTCAGAATTGCTGGAACTTACACATTAAGATAGAATACATCACTCTTTCTCCTCATGCATTTCACTGGAAAAGTCGTGTAAAGGTGAAGCGACGAAAGAGCGGAAATGTCAGGAATGTCTGACGAACTTCCGGTGTTTTTGAATATGCCCGCTAGTTAATGCACCTTCTGTATGAATTTTTAAAAGACCTGGTTACGCAAGGAAGAAGTCGCCTGAAAGTCTCCTCTATTCCCTGCGTTTCAGTGGCGAGGCGTGAACGATCGATTATCGATATTTTCCCATTTGAAGCTGCGGTAAAGGATCGATTTTTAAGTTGATCATTGCGAACGCCCTGTCTATCGATCCTTTTCCGTAGGTTTATGTGGCAGATCAATCGATTTATCGCAAAGCATGCACCGCCACTGCTGCATTTCCTTTTCTTTTACATTATTGGGGTAACTTAAATATTAGGAGGTTGGAGGTGCAAGATTCGACTTTTATTTGGCGCAGCAATGGAGAATTTGAGCTTTTTATTGCTTCAACTGATAGTGCTCATTGAGCCGAGTTCGCAGTGTTTTTCCTTATTTTTTCTGATATAGAGAATTGTAGAAAAGTAGATGTAAAAGTAAGAAAATGTACCGCCTTTTAACATCATCTGGTGGCATTTCTCATTTAAGCACGTTTTTTTTAGCAGTTTCAGTTATTATGTCAAGTTTCCTCCGATAATTGTTCATTTCAATTCATTTACCAAGGATCATTCTCAGTTCTCTGAATAGATTCATCTTAAACATGACACTCACCAGACCTCAGACATTTGCAAATTCTCCATCGTTTCAAAATTTAGAGACATTTCTTTAGACAAGAAAGGAGGAGAAGAAGTAGGAGGAAGGAGGAGAAGAAGAAGAAGAAGGAGTAGGAGGAGGAGGAGGAGGAGGAGGAGGCTATATCTAGCATGCATGGAAGATTAACAAAATTTGATATAATTACGCTGCTTAAAGCCACCGCTACCGTATTCATACTATTAGTCAACTTTTCTTACTCTGCGTTCAAGTCTCCGTGTTATTTTCGCATGATCTTTATTGGCGAATTCGAAGGTGTAGAGGCAAAAATCGTTCTGCGTTTGCGTTGAGCAATGATACCCGACGTCATTACACAAAAAGGGAACCA
This sequence comes from Bemisia tabaci, assembly GCF_918797505.1. Classification (NCBI taxonomy): domain Eukaryota; kingdom Metazoa; phylum Arthropoda; class Insecta; order Hemiptera; family Aleyrodidae; genus Bemisia; species Bemisia tabaci. The sequence continues at coordinate 50,747,540 of NC_092798.1, forward strand.
ACCTCCTTGGTCTAATCATGGAAACGCTCACCTGCACCAGGAATCAGCGGGAGATACGCCGTTCTTGAAAGGAGTCAAAAATTTCGGTTCCTTTTCGCCTAATTCCGACCATTTCATTGGTTTTCAACCGTTCTGTACATACATTGGCAACCTGGTGCACAGTTCGGCGGCATAGCGGAGGAGACGCGAGACACTTTTGCTTTCGTCGGACGCGGCCCGCGCGCACGCCGCGCCGCGTCCACCCGTAAAGCCGCGTCTCCACAGGCAGCGCGCGACGCGGAGTCAACCGCGTGGCGCGCGGCTTTCTCGTACGATCGGAACCGCAGTGATTTGAAACCTATGCAACTTGCATCGCCTTTTCAGTGGTAACAGGCAGGTTAAAATTGATAAGTTGGGCGTATTCCTGCCAAACGGAACAAGAAACAGGTGGGAAAGAAGGGGTGTACTCGTTAGTCGAGGACCGTAAGAATGAATGGGAATTATAAAACGCCAATGACGTCAGCGGCGACGAGGCCGCCGCCGCGGCTCCGCCTGGGAGTTTTTAACTCATGAGCCCTGTCCAGTACGCTCTTGTCACATGCCCATGGCTCATGAGTGTCGCATTCAGTTGGCACATACTTCCGTTTGACAGAATCTAAAATCCCGTTTTTCCATTTCTTCAAAGGGAATCACGCTCACTTTAACATTGTTTCGTATGCAGCTTTCTAGAGCACACCCCATCTTTTCCCACGCGTCTATAGTTCCATTTGGTAGAAATATGTCCATATATCGCGCCAGTACTAAATTCCGAGGCAGATCCAGACATTTTGAATGGGGGAGGGGGGAGGGTAGGCTATTGGACAGGAGTCCAGGGGCTGTCGGACGCGAGTTCGTGGGGCTCCCTCAAATTTTTTTCGAAATTTTAAAGCATCGCGGTTTGCAGAGCGGTTTGAGTAAATTTCGTCACGGATAGTTACCCAATATAAATGTCCTTCTGGTTGATATGTACTGGTTGATAAACATTATCACCGTGTTGAAAAGACGATTTTTTCCTCCAACTTTGAGGGAGCCGTGGCCCCCAGGGAAAGCGTTTTTACAAAAAAATTTATACCCCAAAAAAGTCTTTTTTTAACCCAAAGAATCGACTCCTTCAGTATTCGTACTTAATCCTGGGACACCCTGTAGACATGGTTCGCTTGATATCATGCACTTGGTAGCGCACGAAACTCAGCGTCGCGCGCCAACTGTGAAAGCGTGGCTTGGGCCCGTCTCCGCGCGTCGCGTCGCGGGGCAGCCGGTGGGGGGGGGGGGGGGACGAGCGGGACCCCGCGCCGCGAGTGGTTACTCTCATTTTCTCCCGTCCGAGCTCTCGTCCATTGAAAGTTACTTCAGTGCTCGAGCGACTACTTTCACCCGGCTCAGATCCCGGCGCTCCGCCGAGGAACGCACGTTCCCTCTTAGTCGCCGTCATGGCCGTCAAATGTTCGGTGAGTTCCCTCAAGAACAATACCTAGTTCTGTAGTTCTTTAGTACTTTTTCAAAAATGTTGTGTGCCTTTCAAGGAATACTTCCCGGTAGGTGTGTACAGATTTTGTTTTCTTCCCGATAGTTCTTAGTAGTCGCTGCACTTTTTTCTCCGCTCAGTGTTTTACTTTCTCTCGCTTCAAAATTCGAATTTCGAGGTGCGGTCTATTTTACAATTTTCGGAATCATTTCGAGGTCTATGTTTTGTCATGTTGTGTCGTTTTTTAGGAAATTCGACTGATGAAAGGATCGCGCAAAACTCTTATCCCCTCCCCATCCTCGCACTTTTCGCCATTTTTTTACTTTCTCTCGCCTCAAAATTCGAATTTCATGGTGCGGCCTATTCTACAGTTTTCAAAAGCATTTCTAGGTCCCCGCTTTATCTTGTTGTGTCGTTTTTAGGAGATTCGACTGAAAAGGATAGTGCAAAACTCCTATTCCCCCCACCTTTGTACTTTTCGCCATGTTTTTTTACTTTCTCTCGCCTTAAAATTTGAATTTCAAGGTGCGGTCTATTCTCTAGTTTTCGAAATTGTTTCGAGGTCTGTGTCGTATCCTACTGTGTCGTTTTTTACTCCAGAAATTCCAACCGGTAAATGAACGAGGAGTTTTCAGGCAGTACTTCTTCCACCCTCCCCCCGCCATTACTCTCCGCCATATTTTTTACTTTCTCTCGCCTCAAAATTCAAACTCAAGGTGCGGTCCTTTTGACAGTATAATAAATCATTTCGAGGTTTGTAATTTTATCCTGATCCTGAAAATTCGACTGGTGGAAAAATGAAGGTTTTTTGACAATACCACCGCCCCCGCCACCCGCACTCTTCCTTCCGCCTCAGCCTCATTTTTTATTTCTCTCGTTTCGAAATTCAAAATTCGAGGTACGGTCTATTTTTCCATTCCGGAATTATTCAGAAGTTTGGGCTTCATCCTATTACGTCGTTTTAACTACTAAATTTTGGAATGAGAGACAGAAGAGAAGAGACAAAAATTTAGGCGGTACATCTACCACCCTCCCCTTCACCCGCTTTCTTTCTTTAACAACTTATGTTTTACTTTCTCTCGCCACGAATCCAAATTTTTGCGCTCGAGAAGATAATGTCTTTTTCTCGATCTGTATTCGAAACTATTCGGAGGAATGTATCAACTGGTCTTAATGTAACTCTTCAATGCCTGAAGAATGTGAATAACTGAGGGAGGAAGGAATATTACGCAATAAATCCACCACCCCCTCCCCAAGCATTCGCTACCTCTTTTTTGCCGTAATTTTTCGCTTTCCCTCTCCCAAAAATTCAAAATAATGTATTTGCTGAAGTACTCTAGTTTTACCTATAGGATCATTCCGGAATTCGCATCTATTTTTCACCAAGTGCCATTTTTCTGCGGAATTCGTGACTTGCAAGAGGTGGAAGGAATTTTAAGCGATAGTGCTACCACCACCACCACTCCATCACTCGCGACTGTACCACATTACCAAAAATACCTTTTGCTCGACAATATTTCAAGTTCCAGAGTGCCTCTTGTCTTCTTGCTTTTTCTTTCCTTGAAATTTCACTCACACTAATATTTTCGGACGATCAGGAATAGTCTCTTCTTCAGTTTTGGATATCGCACACAAAATCTGTTTTTATTTTGGCGGAAATCTAATTTATTGCAAAGATTTTTTTTTTTACCTTAAACTTTCTTTAGATCAGAATCTTACACTTTACTAAGCACAATCATTGAGACTTGCTAATTTCTCCGATCCTAGGAGGGTGGAATTTGCCCCTACCGTCGGATTTCTGGTGATCTTTGAACTGAAGGAAAGTAATGCCGCTTTCAATTTGGACCCCCTCCACTCCCTTCCTCTTCCTCTTTCATCCACAGTGAGTGCCCTTCTCCTCGCAAATATTTCGTCAGCAAATATGTATCTCGACTATTTGAGGTTTGCACGTTTGCCGCTATCAAAAAGAATACTTCCTGTCAAGTCCGTTAGCGTGTTCGCGCTGTATGTCCGAAGGGCCCGGCTTATTTCGGCATACTTTCTCCTTTCGCGAAATTGGGTCTCTCTCGTTCCATTCAGTGAGCTTCATTTCTGCATTTTTAAATCATCGAAAGACGGCTTTTTTTGCCTCTAGTGCCATCACATACAGAAGTCCCCCCTCCTACCTAAAATGCACATTTATACTGCCGTGCTAAGGAAAAACGCCGTATGAACATTCGAGAGTTGCCACATTTCTCCGAATAAAAGATGTATTTTTGAGGAAAGTTTTGCATATTTTTCCCTGGAATTTTCAGATATTTTAGATTAAATCGTGAACAAAATCAACTGAAAATTTTGAGGAAAAATATTGACAATTTTCTCAGTAAATTTGGCTTTTCTTGAAGGAAATATGGCAACGTCTGAAGGCTTATACGGTGTTGTTCTTTAGCACAGAAGTATAGGTGCATGCCAACTCTGCACATCCCCTCCCTGTGTTATTCATTCGCTTCACCACTTGCCGCCGAAGATGATACGGTTTCCGTTTCCGGTTTCACTGTGCCGTTAGAGTTGGCAACACTGTTTTTCCTCCATTTAAATGTATGTAAAACAATCGATTCTTGGTGAGGCAGCCTATCTCACCTAGAATCGATATTTTTAATGGATTTAACTGGAGGAGAAACAAGAGTTGCCTCTTGCAATGTTTTTATGTATTTATCTACTTTTCTAACGCCGCGTTTAAGTCTCCAAGCATTCTGCTCCATGCAGATGATTTAAAAATTGAGATAATTCGGTTTCATCTCCTTGTACTAGTAGGAGCTTTATTCATATCTCACACTCTGACGTGTTTAATTTATATTTGAACCAATTTTGTGCATTAGGTTTTGAAAAAAAAGAAACAATCGATTCTTGGTGAGGCAGCCTATCTCACCTAGAATCGATATTTTTATTGACTTTAAATTGAGGCAAAACAGTGTTGTCATTACCAAGAATCGCCACTTGTTATAAGAGTGAATTCACCTCCATGCCTCACTACCGAGTAGATGTGTCGATAATTTTACACTTTTTTAAGGAGCTTTTTAAGAACATCTCTTCAAATCGATTTTTAGCAAGTTGGATGCGATCACTCATTTAATCGTGGAATGAATCGGAACGGTGCTGTAAACACGGCTGCAAAAATAAACAACCGACCGTCCTCGAAAGAATTGAGTTTAGTGTCAAAATTAAGATATTAGCACCACTGCATGGAGGAGTATGCCGGAACGAAAATCGCTGAAACATGTAATAGGTACTAATCGAAGTGCTGCCGGTTTGAAGTTTGCAGCTTGCTTGGAGGATGTAGTCATAAAAAAATATCATGCAAAATTTTAATCTATCCTGAACGGGGCTAAGACTGACCAATTGAGATGCACTTACGCCCTCTATTAACATAAAATGGAACTGTACGGCTCACAAGTTAGGTAATCTTCGCGACAATAATGACATTTCCCCCTTTAAAAATTCATGTTCCGTTTTCCGAATCGACGCCTGACAAAAATAGCTCCCTTGCAGAATTCACCCCCACGATCAGAAGATCTTTTCCTTGTGGCTGGGTTAATTCAATTCTCAATGTGTTGACAAGAATGAAGTATCTGATATTTGGATTACATTTTGCAAAAAGGAACCACTAATCCGTGTAGTATCTCTCGAGCAGTCTTTTCTACTGGTAATCGATCTCCTTTCTAGCATTGGCGGATACAGCGAATTAGCAACATTGTTTTTCTCCATTTGAACCTATGGAAATGTATCGATTCTTGGAGGGGCTAGGTGCTCCGACAAGAATCGATTATTTAACATAGGTTTAAATAAAGAAAGTACGGTGTTGCCAAATTGCTGGATCCGCCTCTGCTTTCCAACCTTCTCATTCGGCAAATTGTGCAGAAGCGGGTTATCAATTACCCATTTCGAAGACCCAATTTCGACCGTGCGAAGGCGGCTGTACAGTTATTTTCATAACTTCCCGTTCGAACGGACGCTCGGCAACACTGCCCTACCCGCGCCGATGGTAAAATCTCAACTCCGCATGCCTGCCCCGGTGAGGCATAGTTTTGACCCAGATTCATTCGTATCAGTTCATTACTAACCGAGAACGGTATTCAGTTTTAAATTTCACCATGGGACGAAATGTGTTACCTTCACTGATAAAAGCCGCCCTGAAAGGCTTAAGTCCATTGCACGTATTTATCAGTGATGCGACGTTTCAGAATTTCCACGTATTCTCAATCGTACTGAGAGGTCACCCGCGCAGCCCCGTAAAACGTAGGTGTTTTGCCGAGACCAAAGATTTTATTACACAGTAACCATTTTCTGCATAATTTAAGGCATAGTATTCCTTTAATTTACCACTAAAATGGGCGCTAGGCTATGAAAATAGGGTGACTTAAAGGACAACCCCCTAGGTTTAAGCGGATTTTTGGATCGTTCTCCTCTCGTTCTTGACCTTCTATGATAGGATTTAAGAAGTTCATTTATTTTTTTGTGATTTTTGAACAACTATAGACCCCACCTTATTATGCTTTGTCACGATGGAATTCCTGTAATTTTGTGTTAGTTCCCGCTCGGATCTCTGAAAACTTTGGATACGGATTATCTGACTAGAAAAATGTGCAATAAGCGAACAATGCAGCATTGCCACATTGCCCTAGGCCCGCTTTAGTAGAAGAGTTAAAAACTGCTCTTATTTTCAATGAATGACCCCACTGTGCATGGTCGGCTTACTTTTCTTACTCTGCGTTTAAGTCTCTGAACGTTTCTGTTTTTACAGTATCGTGCAGTACAAAAATTAAGAAAGAGAGTTGAAAACTGCCGTTATTTTCAATAAATAACCCCATTTCTGTTCGGCTGGCTTACTTTTCTGACCCTGCGTTTAAGTCATTCATTGGACGCTAGTCACTTTTACAGTATCGTGCAGTTCCAATGTTAAGAAAGATGGTTCAGAACTGCTGTTGTTTTGTTTATGTTGCTTTTGTTTTTTGTTTTTTTATTTTCGATAAATGACCAAATTCTGTATGGTTGGCTCACCTCTCTACCCTGCGTTTAAGTCTCTGAATGTTTCTCACTTTTACAGTATCGTGCAGTTCAAAATTCAAGGAAGAGAAATCAGCATTCTCTTTAACCAGGAGTTAAGTAAATTCCCAGCAAAGAATATTATCTGCACACGCACTGATCACACAATTAATTAGTGCCGAAGGCTTGGTATCAGTTTCGTGGCGTGGTATGCTTTGCGATATATTGATTGATCTGTCATTTAAACCAATGAAAAAGGATCGATAAACAGGTTGTTCGCAAAGAACGCTTTAATAATCGATTCTTTACCACAGATTCAAATGGGGAAATATTGACAATCTTTAACGCCTCGCCGCTGCGTTGGTATACCGACAAATATCCGCATGCAGTTATTTCAAGGAAAATCAGATAATTGGGAACGAATTGTATGCCGACCGCTACAGAAGCCGCCGATAATTCAGGAGAAATTCTTCAATTTGTGTATACACACGTACCGCTGCAAAATTAATTAGAGAAGAATAAAATTATCGCTGATAAATGAACTAAGAATGCCTTTTACTCAGAACAAGATTTGCCGAAATGAAATGTCTGAGGCAGGCATTTTTGGAAGATTTTAGTCTGTTTTCAGAGGACAAAATTAAGAAAATGCCGTTCCTTTTTACGTAACCTATACCTGGAGACCACTCGACGGTTAAACTCCATAACCATCTATTTGAGTTGCGACATTTTAAAATTCCTAAGCATGCTTTATATTTAGAGGGGAAATAAATCAAAATCATAGCTAGAACTTTTTCCCATATTTTTTCTATCACTCCCTGGCTACTTGTAAAAATTATGGGTTATGATGTTGATTTGATTTTCCTGTAAAATTTAGTTTTCAAGCAAAATTGAAGAAGTTGCAATCATGCACATACGTTGTTTTTGAGTGTAGCCATAGCATAGTATATCTCGGTTCAATTCTTTAGGACTGAATCATTTTTAGCGTTATGCGGGATGAACACCAATTAAAAAGTATCTAAATTAAAGGATAAACTACAGTGGCGAGGCGTGAGAGATCGATTATCGATATTTTCCCCTTTGAAGCTATGGTAAAGAATCGATTATTAAGGTGCTCGATGCGAGCAACCTGTTTATCGATCTTTTTCCATAGGTTTAAATGACGAAACTATCGATACATCCGCGCAAAGCTCGCTACGCCACTGATTGACCATTACTTCTTTCCGCTTCTTCATCCTCAAAAGTAATCGGATTTGAAAGCAACGAACAGCACTTTTAACTGCCAGTCATACATTGGCTTTGGTTAATTTGTCTCCCATGTATTTGATTGGTCAGTTTCTGTCTCAGCCATGCACTTTTTTTCTCTCCTCATTGCCGACATGACAAGTGATTCGATTGCTTTTAAAACCTCGCAAGTTTCTTTACTGATGAGCTCCGAGCTCTGTAAGAATGCCTATATTCTAGGGCTCGTTAGACAGAAGACACGTAAAGTTTTAAAAATAGCCGATTTAAGTATTGAATGAGAGGAAAAAATTGCAACGTTTTTTAACGATTTAAGGTTTAGTAGAGTCATTCTCACGGCGTTGTTCTCACTCCTTGACCCACTTCATTTCAAAGTGCGGCATCCGAATGAGGTTTGTAACAGTAAATCGGTTCTGTTTTGCATCTCTGTCGTGGATGAGTCAGAGTTTGCAAAATTGGCCGACAGTTTGCGTAGAATATCAGTGGAGAGATAAAAATGAGGGTGCGGGGGGCTGTGAAAGGTTGTCTTTGAAAACTGATAATTTTCTAACAGCCATCAATTTCGAGGGTCTGCGTCAGACCAAAAAAGTGAATTGATGATGTCATGCTCTATTAATTGTAAATGTTAATCTCTTACATAAAATTAATTTTTGAAAGTTTGCCCTGTACATCGTTCGGAATGTTGGATCTATAATCTCGCAATGCAATTCAAAATTAGCTCCATCAATTGGCTAATTAAGACTCCTCACTGATTCTTAAAAAGTCTCGAATGCACAGAACGTCAAAAAAAATCCCTTATTTGCATTTTAGTATCTTCCTGATTTCACGCTGATACCTAAAAGCAGCAGAATCCGTTTCAGTAGCCATCAGATGAATGCCTCCGATTTTCAGTTCATTTTTTACCTCCGCAAAGAAAAACGTTTAAAATTCGCTGGATACATCATACTACGCTCGATGGCTTCACTAAAAAATCACGTACCTCAAATTCGTATAATTATAGTTCTTGTGCGAATTTTATTCTTTAAATGTAAAACTTATCAACGCAGTGGCTTCAAAATTCCTCTGCTTTATCGTTACAGCGTTCCGTGGTTACACTGCAAAAATTTCGAGCCACTATGTTGGTTTTTTTTTACCACTAAAAAATAAAACACGTGAAAAAAATTAGAAATGTCACAATCGGGATATGTGATTATGCAGTTTAATTAATCGTGTTATCTCATAATCCAATCGAGTAGTGTGCAGCAAATACCATATTTACTAGGAATTTGCTCATCGCATAATTTTTTCATTTAAAATTCGCGCTCATCGGTATATATGAATCTTTCATAATTGCTTAAGCGCGCACACACACTCATATATTACACCAAACAGTTGTGTGACATTTGTATGTAAATGACATCGTCTTATGGAAATGTATGTTTATCATGTATGAATCATGATTCGACGTCAGTTACTTCCATCCTCCGATTGGTCGATCGAACACGTCGACGGCCAAAGTGCGAAACCGCGTATCTCCATCGCAGTGTTTCAAAATCTCCGCTACTATATTTATTTTTCAAAGAGAGGCGTACAACTTTGTAGCTTGGCTTTATACAAAATATTCTACCAACAGAGAAGGAAACTCAAGGAAGCTTTCAAGAAATAAAATTTACAATTTTTCTAAATGAAAAATAAAATATGACAGTAATCCGTTTGTGACGTCACAAACGGAGATACGTGTTTTCGCACTTTAGCCATCGACGACCTTCCCTAAAGATGTCAGGAAACAGACTTCGGTTTTAACGTCGACTGATTCAACTCAAAGGTGCCTGCAATGAAATAAAGATATTTTACATGGTTTTAAATGGGGAAAAATTCCGATTGCAATATCTGGCAACAGTGATTCAAGTATAAAGATAGGAACTCTAATACATTGTAAAAGAGTGTCATAGGGCACCACACAGTAATGGGTCAAGAGAGTATGATACTGATGTCAGTATTTCAACTCCGGGAGGTGATGGGATCCTCGTTTAAATGTACGCTCGCCAGGAGACTTAAACGCAGGGGTAAAAAAGCAAACCAACAAAATCGAAATTGAATTATTAAATCCAATATCTCGGTCAGAATGAAGCATATGGATGAGCGGACCATTTACGTGGCGTTTAAGAATCAGCATTTTGAAACCATTGATTTGTCGATCGAGGCAAGCTACCTCAGTGAGAATCGATTGTTTCACATACATTTAAATGGAAGAAAAGCTGTCTTGCCAACTTTCAAGAATCGCCGATAACTATCGCTTTGTCTATCAATTTAAATAATCAGCCCATAGATGCGGCCCCTCAAGCAGCTTTTATCCGAAGTAAATGTTCTAGAATTCCGAATCTTGTCGTCTATCAAGTGACTATCGTACATAGCATATGTATCCCCCCCCCCCCCCCGAGGGGCCCCTACAAATGCCCTATCATTAACACACTGAAATAAAAGACCGCTGCTGCCGTGCTAAGGAGATACGGCCTATGAGCCTTCAGGCGTTGCCAAATTTCCGATAAAGTACGAATTTGTAGGGCAATTTATGAATATTTTCCTTCTAATGTTCTAAGAATTGTATTCGCAGTTTACTCTACAGTATCTGAACATATCAAGAAACTATACTTGCGAATTTCCTCAAAATACATATTTCACCCCCAGAAATCTGGCAGCCTTCGAATGTTCGTATCTCATACGGTGTTTTTCTTTTTTTAATGGATTTAATATAAGGAAATACGCCGTATGAGCCTTCAGGCGTTGCCAAATCCCCCTCGACACATTGCGAACTTGTATGAAAATTTTTCTTCCAATTCTCTGATAATTCTATTCGCAGTTTATTCCACAGTATCTGAACATTTCAAGGAACTACACTCATGAATCTCCTCGAAAATTAGTATTTTGCCCCTGGAATCTGGGAGCCTTCGTATGTTCATGCCTCATACGGCGTTTTTCTTAGCATCGCAACGTTGCCAAATTTCCTCCAATAAAATGTTTATTTTCGAGGAAAGTTATGAATATTTTTTCTTGGAATTTTCAGGAACTTTAGGTGAAATTGCGGACTAAATTATCTGAAAAATTGTAAGAAAAACTTTCAAAAGTTTACCATTACATTCGTGTTCTATAAATGGAAATATGGCAACTTCTGGAGGTTCATACGGCGTTTTTCCTTAGCACGGCCGAACGGCATCTCGACTCGAAGCTATTAAGACAGCGACCGAAGTCCGAACTCCAAAGCTATCGGCTGAACGCCGCGCGTGCTGCGCGTCGCGTCGCGTTTCGGAAATGGGAAAGTTGTGACCTCCTTTCGCCTCCCCTCCATCGCGTGCGCTGCGCCCCTCCGCACACCAGCCCCCCCCCCCCCCCCCCCATCGGGTAGAGTCGGGTGTCGTGCCATCTCCAGCGCGGCGCTCACCGGATCGAGATGAAAGTAAGAGTGATCGTAACATGGGATATCCCGAGCCGTTTTAGCGGTAGGAAGGAGTGAGGAATTACAGGGAGAAAGAGCGCTGTCATAACGCTGACTCAACCGATGCGACGCGATGCGGTGAGGAAAAGAGATATTAATCGCTTCACGCCGACTCGCCGACCGCGGATTGAAGTTGTCTCCCATTTCGTAAAGTACCTCTATGGATAGAGTATGACCACAGCGGGCTGCAGCAATGTTGTGTTTGTCGCGTAGACATGTACTGCCGTGCTAAAGCGTCCAGCCCACCTACAAACTAGGGGCCTCAAAGAGGCTCATCGATGGAACTGTTGACTGTTGCCTTTCAAAGATCTTCGGGCCGACGATCTTTGAGGGTAACCGATGTGTTCGGGATACATCACAGATCAGATCTTGAAATTTTCAAGGCATTCCGTGCAGAAATGGCTGAGAAATAGAAGAATTAGTGCCAGTTTGAGAGCCCCAGTTTGTACGTGGGCTGGACGCTTAAGGAAGAACGCCGTATGAACATTCGAGAGTTGCCAAAATTCCCTCAATAAAACATATAAAACGATAAACAGAGCTGCCTCACCAAGTATCGATTGTTTTACATACATTTAAATGGAAGAAAAACAGTGTTGCCTACTTGCAATGTTTTTATGTGTTTATCTACTTTTCTAACACCGCGTTTAAGTCTCCAAGCATTCTGCCCCATGCAGATGATTTGAAAATGCAGATAATTAGGTTTCATCTCCATGTACGACTAGAAACTTTATTCATGCCTCATATTCTGACGTGTTTGATTTATATTTAAACCAATTTTTTGCATTGAATTTTGGAAACAATCAGCTTGAAACTTTAGAATGACTATGGTAATAGATGCAGCAGGCGATAAACGTCTATAAGGTTGGCAACAACCCATTTTCACCCACTCCCATTTTGGAGGGGCCACTCTTTCAATTCTGGCTATCGCTTATTTTATTATATTCACTTATTTTGTGTATTTTTCTTTCTTTTTTTTCAGAGGCTATCCCTTCTGGTCGCAGGGATTTTTGTATTCCTGACTATGCTGCTGGAGTCTGCCGCTACTCTCACTCCAAGGGCTCCAAATTTCCAATACTTTGAAAGGTTCGTATCGTTTTTATTTTAAATCATACATCATTTTACATCAAAAATCATTCTGCAAAACCTGTAAGTCCAATATATTTATTTTAATATTATAATGCCACGTAGATAGTTACTCTCTATTTGGATATTTGAGATACCGATTGATATCGGAATAAAAATTACGAACACTCTTTGAAAACCACGATTAGATGCTCTACTATTCTGTCATGGTAAGGAAGAACGCTAGAACGCGCCGCACGAACATTCGAGAGTTGGCAGATTTCCTTCGGTAATGTGTTCATTTTTGAGGAAAGTTATGAATATTTTTCCTTGAAATTATCAGGAACTTAGATGAAATTGCGAGAAAAATTATAAGAAAAATTGGGGAAAAAATATTCATAAGTTTACCAGGAAATTCGTGTTATATCAAAGGAAATGGTAATACCTGGAGGTTCATACGGCGTTTTTCCTTAGCACGGCAGCATTAGAATAATTTTATTAAGTAAGTAGAACTATTCTTATTTATTTATTTTGTCTAAAAAACATGTTTGAAAATTTTGCAGCATTTCCAGCTTCTTTTGAAATTATGTTGTCTATGTGGATCGCCCATATCGTTTACTAATTCCATTATTATCGGTTTTTATTTCAGACCAAAGTACCGATATCCTTACTATGACGAGAACGGCAATGGCAAGCTGCTCTACGGATATGGAGGGCCAGATTTGTACCCTTACAAATACTACTCACCACTCGAAGGAATCTACTGAATCTACCGAATCTTAACCTCGTTATTCTCTATTAACCCAAAGATTCGTAGTAGGAGAAATCCACGAAGAACGAAGTAGCGGATAAGTAGATATAGTTCCGCGTTCACAGGTTCACGGAACTTTGCTGGATTTATTTTTGCCTGTAATGCCAAAGTTGCGATATACTATTATTCGATAAATTTAGTATCACGCTATTATAAAAATCTAAAACAGCCGTGAAAATGATTGCTTTTACGATTGTTACGATGGAAATACTATTAGTTGTTTTAGCCACTCTAGTCGAGTGTGAGAACAACGAACTAACGATAGAAAATGTAGGTCAGAGCAATATCTAGGGGAAGGGTATGGTAACGTTAAGTCGTGCCATGCCCTTCCCTGCCAAACTGAAAGTTGTTTTCAATTTTGCAATTTGTGATTTTTAGCTTTCAAAGATTAGAGTACAAACGAATAACTATAATTTTAGATGCCATAGCAAATTTTTCATACCCGATGAAAGGAAATTTTTAAGGACTTACGTACTGAACAATCCATACCAGTCGCAAAAAAAAGAAGAGATCTTGTCATTGTAAAATAAAATTACTCACAATCAGTCCAAACTGAAGCAGTGAGGTCATTTTCGATCTGGGGTCGATGATCAGTATCAAACCAATTTTATGCCGGGATTAAGGGACATTCTTTTCAAAAATTACCAGCTATCAAGCACGTATCATATTATATCACCCTGTATCAATGTATTTCCCGATCGAGAATTTGAAAAGAGATCGTAAAAAACTGATTGCCCAATCGAAAATCTGCAGAGCACTCGTGCTGAAATATGCGTGCCGAACTTTTTTCATGTAAACGAAAATTGTGTTCAAAGAAACGTCAAAATATACGATCATTTTTCACGGCTGATACATCTTCTTTTATTTCACAAAGCTCCAGGGAAGAACTATCCTGAGATTCAATAAATTTGACAGCTGCACAGCACGAAGATACGGAATCAAAGTTTGTCATTCTTCGAGCAAGGCTCAATGTTTCGCTGATAATACGTGTGCATAAAATTTTCTCGGCGGTATTTTCCTTTCGACCATCTTCGAGATCTGTACATCATTTCCATGCGGGTTTAAAGTTTGCTATGCAAATTAGAGCGCTAGTGTTCAGCTGTTAGTCAGCGTTGTATATTGATTTTTAATCACTTAGTAATTATTCATTCTATAATTTTTTTTTCAGTCGTTAATTCAATCTCCCACCACTCCTAGATGTATCGAAAGAAAGGCAAAGCGAAAGAAAAGTTTGAATACCCATCAGTTTTGTAGGGAAAAACAAATGGAATATATTCACATTTATGAAAATACGTTCATGAAGGTTTGGACATGTTTTAGACCTGTATTAAATGTTTTATCAAGCCGCGATTTAAGACCATTCAATTTTAATTTCCAAAGAAAAGAATCAGACACTTTATAGAGGGTGGAACATACTCGCTGTATTTAGACGTCCTGTGGCCTGATGGTTGGGAGGTTGGATTAATTCAGGATATAATTTGTTTTGTAAAATATAGGTATAATTTTAACTCTTAGGTATAGATTTTTTTTTTCTTGAATGATATTTCAACCAGGGGTGGAATAAGTGTTACCAATATGCAAAAATGAATTTCATGTCGAAAGCGATTGAAAAACGAGAGCAGTTGGAGAGGATCCGGGATACGATACCTCGGGCTTCTGAATTGGCTATTTTATCGGCAATATAATCGATATACTTATTTTATGTGGGAGTGTGAAGAACACAAACTGAGGTCTCCATATTCCTCAATAAGGTGTGTTACACCAACGCTAATTTGGCGGGCTGCGCACAAGCGAATTTAAATTGAAGGGGTGTAAAAAGATGATCATTGATGACATGTAAGCTGATTCTAAAAGACCATTTACACTGGGCTGGACGAATTCCCGATGCAATGTTTTGCACAGATTGGATATGACATTGACAGCTTGATCCAGTCCAGATGGATGAAATCACCACGTTGGTTGTTAACGCTGAAACGGAACGGTTGGTGCCTTTCTAAGAAAGAAAGACGAAGGAGGATATGAAGAGGAAAAAACGCGAGAAAGAGAAGGAATAGAAGAATATAAACAAGTATAACAAGGGAAAGATAAAATGAACCCTCTTAATTATTGCTTTTTCAGCTATAGTGTCTGAGTAGAACTGTCTGCGGCATTTTCTTCCCTGAGCTCGTTTCAAATCCATTCCACTGAAAATTTAAAATAGCCTTAAATATAATGAAGTTTTTTTATGATGTTTTCTCTCTCTCTCTGTAAAATGACTACATTTTTTTCAAGTATTTTTTTTTCTTTTTCACCTATTTAATTGTTCCGATTGAATAGCTGTCAATGAGAGAATCACATGATTTACTTTTCTTTTTTTTTCATTTATTATTTACGTTGTGATTCACTCGTCTGAGAAAGTGAAATTTTGGATTTATATTTTTTTGGCCCCTTTGATACAACGTCCTTGTAAAGTAATCCGTAGCGCATTTCTAATGTGGGACATTGGATCGTTTTTTGTAAATGCTCCACCTAAAATCCCAGCGCTTTAAGGGAACGTTGAACGCTCGAGACTATTAATATTTTGGCCGGTGAAGATAACTTATTTCTGTTTTTTCCTGTTGCCGTTCTCTTAAACAAATGTAGTATTAATAGAAAGTGCACCTATTCAACGGAGAATCATATGTAAGTAAAATATCATTTATGTATGTGTTCACTTCATTCTCTATATTTATTTGTAAGCCTAGTTTTCCTCCTTGTCTTCTTTTATACGCCTAAATTCTTTATTTTTTTTAAAAAAAGAAATTAAAAAGAAAAAATTGGATTGTATATGTTATTGCTTAATATAGGCTTCTCTTCAATACTAGTACGTTGTTTATCGGTAGTTGGGAAACTTTTTTCTTCTGTTGTCTGTTCTATACTTTTTTCCTTTCAATGTATGACAATAACATTAAGTACTTATATAGTTAAGTAGTATTTTTAATTTATTCCTGTATTATCAAATTATTAATTTTTTTACGATTAAAGAGTCCCTAGAATCAAAATATTGAGCATGTAGAAGTTTAAAAAAATTTGTCTCCTTTTCAGGATCAAAACACTACACATTTCTGATTTTTTATGTTATGAATTACCTATGAATTTAACACAAGGTGAAAAGATCAAGTTGCGTGATAAATAGTTTCCGTAAATTTATTACAAAGGTATAAATTGTATAAGTTTTGTACAGGAAGCTTATTGTTTTGATCCTAGAGGGTCTTTAAAATTAGGTTTCTAAAAAAATTTTGTAATAGAGAAAAAAATCCATCGAAAAAGGCCACGATTGCAATACAAATTTTGTAAATACTAAATTTTAGAGTGTATCGGTATTTTGCGAATGTTCTTTTTGTTAGTTGGAATACGTTGTTTTGAAATCGGATTGTTATCATGTGGAAGTCGAAAGATTGTTTAATTTATTGATAATATATATATTTTTTATAAAGTTTTGTATTATTCCGCATTCAAGGATGATTTTCCTTCTATTTTTTAGGATTTTTCCTCAGTTCTCTGGATTCATGAAATTCCACAAAATCTTTCCAACACCCATTCTACAACCTAGAATCTACTTATTTTGGTCATAATCACGGAAAAGATAACCACTAGAAAATATTTACTCTCGCTGCTTGTGCAACAACGAATGAATCGAAAAGGATAACTATGATGTTGCAAATGATCAAAAGAAAATGCATGCAGAAAAACCAGCGATCGTTCAATGATGAAACATTTTATAGAAAAGGCAATGCAAATAGCGATGCCAAAAAAGATGAAACACTCTTTTAATACTTCAACAGAATACGTTGTGGATTCACAAAGATGCTGCTTTCCATTGTAATTCTGCGTGTCAATTAAATCGTGTTAAATCCCCTTCAGATTTATGAACGATCCAACCGCTTAACAAGTGCAGTATTGTTACCAGCTTCTTTACTGACGTTTCTAATTTGTTCACTGGACAGGGAAATTTATAAATTTTGATACTTTGATAAATACTTGCGATTTAGACATTTATCTATCACTAACTGAAACCAAAATTTGAAACTAGCAACTGCTTTTCTCCTCAAGAACGCATTATTCGAAAAAGAGACAAAAAAAACTTTTAGTTTAAAAGTTATTCTATCATAAATTTTGGAATGTGATACGTTTAAAGAACTTCCAATAGCTAATAAATTGGGGGCGAAAAATCGACTTTTGAATATATTTGTACATCGAGGGATTTACTCTGTTTTCATTGTTACATGAGAAACAATTTTTTAACTATGGTAGCAATAATTTCAAAACTCAATAATTTTTTTTACTCATCCATGAAGAATGTGTTACTAGGGAGATTTTCTTATGTTAAAAAATCTCATCTGGAATATCACATTTTTTGTCAGTCCCATAGCTAAAAAAACGCTGCTTTTGCAACAAAAATAAATTAACTATAGAAACGGACATTTTAATCCTTTTGCATGTAACAAATGGCAAACACATGGTTTGTGTAAGAACAAATGGTAAAAAAATGTTAAAAATATGATAAGAAAAATGTCTTATTGTTTTACTTTCAAAAAATAAATCTTTGAACATGTTTTACATGCCGGTACAAGAAAAGAAAAGAAGGAACCGAACATTCCAAGTCCAGCACGACTGGAACAATGAAATTCACAATAAGTAATATACACTATTTGAGGTCAGAATAATAATAGAAAAAACAAAAAATATAAAGAATTGGGGGGGGGGGGGCTCTGGGTTCAAGTTCATTAGAGCAGTATTTCCCATTAATCTTTTATTTTAATATTTGCTTTACAAGTCTCAAAGAGTTTAAGCAATTCGCAATGTTTAAAGTGCATATTGCATTCTATGTATAAGACTAAGTGGTAAAATATCGCTCGGTCCACACTATTGTCACAAAATGATGTCTTTCAATTTTTCCTCGTGATGATGATGATTGACTGACCTAACATTTAGTAATAAAAATGTAGCTAAATGAACTTGCTCAAGTTATGCTCAATGGTATCGGTGAGTTGTCATCAGGCAATAATGAATTGGTAGACATCAGTAGTTCTCCTCATAGCATGTTTAATTCTCAACAATGAGTCGTAGGTCTTCCTCAGGTTGGCGCCCCCTGGGAGGTCATGAATATTTAATTAAGGTCCCCTAGCCTAGTACTGCCGTGCTAAAGAAGAACGCCGTATGAACATTCGAGAGTTAACAAATTTCCTACGATAAAATGTTTATTTTTGAGGAAAATCGTGAATATTTTTCCTTGAAATTTTCAGACATTTAGATCAAATTACAGACAAAAGTATCTGAGAAATTGGCAGCAATTTTTTCAAAAATTTTCCTGAAAATTAGTGATTTGCCGGAGGAAATTTGGCAACGCCTGAAGGTTCATACGACGTTTTTCCTTAGCACGATAGAGTACTACTCAAGTCTTTAACGTACATAATTTTCTTGGAGACTTAAACGCAGGAGTAGAGAAGTAGATAAATGCACAAAAACATCGTCACTGACCATTGGCAGCTGTGAACGTGAAAAACTGATAGAAGGAGTTTATTACTTAATTTTTCAATGAAAAAATGTTTAAAATATTTAACCGTGACATGCATTTTAATATTTGAAGTGTGCCAACCTACTAACAATTTCAATATTTCTGTCATACTCTGAGTACGTCTGATTTCGTTGACGAGACATATTTTAACGGTGATGGAATTTTAATCCTGTCATATACCACCATGCTAAAAAAAGCGTCGTGTAAGCATCTAAAGGGGCCAAATTTCGCCCATGAACTATTGATTTTTGAGATAAACCCCGGTCGTGAACATTTTCCCTTGAAATTTTGAGGCACTAAATCTAGCTGTCACTAACTTTAAAGGAAACGTCCGTAAAATTGTCTAGAACATTCGTATTTTATGGACAAAAATATAGCAACCTGTCAATATATAAACGACGCGGTTCCTGAGCACAGTAGAATTCTGCCACGCTAAGAAAGAGCGCCTCATAAACATTCAAATGTCGCCAAATTTGCCCGATAAAATATTTATTTTTATAAAAGTTTTGAATATTTTGCCTTTAAAGTTTCAGAAACGTTAGATTCAATCGGGAGCACACTCATTTAGAAAATTCATACAATTCTGAGGAAATTCGGATTTTATCAAAGGTAATCTGGCAACGTTTAAAAGCTCATACGGCGCACAATGGACCGAATCCATGGGAGAGGTTGGACATGAATTTTTTGACTACGAGCGCAAATTTAGATGTTAATTTCGTCAAATTTTAAATTTTGAGGGGTGATCCTTAGAGAAAATTTTACGAGAAAACCAACGGGACCATTTTGAAGACCTTAAAAGTTTGTAAAAACGGAGTTATGAGCTTTTAAAGTTTTAAATTTTGTCCAACATCTCTTATTGACTCGATCCACTGTGCGGCGTTTTGCGTTAGCACGGCAGAATTTTTCATCGATTTTGTAATGAAGCTTTCGTCTCTGAAAGAATTTACTGAACTCAAAGAGAAGAGCCTTTTCAATCGAATTTAGGTCATGGTCGAAGAGACACCCCTAACATCACCTTACCAGCCTCTTCGCGACTTCCTGGAGATCAGAGAAAGATGTATGGATTTTGAAATGATCACATCACGTCGTTTCTTTAGATACATCCGTTGGATTTTCTGTTGTAGTCGTCGTTGTTGATGATTTTGCTTTTTGTGATCTTTGGGTCTGGTTGTTGCGTTTCACCTTCGCCTGAAACAAGTACTTAGGTATAAGTTACAACAATAATCTTTCGACCTCTTATATCTTAGGCGAGCACTCAAATGGATCTCAAGATTTACATTTTTGGTCTGATGTGGTGATTCATTTCCGAGGTATCACAACGCGGATTCAAATTTTTCCTTGATATCGACCGGACCAGTGTGGAGCTCTACATGTTATTTGGACCGAGTTCATCAGAAAGGAACCAACCCACATCAAGTTGAAACTGAGAAAAAGAGGGTGGCCAGACTTTTTACCCAATTTTGTATGATCCCAATTTTTTATCGTCCATTTATAAAGTTAGTTAAACAGCTTTTTGTCTGCAATGCTCTATGAACCAATAGTTTACTAAGCCCAGTTATAAGCTATGGTATAGGTGATGAGATTTCGCCAAATAATGGAATGTACTCCTTTGATGCCCAAGCTGGGTCACCCAAGGATCGCTGAAAACACGTACTCCCATTGGCGGATCCAGCAATTTGGCAACACCGAATTTCCCCATTTAAACCTTTGGAAATAAATCGATTCTTGGAGGGGCCAGGCGCTCCAGGTGCTAGGTTTAAATGGAGGAAATTCTGTGTTGCCAACTTGCTGGATCCGCCTCTGCGTACTCCGCAGGTTCTATAAGGCTGGTACATCCGAGCCGAGATGTAGGTCTACAAATACATCTTAAAAAAATAATAAGACATCAAATTGAAAAAAAGTACAAAATCAAATATCAACACAACCGAAGATAGGAGAGACGTTTTTGGGTTTGGTTATCATAAGTTATCTCCCGAATGAGAGCGGCAATTCATTGGCAGCATGGAGCGCAGCATCGCGAGCTCACGCCTAGTGCCACAGCGCCTTCAATTTTTCAGATGCAACACGGACATCCATCAAGCACGAATAGTTGTATCCCTGCGCCGTCATCAACGCGCGACCTTTCCCTTGCTCTGTCCCCATGTTGTGTTGGTTCCGTCCGTCTTTTAGCCGAAGACGCGAGAGATGTAATCGGACCTTGTTTTTACCTTTTCTCTCGAATCAAAACGATACCTCATTGACGGCATAGAGCGGAGCATCGCGAGTCCGCACGCATCGCGCCCTCAATTTTGCAGATACAACACGGATATCCATCAAGCACGAATAGTTGTATCTCTGCGCCGTTATCGAAGTGAATACTTTCTCTTACTCTGTTTCCGTGTTGTGTCGGTTCCGTTTGTCTTATTTGTAGCGGTGCTTAAAGGGCGACGTGAGCAACACAGCCAAATGACTTGGATTAAATTTGTTGGCCAAATTAGATATCGGTGAAAAAAAATTGGGTCAAGTATCTAGCTACCAAAAAGAGGTCTGAAGTTTTATTTCTCCATAAGAATCAACGTAGAATGTAAACTTCAACCCCTCTTGGGTTTTGGACTCAGGTAGACTTTTGAGGCGAAGGCAATCAAAGTTCTGGTGGAATATGTACCAATCTGTTGCAAATATTATGCTAGAGTGTGGTTATGCTCCCAGGACTATGATTACCTTCACTCAAAACTCTATCTATAAGTCCGTTTTTCATATTTGAGGGGCTCGGAGGACAAGGCGAATAAGTGCAGTTTTTGTTATTTCGAAAAATACGTTTTTGAAATTACGAAATTACACGAATCCCTCACTGGAAAAAAAAACACATTGAATCTAGAGTCCAGACTCTTGAAAACATTGACAAGAAAAAATACTCTTGATTCAATCAGATTTTTGCTTAAATCAAAAGGAAATCCGCTCAAATTAAGAGGCTTGGTTCTTGATTTAAGCAAAAATCCGATTGAATCAAGAGTATTTTTTCTTGTCGATGTTTTTAAGAGTCTGGACTCTAGATCTAATGTGTTTTTTTTCAGTGCTTACACGGTGAAAAGAAAGTTCAAACTGACTTTTTCATGCTTAAAAATTGGAATTTGGGAGCGAATTTTTCGCAGAATATGCATTGAGACTATTTTTACTTGAAATCATCAATATATCATTTTTTTTCACGAACTGCACTCATGCGCCTTGTCCTCAAAGTCTCTCATGTATCCTTGTGCAGTAGGAAGTTTCTTAGAGGCAGAACTTACTTTTTCCCTGTTTTTCCCAAAAGAGAAATATCCTCCAGAGCCAACATTGACGTCACCCTGGCCTAGCATGGCGACCAAGTCCCTGCCTCGAGGACCGTATTTCTCCTCGTAGCTTTTTCTGTAACGCAGACCGTCGTCAGGCCCAAAAGATATCCTCTGTACATTCTTGGCTGAGGAGGCCATGAGGAAGTCGATTAAACTAATTCCTTCGCCCGGCAGAGGGGCGGCCGTACCAATTGCCACGACGTTTAAACTCCACAGAATCACGCATTGTACCTGAAAACAGTAGTCAGAGATCACAAACTCTCCTTTGAAATGTCAGCGCAAAGCATAGAGGATTTATAATTATTCAAACATTTTTGATGGAGGCAAAATGTCTTCCAAGGTGGAGGAAAAATGAGATAGCTATACTGCACTACAGTTTAGAATCAGTAATTCTGTGTCATTTCGTCGGTTTCCTCACGAAAGATCGTAACTACATTCCAATATTGTCAAGTTTCCCCCTTATTGTTAGTTATTGTAACTTTGCCAAGAGAATCTTGGACATTCCTGACTGAAAATTTCAATGATTATTCCTATAATCTCGCGTGCAAAAATCAGTAAAATTTTGGAGTTGAATTGCACAGATATATTCGTGTGAATAATTTAATTGTTTGAGTCAATTTTGCAACTTGGGAATAGAGTTACGCTCCTTCGTCCCGGAAACGACGATTTGACGCAAAATATTCCAAAAAATATATTATTCGGGAGCATAGGCGGATCCAGATACTTT
The DNA here is from genome assembly GCF_918797505.1 of Bemisia tabaci. NCBI lineage: Eukaryota > Metazoa > Arthropoda > Insecta > Hemiptera > Aleyrodidae > Bemisia > Bemisia tabaci. Next base: position 50,770,203 of record NC_092798.1, read on the forward strand.
GTGGGGGGGGGGGGGCGTAAGGTAGGTCAAGGGTGCTTCCCTTAGAAGAATTTCAGAATTTTGAAGCATTAATACGCAGTTCGAGTCAATTTTGTCATGAATAAGAAGCGTCCTTTCTTATTCAATTCTTCCGTCTCTTCCTTCTACCTTTCTCCCCTTTCCCCCCTTTTTTTCGGGCAAACAAGGAGGCGGAGGCGGGGGCGTGCGCATCTTACACCCCTCTGGATCCGCATGTATGTTCGGGAGCAACTCAGATTTTAAGGTTGAGAAATGAATATTTGAGAATTGCGCTGATGCAGTTTGCCGTTACTATTGTCACCGTTCAAAGTGGATTTTGGATTCGGTAAGTGGACATGTTTGAATCGAAAGAAACTGTATCCATACTGACATGAGCCTCGAGATCCACAAGGTTTCATGCATTTTTTATAGCATACAGGACAGGATTTATCCCATAACGGATATATTTCCTTTTGATTGAAATCTGTCCAGATTTGTGAAGATGCACGTCAAAAATAGAACACCAGCAAAAGGAAAGAGAGGCACGGTATGGAAAGTTGCCTAACGAGTGAATTGCAGGCAATTTACACGGGCAAAGAGACATCAACTGAACTGAACTGTAATTATGTGAACTGCAGGCGAGGAGAGGACACTGCTCAGGCCGACAATGCGTCGTTTGCCAGAGAAGAGAATGTTCCCCATTCCAAGGTTGTAAAATTGATTCAACAATCCTCTTTTTATATGGTTATGGCTGTGCAACATCCTTCCAAAGTCGTGCTAATTTTTGCCCATGATTTTAAAAAAATCAAGGAGACTTCTATTGAAATGTTTTGAGTGGAAATTATTCAACACTGACATTATTTTTGAATCTGTGGTCCAAGAAACGGTGAACTAAGGTGGAATATATGCCTTTGAAATGCACAGAAGAAATCTCGTTTAAACCTAGACTTCAATCGAAGTGGCAAAAAACTACAGTTAAACCCAGAAGTTTGGTTTCGCGTCGAGGCTGAAACCGCAACGCGCTTAATTCAACAAGGCTATTATTTTTAAGGCGTTTTTTATTCTTCATGTGAAGATTTTTTCTATATCTCCAAAAGTATAACGAAAAAATTGAGTATTCACATTTGGACAGAATGTCAAAATAATCCTGGGCATGTGGTTACTGGGTTTTCAAAATTTCGGGGCAATTTATTTCAAAGCTGCCAGCTGCCCTCATAGACGAAACTTCCCGGAGATGGTTCCGATGACTTACATTGGAAAAAAAAACACATTGGATCTAGAGTCCAGACTCTTGAAAACATTGACAAGCAATTATCACTCTTAATTCAATCGGATTTTTGCTTGAATCAAAACGAAATCCGCTTAAATTAAGAGGCTTGGTTCTTGATTTAAGCTAGATTCTGATCGAATCAAGAGTTTTTTTTTCTTGTCGATGTTTTCAGGAGTCTGTACTCTAGATACAATGTGTTTTTTTTCCAGTGTACTTTTCAATCATATAACAGTAGCTTGTACTTTTTATAAATAATGACACCGTCTATAATTTTTTACTTTAGAGCCTCTCTTTATCGGAGAAGAGCGCTCAACTGTTATCTACGTTGGCGCGTTTTTGAGTTCCCCGAAGAAGATAACACCGTTGAGATGAAAGAACACTGAAAAAAAAACACATCGGATCTAGAGTCCAGACTCTTAAAGGCATCGACAAGAAAAAATACTCTTGATTCAATCGGATTTTTGCTTAAGTCAAGAACCAAGCCTCTTAATTTGAGCGGATTTCATTTTGCTTTAAGCTTAAATCTGATTGAATCAAGAGTATTTTTTCTTGTCAATGTTTTCAAGAGTCTGGACTATGGATCCAATAAGTTTTTTTTTTCCAGTGAACTTGCTCATCCAAATTTCAACTATCAGTTTTGGGAAAAGCTCACTGCTGCCAAAAAATAAATTATAGAAAAACGATTATCGTTCTCCGTACTTTGACATTTGAAGCATTCAATAAAGGTACCTATCATAGATTAATTAGCCCCTCTCCTCTATCTTGTTGATAAGCTGGTGCTCAATTTGAGCACATTATGTCACTAGTATACTAGAATTGAGTGACTTGGAGGACAAGGCGCATAAGTGCAGTTTTTGAAATTTCGAGAAATAAATGTTCGAAGTTTCGAAATTACATGGATCCTTATAGCGGAAAGAAAGTTCACACCGACTTTTTGATGCTTGAACATTGAAATTTTGGAGCGAATTTTCCACAGAGTATGCATTAAGACTAGTTTTACTTGAAATCATCAATATTCCAATTTTTCCAAAAAATGCACTTGTGCGCCTTGTCTTCCAAGCCCCTCAATTCTAGAGGCAGGTTGAAATGAGAAGCGCTCCCTATCGGCTGAGTGTTCAAAAATCGTGACACAAACTGTAATTATCGAGAAAAGAATACACTTACATATTTAAAGATATCCATCTTCCTAAAAATATCCAAAGTCCGAATAATTTACACTTTCAACATGGAATAATACCTCCTTTAAAACTCTATCTACGTGATCTACGGGAACTGGAAACGAAACAACCGGTTCATGACTGGAGTGCGCTCCGCGGTTAAAAATCGATGCGGGATCGCCGAAGAAGGAAGCCGGTGCGCAAGGTGCAATGAACGTCGGCAAGTATCAATTCCAAATGAGTGTTGATCTGACCAGAGTAAGTCTTACTGCCCCGGCAAAAAAAGCCAGCTTGCCGCACTCGACCGGGTTTTTCAGGAGAGCGCGAGGGTTTCGGGGCCACGATCCGCACGATTTGGCAACGCTGGATTCTGAAGTGGGAAGAGGGGGTCGGGGGCACTGTTTCGGATCTTGGATCAGATCGCGCGCGCACAAGAGGAGATGAATTCAGGAAGTCAGGAGCTTAAGGATTACAACTTTCTTTTTCTCGTCTTACATGACTCGGTCTCGACGTTGCCGCTGATCGTGGGCGTCGAGACGAAACGGGACGTATTCATGGTAAAAGGAACTGTGCACTGAAAAAAAATTCTCGGCGCGTTTTTACCAAGGTCCGTTGGTACCTTTACCATCTCACTTTTTTTACCAATTATTGGTGATTTTACCAAGACAGACTGGTAAGCTTACCTAAAAACCGGTAATTTACTGTTTTTCTCAGGTAAGAATACAACTTTTATTGGTAATCAATTCCCGGTAACTTGGCCATTTTATCTCGGTAATTCTACCACAGTCGATGAAAAATATTGGCGTTTTTACCGGGGTCCAGTAAAATTACCGAGAAAGTCAATAATTTTACCGAGATTTCTCGGTAAATTCCATAAATGGTAATTTTACCAAGAAAAAACTGGGATCAAATAGAACCCTGAATTCTTGGTAATTTTACCCTTTTCTTCGTAAATACACCGAGATTTTTTTTTCAGTGTGCACTGGAAAAAAAAAAAAAAACACATTGTATCTAGAGTCCAGACTCTTAAAAACATCGACAAGAAAAAGTACTCTTGATTCAATCAGAATCTAGCTTAAACCAAGAACCAAGCCTCTTAATTTAAGCGGATTTCGTTTCGATTCAAGCAAGAATCCGATTGAATCAAGAGTATTTTTTCTTGTCAATGTTTTCAAGAGTCTGGACTCTAGATCCAATGTGTTTTTTTTTTCCGGTGTGTTGCACGCAAACCCTATGCACATAGTTTCTTTTTGCCACTGAAAAACAAAGTATGGTAATATCTGCAATGAGTCTACTTGATTTTTTACACAGTGATGCTATTTAGTGAAAATAACCAGAATTACGGTAGTATTCACCAGATCTCTGGCTATACTTAACGTAATATGGCAAATGCTATACCATAAGGTCTGGTGTTCATTGGCATACTCGGATCACTGTGTCAGGGTTTGATAAAACCTACAATCTTTTTTTTCAGTGATTTTCGGTGGTTATTTTCACTAAATAGTATAACTGTGTAAAAAATCAAGTAGACTTATAGTAGATGTTACTGAAAATTTTTCTCAGTGTAAAAGCCCGATTGAAAATAGGAAGGAACTGTTTTACAACTCGACTTGTATAATTACAAAAAAAAAAAAAAAGCGCGGAACCCGGTATCTGAATTTCGGTGTTTCAAAATTTCCACTCCCTCTTGATTTTTCCAAAGTAAAACAGGCAAACTTCAAAGCCTGTTTATGCAGAATATTCTGTCGACAGATGTAAAAAATCAAGAGGGTTTTCAAAGAATTACGTTGACTATTTTTCTATAGAGAAAATAAAATTTGACAGGAATTCTGCAACGTCGCAAACGGAGATGTGTGGTTTCGTTCTATTGGAATAGCGAGGAAAAGTCACAAGACGAAGAATTAGGGGAAATTAATCTCGAACTCGTAAAAATTAAATGCATAAGTTCACCTCTCAATATCAAAACCAAAATAAGGGTTTTTTCCGGCCGTACTTTCTTGGTTTGTAATATTTTTGCAATTGTTATATCGCAGGCCAAAGTGCGAAACCACGTGCCTCCATTGCGATGTTACAAAATTTCCACTCCTTTTTTATTTTTTCGAAGAGAGATGAACCAACTTTTTGACTTGACACACTTACAGAAAATTCTGCCAACAGAGGAGAAAAATCAAGGAGGTTTTTATGAAGTTAAGTTGACTGCTTTTTCGAAGAGAAAATAAAGTATGTCAGCAAATCTGCAACGTCGCAAACGGAGATGCTTGGGTTTGCATTCGGCCATCTATATCCTTCTTCACTGGAAAAGAAACACATTGGGGCTAGAGTCCAGACTCTTGAAAACATTGACAAGAAAAAGGACTCTTGATTCAATCAGCTTTAAGCTTAAATCAAAAGGAAATCCGCTCAAATTAAGAGGTTTGGTTCTTGATTTAAGCTTAAATCCGATTGAATCAAGAGTATTTTTTCTTGTCGATGTTTTTAAGAGTCTGGACTCTAGATCCAATGTGTTTTTTATCCAGTGTTTCATCGCAGTAACGGTTTAAACTAGCGCGCAAGCGCAGAGTCGTTGCTCCCATAGGCCGGGAGGATGAAAAAGTTAAAACGCCTTCGTCGATGTGTATATGCAACCCAGACATCCTTGAAGTTCGAATAGTTGTATCAAGGCGTTATAACCGACATCGCGTCGCGTTCTCGTGCAAAACGAGCCCTCATGCCGCTCGATAAAACTAGTGAATACTTTGCTGTGCATTTATCACTCGCACTTCTTGGAAATTAACAAATTCTTTCAAGAAATATTCAATAATAACCGTTAATATTATTGTACGGTTTGGTACTTGAAACGTGCAGTAATGTTTTTGGTGACCTTTGTGGAAAGTCAAGAGTGTAAGCTGCTGTGCTAAGGAAGAACGCCGTATGAACCTGCATGCGTTGCCAAATTTCCTTTGATAAAACACGAATTTCTTGCTAACAATATGAATATTTTTCTTCTGATTTTTTAAATGATTTTGCTCGCAATTTCAACTTAAGTCCCTGAGAATTACAAAGAAAAATATTCATAAATGTCCTCAATAATAAACGTTTCATCGAAGGAAATTTAGCAACTCTCGAATGTTCATACGGCGTTCTTCCTCAGCGCGGTAGTCAGGGTGTGAAATATGAAGGCGTGAGAGTTGAAGCAAACCTGTGATATCGTCAGGTTACTTTTGAAACAAGATATCACTGAAGAGAATTTCAGGTATATTGAAAAACAAAACAAAAAAATTGTCCATTAAGTATAGCTTCTTCGATGCATACATGTTTAATTATAATTTTTTTCATACTTCTTTTTTATCAATGTTACTTTTAGGTACAAATGTGATCCGTTCTGCTCCGCGACTGTTTGTTTTTACTACCTCAATATCTCAAAGGAAATCGCATATTAGAATAATTTCGCGGTACCGAAGGAATCAAAACTGCTTGTATCATACGTTGCTAGCGCGGCATAAAATTGTCGCAAATTTTTCTACGATCATTTCTAATTTTTTCTATACTGTTGAACACAATACTGCCGTGCTGAGGAAAAACGCCGTATGAACCTTCAGGCGTTGCCAAATTTCCTTCGATTAAACACAAATTTTTGAGAAAACTTATGATTATTTTTCTTCCAATTTTTCAGATTACATTGTTCGTAATTTCACCTAAAGTCTCTAAAGATTTCGAGGAAAAATATTCATAAATCTCCTTAAAAATACACATTCTGTCGGAGGAAATTTGGCAACTTTCGAATGTTCATACGGCGTTTTTCCTTAGCACGGCAGAATATTAATGCTTTTTTACGTGTTGCTGCTCCGCTCATTTCAGGGTGCAAGGGCATCTCGTTTGGAACCAGAGCAATTTTTATATGAGCAAGTCTTGAGGTCCCCCCCCCTCCCCATTAACAATTCGAATCCGCTCCTGTCAGATTTTAAAGCCGTGCAACTTAGTTTTCCTACCCGCGGTTTTCGAATAATCGCGGATCATCGCGTATAATCGAGGCTAAGGGTGGTCCGTCCCGGGCTCCAGTTGCGGCCGAACTAAGGATCCATATATCGCAGCGATTATGTTAAAAAAGCAACTTTTGACATGTAAGCCAATAATGCATAACAATATCCCATTGGCTGTGCGCATGGGAAAACAACAACAAAAATATGTGAAATGAAGAAAATTACAAGATTTGACATTTTAAGGCAAGATTTGATTATCAAAAAAATTACGCATTCAATCGAAACATCCATTTATTTGCCGAATGCGCTACTGCTCCCGTGGTTTAATCCTGTATTATTCCTGTGAATTCGAAATTTGTCGTGGCAAATGATTCTCTGGAATCGTGTGTAGGTCAGTTGCGTGGCGCACTTTGCGATACATCGATTGATTTGCCATTTGAACCTATGGGAAAGGATCGATGTGTTCGCGAGAGCTCCTTAATAATCGATTCTGCACCACAGCTTCAAATGGGGCGATACCGATACATTAACACTTCGCTATGGATAGAGGTATAAACGTTGTCTTCAGTAAAAATTTACGCAGATTTTTAACTTAGACGACGCAACAAATCATACGCCAAAAGGGAGCCCATGACTGATCTGCCGTGCTGAGGAAAAACGACGTATGAACACTCGAGAGTTGCCAAATTTCCTTCGATAAAATGATTATTTTCGAATATTTTTCCGGTACATTTTCAAGAACCGTAGGTAAAACTGTGAACGAAATTTTCTGAAAAATTGGAAGAAAAATGTTCACATATTTTCTCGAAAATTCATAATTTACCAAAGGAATTTTGGCAATGCCTGAAGGTTCATACGGCGTTATTCTTTAGTATGGCAGTAATCACCTCATTTCATCTGCTCACGTAAAAATCAATCATTTTTCGAGAAGCGTGATAAAGCTTTCGGGGTGGCAACGCTGGTCCGGTTTCTTTATGCCCACTGCGCGCTCTGTGGCGCGTCAATAATAGAGGGAAGGTGTTGGTAAAGAGATGCTTGCCACGCACATTACCGTTCAAAAACGAGTTGTGTCTCACATTTAATAATGATCACAATGGAGCGAAACCAGCCCCATTGGGTATTACGTCACCTGATCAAGTTTTTGTCTCCCGCCGCCCGGGCCACGTCCGGATATTGTTTGGCGATATGGACGGACCCCGGCTGTCGTCACAAACGTGTCGATCTTTGAATTTGGACCCGAACAAAACTATAGATCAATAGGTGATTGACACATTTCAAAGATTTACTCATTGATCTGGATTGGAAAGATCTAGATGGCCTCTGATCTAGACTGCCACGCTAAGCAAGAACGCCGTCAATCCATCAAGATTTTCCCGCGTTTTTTTGGAACTTAACATTTTATAAAATAAAAACTATTTTACCCATGCACCTCAAATTTTCAGGTTAAGTTCTTGATAGTATTTGCGAAAGAATTCTGTAAAAAAATTGTCCCAAGGGACACAAATTCTTATGCCATGATAGCATGATACATTGTTTCCAAAAAATTTAAAATGGCATTTACGGCGTTTTTGCGTTGCACGGCAGTGAAGGGCTTGGAGCGGTTGGAGAAAGAAGGAGAAGAAAACGAAGCGGGAAAGAAGGAGAGAGAGGATGAAGAAGAAAAAGAAGAAGAGGAGGATGAGGTGGAGAAGACCCCTAAAGTAACATTTACTTCCTTAAACTTTCCGCATTCATCTTCTTTTATAATTTCTGAGAAGAAGTCTGTGTCCTGAGAAAAGCGCGCGGTTGGTACTGAAGTAATGTTACGAATATGATTATTTCAATTCGCAGTTTGACTCAAATGGACGATTGTTGTTTGGTTAGTAAGATCACCGTGTCAACAACGTGATGCGTGCAATGCTCATGAGGATAAAGATGCATCAGATTAATCATTCAGCTGTGCTGTAACGTGCATATATTTGGAGACTTAAACGCCGAGTAAGAAAAGTAGACAAATGTTTGAAATCACCATTGCCGGTCGTTACCAGGTACAAACGGGAGCACTTGCCTTTGGGAAATTTTCCCTCTTTATTCAATCTTTCTCTCCTTCAATCCCTGCCCCAAGAACACCCCCCCCCCCCCCCCCCCGGTTTGGCATCCCAAATAAGACTCTACAACAAAAATGTTTAAATGATTTTACGAGTCCATACAATACAATGGACCACTAGACAAGGTACGAATTTCAGCATTCTGATACATGTTTCTCAACCAAAATTTCACGTAGAACACGATACTCACAACGAAAATTACCAAAATCAACTCCTGACGAAGATATTTGATGATTCTTGATGCGTGAATTCAAACCACCCGCTCATGAAAACTCAATGCTCTACGTGATTCACATCGCGCGCTAAATGTTTATCATGACAGTCTCTGCGATGTAAAAATCTTCAACTTCAATCTTGACACTTTGGCTCAGCTATAGCAAATTACCAATAGTTTGAACAACACATGGTGGAAAATGAACATTGCTCGACTGAGAAGCTTGCTGAAACCGTTGTAGTGCGCGATTTGACTCACGTAGAGCTTTGAGTTTCTTGTGAGCGGGCAGTTCAAATTCCTCGTGATCAGTGCGAAATAAAAACGTTGATATCTTCGTTAGAAGTTGATTTCGGTAATTTTCGTAGTGTGAATCGTGTTCTACGTGAAATTCCGGTTAAGAAACATGTATCAGATTGCTTAAATTCGTACCTTGTCTAGTGGTCCATTGTAAGTTTTTACCATGAAACTGCAACACTTTGCACCATTGATAAGTCAATGTTTCATCATTCCAATCATCCATCAAATTATAATTTCGACAAATGCTATTTTTAAGCAATAGAATATATTACATGTGTGAGAAAGATAGACGATATGCAGTTCAAAAAAATTGCAACCTATAATTCGCTTGTATTGCAATTTTCAACAGGAGGTGACCCTTCAACTACCGGAGAGACAACATGCACAACACTCCGATACAACATCAATCTGCAGTTTACCATGCCGTTGTAACCTGTGTCACTAGGGATACTCTATGTGCAATTGACCAATTTAGTAGCTGCGTCATTCTTGCTATATTCGACAGATCGATTAAATCATAAGTCAATTATTGACTCATTAAATACGAGACATTTCGATTGCAAGAGATGCATTTTACCCCGTTGACGCAAATCAGAAACAAGGTCATGTGTTTGTTTACAGTTGATACATCTAACCACCTGTAAGTTATAAAACTAAAATGCAGCCTTAGATCAGAATGTTCCTTTCACGAATACGTTCTCAAAGTTTGATGAAGATATAGAGAAAGATTATGCCCAGTTTGAAAACGTACATAAAGAAAACTAGATCTGAACTGTTGTATCAGTTTCAACACTAGAGGTAACCTGTCGTGCTGGGAAGACACCGTATGAGCCTTCACATGTTGCTAAATTTCCCCTTAAAAATACTTATTTGTGGAGAAAATTATGCCTATTTTACCTTAAAATTTTCAGATATTTTAGATCAAATTACGAACACATTTTTTCGAGAAATCTGAAGAAGAATATTTATAAAGTTTTCCGAAAATTCGTGATTGTCAAAGGAAATTTGGCAAAGTAAGGCTCTTATTGCGTTTTTCCTCAGAACGGCAGTAACCGCCTGGAGTGCTGCCGTGCCAAGGAAGAACGTCGTATGAACATTCGAGAGTTGCCAAATTTCCTTCGATAAAATATTTATTTTTGAGGAAAATTATGAATATTTTTCCTTGAGATTTTCAGACGTTTTAGATCAAATTACAAACACAATTATCTGAGAAATTGGTAGCCAAATATTAAAAAAAAATTCTGAAAATTAGGTCTTTACCAGGGGAAATTTGGCAACGCTCGAAGGCTCATACGGCGTTTTTCCTTAGCACGGCAGAGTGAGGGGCCCGATTTTGGGGTTTTGCGCAATTTCCGGCAGAGACAAAAGGAAACACGCGGGTACAAAAACAATGAGCCGATGTCCTTGCCGGAAAATAGAAGCGTTGATGGACCGAAGACAAGTGGATTCCGTGTCATGCACTCTCTCTGGTGTTGACACTCAGAGGACGGAATGGTAGTTTTTAAGGCACCGTTGTTAAAAGAAAACAATCTGACGTTGAATCTAGAGTACGTTAAGTGTGAGAGCATTGACACTGAGGAGTTTATTTCTGATCGATTCGGCCATTTTAGAGTTGTCATTCGACTGATAGGATCCTTACAATGGAGACAGGGTCTGAACTAGAAATGGACCACATTAAGCAGAAAGGAACCAATTCACATCAGCTATTGCCAAATTTAATTGTGCCAATTAATTTTTACATGAAAACGGTCCTGCGGATTTTTGTGCAAATTTCAGTAATTTTCTGCATAGTACGAAGCAAATTCTTTAAAATTTCCAAGGAATCCGCACAAATGTTCTACTGTAAACAATTAAAGTGTCCAAATAAATTTGACAATAGCTGCTGTGGCTTAGTTCCTTTCTGCTAAACGCGGTCCAAATTAACGTCGCACGAGTTCTCTCCTTACAAAATTTTACATTGAAAAAAAATCATACGACGGAAATTTTGGAAATCAACTCCTGAACGGGATTTTGGCAAATATTTTGAACACAGATCAAATGGAAGTTAGATTACACAAATTAATGACGTCATTTGTATTTTTGCCATTGAACCACTGCTGATTGTAAACACTTAAATCTTGTTTAAGAGTCGATTTTCAGACCTCCCGTTGCGTGATTTGTTTTCGTCGTGAAATTTTGAAGAGAAAACACCTTGCGTAGTCAGGCCCGGATTTAGGAGGTGGCCACGTGGGCCGCGGCCCATGGCAGCAAATTTAGGGGGCGGTAAAAGTTGTAATTTTTTCAAATGTAGGTATCATGAAAAAATCTGATTCAGAAAATAAATTACAAACGAGAAAAGGAGACAAAATCTCTCATTTCCTGAGAGTTCAAGTATAGTAATGTCTAATTTGTTCGTCTTTCGGTGATACAAGAGACAGAGCATTTCATTAGTCTGGTGGAGAGAGAAACCAAACACGCAATTTGGCCTGGAGCGGCGCGGCGCAGAAACCAATGATGACGAGGACTTGAGATGGAAAGGAGAAGCCCTCGGCGCGCCGGTCAGCATGGAACACATATTAGCGCCTACAAGACTCAATGAATACTTCACGCATTGCGTCAAATGTAGTGCGGTCAGCAGCGGTTGGCGTAAAACGCATAGCGCCTACAAGACTGCATGAATACTTCACGCATTGCGTCAAAAACAGTGCGGTCAACAGCGGTCGGCATAAAACGCATGGCGCCTACAAGACTGTAGGGATACTTCACGCATTGCGCCAAACATAGTGCAGTTGGCGCGGTGGCGGAAATCAAAATCATTGAACCACATTCATGTTTATTCTTTCATTATTTTTTCGTTCATTTCTTATAAATAAAAGGCTTTGTCCACGCAGAGATAGGTTTATGGAACTTGGTTTTCGCGCCAAGTTCCGTGAACTTTTGCTAGTGTTGACAGGGCTTTCACAAAAAATGTGTCCAACACGAGTAAACGCGTCTTATGCACCCCATCTCCTCCGGCATGTTCACTTGATGGTTTGTACCGATTTTTCAAAACGAATAAGAAGGGGCGGCAAAATACAGGCGGCCCATGGGTGGCAAGGAGGTAAATCCGGCCCTGTGCGTAGTGTTTTATACAGTTTTAATACATATTAGGCCGCTATATTTTTCATAAAACTATATAGCTTTTCTCGTCATCGCAGGCTTTTAACCTTTTAAACCAGTCGGCTCCCTCCTCTACATTCTGTTGAAGAGCGACGGCAGGTACGATGCAACTATTCGTGCGTTGCGGAATATAATCACATACTTAAAGAATTGAAGGCGTTTTGATGACTGCTCATCACTCCACCTTTAATTTAATTCCATTTAGGTGTTCATACCTGTAACGACTTGTTGACCTGTAATCATTTTTTTAAAATTGGATTGGTAAGTAATTGCCTCAGTAAAAGTGAGTCAGCTTGACGTCAGTCTATGTTTCATAAACTATACCCTGAGTCTAGACTGATTCAGGGTGACGTCAGTCTGACTCAGGGTAGTTTATGAAACATAGCCTGACGTCAAGCTGACTCACTTTTACTGGGATGACCTCTGAATACCGAGCTGTTGTTCGACGCAATATGACAACCCTCTTTGACCCTTACGCTCCCTTCTGTTTATCGCTAAAGCCACTAACCTGTTTGCCGCGTATTTTGTGGCTAGCAGGATGTTATAAAGTGCACGGCCGACACATATCGACGGTGAAATTACCAAACCACGTATCTCGTTTGCGGTGTTTAAAAATCTACGCTCACATTTTATTTTTTTGAACTAGACCAAATCAATATCATTCCTTGAAATTTTCACGGAATTTTCTCCGCACAAAGAGGGAAAATCACAGAAATTTTCAAGACTGGATGTTAAGTAGTTTCTCATTTGAAAAATAAAGTATGACAGGAAGTCTGCGACGTCGCAAACCGAGATACGTGGTTTGGTAGTTTCACCGTCGATATATCTTGTTTTACTGTTTGTGGGAATTTACGGACTAGCCAAGTTTTTTTTTTTTTTTTTTTTTTTTTTTTGTGCCCGTCAGTTTGGTCCGAAGTTTATTTTGAAAAAGCGGAAATTTCTGCAAAAATATTATTTTGACTCATGAAGCCCATTTCTGGAGTCCATCTAGTTTAACCATGGGACGACCCCGTAGAATATACTTCTGTAGTACGGCAACTCGGCAAGGTCAATCAAGTGGACCACATTTGGACGTATTTCTATCTAACGGAGCTATGCGCATTAAGACATGAGCCCTGATACCCATGAGAATATATGCATTACAGGGCTCACGTCACAATGCTCGTAGTTCCGCTTGATAGAAAGACGTCCATTTAACAATTAGGAACTACTATTCCTGGCTTAGCCTAGAAATAATGTATGCACCATTAGTTTCCCTATGCAAATAAGTGATCATACGAATGAGCCAGTAATTAAAGGCCCTAATTACGAAATACCGTTCAAATGTGTTACACAGGAGTGGTCGGGGGGGGGGGGGGGTGGTCAAGAATCGGAATAAGTGTGTTAAGTAATACTTGAGCGGTCCCTTACCACATGTTCACAATAGGAACAAACTCAGATGTCATCGATGACACTCGAAGCCTACTGGATTGGACATTGGTGTGATTTCGGGGCATCGGTGACCCTCCGATTTGTCCGTAATTTGACAGTGTGCGAGAGTCTTAAGGCCTCAATGATAATTTAGTAAAATGACTTAAGGATCAAAATGTGAAATTTGCCGAATTGCAGCTGATGAAACGTGAATTTTCCAGAAAACTTGTGAATATTTTATTTGAAATTTCCTGGACCTTTCCTTGCACTTAAAGAATCGTACCTGAAAATGTCAAGGATAAATATTATGTACAAGTATGTACAAGTTGATCCGGTTAAATTTTCTAGTATACCACTACTTGTCCTTGGGGAATGAGGGCACAGAAGTCGTCACTTTTCGGTCGAAATATCACAAGCGCCATGCGACGTGTAAAAATTTCCGCCGCCATTATATTTTTTTACAGATAAATTGTTCAACGAAGCTATTTGAAAATTACACTGAATTTTCTTTGTAATGCAGATAATATTCAGTGAAATTTTGAAACAGATTCAACCAACAATTCCTCTGTAAAAAATCAAATGGCGGCGGAAATTTTTAAACTTCGCATGGCGTTTGTGATACTTCGACCGGAAGGTGACGAAGTATCGTGGCAAGATTAAAATTCATGGACGACCTTCTTTAGCGCCGTTATGAAATTGAAAGAAAAAGTAGACAAAAATCGAGTGTCAATTACACAGTCGATGGTAGGAGAGACATCTTCTCTTTTAAACTTTTCCTCCGAATCTAAGCTACACCTCATTGGCAGCATAGAGCGGAGCATTGCGAGTTTACGGTAAGCGCGATCGTGTCGCGCCTTCAATTTTTCAGATGCAACACAGACATCCATCAAGCACGAATAGTTGTATCTCTGCGCCGCTGGGTGGTTCGAGTCAATGAGAGGGTCCGTTATCGCGGGCTCGCACATCATGCGTCTTGTTTCCTCCGATTACGAAGTACTCGTACCCTTACTGCCGTGCTAAGGAAAAACGCCGTATGTGCCCTCAGACGTTGCCAAATTTCCTCCAGTGAAAACTAAATTTACTGAGAAAATGGTGATTTTTTTGTTTCCAAAGTTTTCACACATTTTTGTACGCAAATTAATTTAAAATATCTGAAAGTTTAAAGGAAAACTATGCATAACTTTCCTAAAAAATGAAAGTTTTATTCGGGGAAATTCGGCAACTCTCGAATGTTCATACGGCGTTCTTCCTTAGTACGGCAACTTAGAACGGAGAGAACTTCTCATGCCGCAGGTAGTTTCCATCGTAGAAGGCATTTTAGGATATATTTTGACTGAGTGACGAGTTTTTATGCGATTTCGACCCACTTTTTCATGACTACTGGAAACAGGTTCCCAGACAACTTATTTGTGGATTATTTGTCACGTTACTTACGGCAGATGAAACCATGAGCGGCTTATGTGGGCAAGAATTTTTTTTTCGTCGCACCTCTCTATTTTGGAGCTTACTTTGAGCCCGCAAATGCTCACGGTTTCGCTATCAAACGATGTCGCATAATTCTATGTGACGTAAGTAGGCAGATGCCGAATATATCAGACCGTTCGTCAATTTTTAATTAGTATAGAGCTCATTAAAAAGATTTGAGTATGTCAGAGGTGTTTTGCGAAAAAAAGAAAAAAAAAGAGCACAGGACTTGTGAAAATTGAGGAGCTTGGAGGACAAGGTGCATAAAGGCAGTTTTTGCTATTTGGAGAAATCTGTCTTTTTTGAAATTACATGGATCCATGTGGCGGAAAGAAAGCTCAAACTGACATATTGATGCTTAAAAATTGGACTTCGGGAGCGAATTTTTCACAGAATATGCATTAAGACTAGTTTTACTTGAAATTATCAATATCTCAATTTTTTAACAAACTGCACTTATGCGCCTTATCCTCCAAACCCCTAAAATGTATGTACATCAGTATCTATTCGAGAGAACGCTTGAATCATGGATCCTTATCATTTTAATTCATGGAGATATATTTTTATGACCCTACCTGCAAAATTGAGTTAGAAACGATAATTTTCAATAGCCAAGCTAGACCAGATTAAAAGTTTTGAGAAACACGCGTTTCTCTCGGAACATCATTTTCTTGCCTATCGACAGCGTGAGTCCGCAATCACATATTATCTCGTTTGCGGTGTTTGAAAAGCTCCGCCTCTATGTTATTTTTTTAAAGGAGAACTTAAATTGACATCTTTCCTTGAAGTTTTTGCAGAATTTTCTTCGCACAGAGAAGAAAAATCACGGTAGAATTTCCGTTGAATAGTTTCAGGGCCGGATCTACGTACTTGCTGCCCATGGGCCGCACTTGAAACATCAAGAAAAACCATCAAGTGAAAGTGCCGGAGGAGATGGGGTGCATAAGACGCGTTTACTCGTGTTGGACATATTTTTTGCGAGAGCCATGTTAACACTACCAGCAAAAGTTCACGGAACTTTGCGCGAATGTTAAATTCCGTAAACCTATCTCTGTTTGGACAAGGCCTTCCGTTTATAAGAAATGAACGATAAAATTAACAAACGGAAAATTGTTACTCCGATTTTTTTTTAATTTTTAAGTTAAAAAAAAAACGAAATTTAAACGGTCCAATTTCATCACCTTAAATTTGGTTTTTTTAAAAATTTTCCCCAAATTTGGGGGCTCGCCAACGTATTGTTGAACTGATTTTGATCTTACTGGGATAATGTGGAGGCAAATCTAGGGGGAATTGGCTTATTTCGCGGGAAAATTAAATGACCTTTGAATTGAAGTATTTGGGGGTACGAGCCACCCCTTAAAATTAAATCGAAGTGATTTTTGCTATTTTTCCTTAAAAGCGGACACAATTTGGTAAATTTTCCCGTTTTATTTTTTTCTTTACGATAATTTGAACCGGAGTTATGATTTTTTGAAAATAGGTCAAATTTGACCTTTGACCTATCATAACTCGGTCAAAAATTAAGATATTGATCTGCGATTTGCGCAAAAATTCTTGGTTTTTTAAGGTCTTTCGAATGAGGTATCACAAGATAGGGGTTGGCATTTGAAAAAAAAAAAGTTGGAGGCCCCCTGCGCCCCCCCCCCCTGAGGGTGAACCAAAATTTTGACCCCCCCCAAAAGATGGTCCCCTTTGAGATAGGTACATTCCCAAAGTTTCATTACCCCAGCTCAACTCGTTCAAAAGTTAGCAGGGGTGGGACGGACTTTTGGTACACCCTGTATGTACTCTATGTTTCCGAGCGTGAGCCCGGGAAAGAACGGCCGTAAACGGGGAGCAGGGCTCATCTTGGATTGGTCGATACGCTGTTTTGTCGTCTCTCTCTCTCGCACTCATTGGGCAGATGCGGCACGTCAAAGGAGACCACTCGGCTTTGCCAAGCCGCCCTTGTATCGTCCATCTCTCTCGCACTCATTGATCAGATGCAACATTCCGCGGCTCGTCAAAGGGACACCTGGCGCACACACACACTCGCAAAAATACAGGCTGGGCCTCGTAATTTGGTCCGCGGTGGTAGTGCGCTGGGGAATTCCGTTGCCGGCAAAAGCACCCAAGTGTTTTCCGAGCGTGAGCCCGGGAAAGAACGGCCGTAAACGGGGTGTAGGGCTCATCTTGGATTGGTGGATACGCTGTTTTGTCGTCTCTCTCTCTCGCACTCATTGCGCAGATGCGGCACGTCAAAGGAGACCACTCGGCTTTGCCAAGCCGCCCTTGTATCGTCCATCTCTCTCGCACTCATTGATCAGATGCAACATTCCGCGGCTCGTCAAAGGGACACCTGGCGCACACACACACTCGCAAAAATACAGGCTGGGCCTCGTAATTTGGTCCGCGGTGGTAGTGCGCTGGGGAATTCGGTTGCCGGCAAAAGCACCCAAGTGTTTTCCGAGCGTGAGCCCGGGAAAGAACGGCCGTAAACGGGGTGCAGGGCTCATCTTGGATTGGTGGATACGCTGTTTTGTCGTCTCTCTCTCTCGCACTCATTGCGTAGATGCGGCACGTCAAAGGAGACCACTCGGCTTTGCCAAGCCGCCCTTGTATCGTCCATCTCTCTCGCACTCATTGATCAGATGCAACATTCCGCGGCTCGTCAAAGGGACACCTGGCGCACACACACACTCGCAAAAATACAGGCTGGGCCTCGTAATTTGGTCCGCGGTGGTAGTGCGCTGGGGAATTCCGTTGCCGGCAAAAGCACCCAAGTGCTTTCCGAGCGTGAGCCCGGGAAAGAACGGCCGTAAACGGGGTGCAGGGCTCATCTTGGATTGGTGGATACGCTGTTTTGTCGTCTCTCTCTCTCGCACTCATTGGGCAGATGCGGCACGTCAAAGGAGACCACTCGGCTTTGCCAAGCCGCCCTTGTATCGTCCATCTCTCTCGCACTCATTGATCAGATGCAACATTCCGCGGCTCGTCAAAGGGACACCTGGCGCACACACACACTCGCAAAAATACAGGCTGGGCCTCGTAATTTGGTCCGCGGTGGTAGTGCGCTGGGGAATTCCGTTGCCGGCAAAAGCACCCAAGTGCTTTCCGAGCGTGAGCCCGGGAAAGAACGGCCGTAAACGGGGAGCAGGGCTCATCTTGGATTGGTCGATACGCTGTTTTGTCGTCTCTCTCTCTCGCACTCATTGCGTAGATGCGGCACGTCAAAGGAGACCACTCGGCTTTGCCAAGCCGCCCTTGTATCGTCCATCTCTCTCGCACTCATTGATCAGATGCAACATTCCGCGGCTCGTCAAAGGGACACCTGGCGCACACACACACTCGCAAAAATACAGGCTGGGCCTCGTAATTTGGTCCGCGGTGGTAGTGCGCTGGGGAATTCCGTTGCCGGCAAAAGCACCCAAGTGTTTTCCGAGCGTGAGCCCGGGAAAGAACGGCCGTAAACGGGGTGCAGGGCTCATCTTGGATTGGTGGATACGCTGTTTTGTCGTCTCTCTCTCTCGCACTCATTGCGCAGATGCGGCACGTCAAGGGAGACCACTCGGCTTTGCCAAGCCGCCCTTGTATCGTCCATCTCTCTCGCACTCATTGATCAGATACAACATTCCGCGGCTCGTCAAAGGGACACCTGGCGCACACACACACTCGCAAAAATACAGGCTGGGCCTCGTAATTTGGTCCGCGGTGGTAGTGCGCTGGGGAATTCCGTTGCCGGCAAAAGCACCCAAGTGCTTTCCGAGCGTGAGCCCGGGAAAGAACTGCCGTAAACGGGGTGCAGGGCTCATCTTGGATTGGTGGATACGCTGTTTTGTCGTCTCTCTCTCTCGCACTCATTGCGCAGATGCGGCACGTCAAGGGAGACCACTCGGCTTTGCCAAGCCGCCCTTGTATCGTCCATCTCTCTCGCACTCATTGATCAGATGCAACATTCCGCGGCTCGTCAAAGGGACACCTGGCGCACACACACACTCGCAAAAATACAGGCTGGGCCTCGTAATTTGGTCCGCGGTGGTAGTGCGCTGGGGAATTCCGTTGCCGGCAAAAGCACCCAAGTGCTTTCCGAGCGTGAGCCCGGGAAAGAACGGCCGTAAACGGGGTGCAGGGCTCATCTTGGATTGGTGGATACGCTGTTTTGTCGTCTCTCTCTCTCGCACTCATTGCGTAGATGCGGCACGTCAAGGGAGAGCACTCGGCTTTGCCAAGCCGCCCTTGTATCGTCCATCTCTCTCGCACTCATTGATCAGATGCAACATTCCGCGGCTCGTCAAAGGGACACCTGGCGCACACACACACTCGCAAAAATACAGGCTGGGCCTCGTAATTTGGTCCGCGGTGGTAGTGCGCTGGGGAATTCGGTTGCCGGCAAAAGCACCCAAGTGCTTTCCGAGCGTGAGCCCGGGAAAGAACGGCCGTAAACGGGGTGCAGGGCTCATCTTGGATTGGTGGATACGCTGTTTTGTCGTCTCTCTCTCTCGCACTCATTGCGCAGATGCGGCACGTCAAAGGAGACCACTCGGCTTTGCCAAGCCGCCCTTGTATCGTCCATCTCTCTCGCACTCATTGATCAGATGCAACATTCCGCGGCTCGTCAAAGGGACACCTGGCGCACACACACACTCGCAAAAATACAGGCTGGGCCTCGTAATTTGGTCCGCGGTGGTAGTGCGCTGGGGAATTCGGTTGCCGGCAAAAGCACCCAAGTGCTTTCCGAGCGTGAGCCCGGGAAAGAACGGCCGTAAACGGGGTGCAGGGCTCATCTTGGATTGGTGGATACGCTGTTTTGTCGTCTCTCTCTCTCGCACTCATTGCGCAGATGCGGCACGTCAAGGGAGACCACTCGGCTTTGCCAAGCCGCCCTTGTATCGTCCATCTCTCTCGCACTCATTGATCAGATGCAACATTCCGCGGCTCGTCAAAGGGACACCTGGCGCACACACACACTCGCAAAAATACAGGCTGGGCCTCGTAATTTTGTCCGCGGTGGTAGTGCGCTGGGGAATTCCGTTGCCGGCAAAAGCACCCAAGTGTTTTCCGAGCGTGAGCCCGGGAAAGAACGGCCGTAAACGGGGTGCAGGGCTCATCTTGGATTGGTCGATACGCTGTTTTGTCGTCTCTCTCTCTCGCACTCATTGCGCAGATGCGGCACGTCAAGGGAGACCACTCGGCTTTGCCAAGCCGCCCTTGTATCGTCCATCTCTCTCGCACTCATTGATCAGATGCAACATTCCGCGGCTCGTCAAAGGGACACCTGGCGCACACACACACTCGCAAAAATACAGGCTGGGCCTCGTAATTTGGTCCGCGGTGGTAGTGCGCGGGGAATTCGGTTGCCGGCAAAAGCACCCAAGTGCTTTCCGAGCGTGAGCCCGGGAAAGAACGGCCGTAAACGGGGTGCAGGGCTCATCTTGTTGTGGTCGATACTAGTTGAGAGAGAACTTCTCTCTTAACCAGACGAATGAAAGGCCTTGTCTCTTGTATCACCGAAAGACGAACAAATTAGAAATTACTACACTTTAACTTTCAGGAAATGAGAGATTCTGTCGCCTTTTCTCGTTGGTAATTTTTTTTCTGAATCAAATTTATTTTGTACAAACATTTAAAAAAATTGCAAGATATGCCGACCTCTAAATTTGCCGCCATGCATGGGCCGCGGCCCATGTGGCCACCCCCTAAATCTGGCCCTGAGCAGTTTTCCATTTAAAAAATAAAGTATGACAGGAAGTCTGCGACGTCGCGTCGCAAACCGAGTTATGTGATTGCCGACTTACACCGGTCGTTATGTCTCTCCCCTCCTCTCTAATACCGCATTTTGAATTACCCGCTAAATCAGCTCCTCGTGTACACTGCTGCTTCCTTCAGGGAAAATGTGATACTACCGATTTGTAAATAAATAAACTTATCTAGATAGATAAGTAGTTTTTTTTATCAGAATGTGTGCAAACGCGTGAATGCATTTAAAACATGACTATTATCACTGACATCTGCAGTGATCTTGATGAGGTCGTACTACTAAATAGTTTTTTTGTGAAAAAGAAAAGGCATAAAGTTTATCTCAACAAAGGCATTTTGCTATGGGAGTTAGATACTAACCCTTACAGTGAGTAAACCCTTCTCTTATCCAACTGCATCTTTTGAGCTCTACATCATGTATCTTTCTATGAGCAGTATAGTTTTTTGTTTAGTTCATCTGCTCCAAACCATTGATAATACACTCAATGCAAAATGTATCGCTACCTTGGATAGTGAAGGATTAGTTTTATTGTGCATTCTGTACTTAACCTTGATGCTTTCGGTCCACCTACTTTTTGGGAAGGTGTATCAGTCCGTTCAATTTAAATCTCCTACTCCTCTGACGGAGGTGTCTCAACACCTTATTCCTTGTTTCTACAGTTTTTAAATCACAATGAACCCTATCATAAGAGGTGCAAAGGATGTTACTGGTACAATAGAATTGGGCACTGCTTCTGCCAAAAAGTTTTTCTGAAAGGTTCCAGATGGCTAGAATTACTCTCAAGCATTAGTTCTAGGGAAGAAATTGAGTTAAAAGCAAATCATTATTTACTTTATGCTGCATTTGTTTCTTTTCAATCACCCTCCATTCCTTTTGAGAAAGCTCTGCTGATAGCGTATGTTTTTTTTTATTGATTTTGATGCACATTGTCCAGATAGTTAACAAACTCTCAAGTCAAACTCATTCATAATTAAAAGTTTCAGTAATATTTACCGCACTTTTTGATGTAGACAGAAAGTTGGGAATGTAGCCAATGTGGGTCACAATTCAGTAAACTGATAATCTTAATACAGAGCTACTTCTTGGCTTGTACAGCGTTGACTACATTTCCAACTTGCTCTGTCTAAACGACTCGTGCATCTACTGCAATCAGTTCGTAACTTTTCAGAAGATTGGGCTCATGAATATGAGAACCTGGTATTTTTCTGATGTGCTGCTCAAGGTTTAAGAACCAAGGTTCTTCTGTCACTAATGTAAAACCTTCACAGCCTCAATGTATTGTAAATCTCCAAGCACATCACTTGAAAAATCATGCTTATTAAGGTTTTTACAATCAATTGAATGACAAATGGATTTATTTTTGCTGGAAAGATTTATGTGCACGGGTCAGGTTGTGCGTGTAACTTTGCTCCTTTTAGCATAAGTATGCCTAATTATTCATTCACCTTGAGCAACCGAACCCTCCCAACCATTTTTTGTTTTTTAGATAAATTAAGTACTTACTTGACTCAAAGGGGTTATCACTATTTATTACATTATCATATCATTGTAGGATGTAATCTCTATAGCTGCTCCGAAGTATGTGGTATTGTTTTACTTCTTGATTTTCTAACATCAGCCGCATTAAAAAGTGAATTATTTCTGTTTTTGAGCTCAACATATGATTGTTTTCAGTTACGCAATAATTAAAAATTCTGCTTCTTTTTTTTTTTTAGCTCGCTCAACAGTTTCCGTGCAAGACATACTAGCTGTTGACTCTTGGCCAAAAGATGGCGTCTCTTGCTGCTCTCACACGGAGAAACATACCAGTTTCAAAATTTCATACGCCTCTAAAAAAAAGAAAAATAAATGGAAGTGTGAGGACATTATTTTTCAAAACTCGGACCAAAATCTTGTTTCAAGATGGATCTCCACTTTAAATTCATTCATTGAAGGTTAGTCATGTTCCTAACTGCGCCTGTATGATTGAATGAGTAAATATGTTCATCGTTACTCAAAATAAGGCAAAGTGGCACTGGAAACCGGAAGTCCCTTGATAAGGATCCATTAAAACTTTGTACTTCCTATACATGGATGTCCACAGTGTGAAACCACGTATATTCATTACGGTGTTTCAAAATCTTTGCTCCTATTTCATTTTTTCGAAGTGAAACTCGACTTTATGGCTGGAAATTTTTACAGAATATTCTGCAGTCGGAGGAGGAAAGTCAAGGAAGTTTTCAAATAATTAAATTATCTAATTTCCCAATGAAAAAGTGAAGTATGACAGGAAGTCTGAAACGTTACTAATGGAGATACATGGTTTTGCACTTGGCCATCAACATAGTTGTTAAAAAATCTTCATTTGCCAAACTGTATGAGGTAATCACTGAAACTAAGGACACTCAAAGATTTTAGAAGTACTTATAATGCTCTTGTTAGCACTGTATTTTGGTTATTCCTAATAGTAGATGGTTGCTACTTGTTGCAGTTTACAAAGATACAAAGGCTGAGCACTAAAAACTGGAGAGCCTTACATTACCCAGACTGAGACTCGTTGACCTCCATCATACACCGCAGGCATGATGCAAAGATGATTTAAAACCAAACCAAACCTTGTATGCACGATTCCCTTGATTTGAACTCTCTTTTAAATTTTTGTTCTTTTATATTTTGCAGCCTTAACCTCTAGACCGAAGCGTTTGATGATGTTCGTAAACCCTTATGGAGGAAAAAAGCAAGGTGTCTCCATTTTCAAAAATGTCGTGAAGCCTCTTTTGGATGTAGCCAAAATTGAAGTAGACTTAACCATCACTCAAAGACCTCACCATGCCCGTGACACTATCAATTCATCAAGGCTTCAGGATTTTGACGGCATCGTGTGCATCGGTGGCGATGGAACTTTTTCGGAAGTAATGAATGCTGTTCTCTTCCTTGCAGCAAAAGAAAAAGGCGTGAATATCAACAATCTTCACACCAAAATTCCTGCCTCCCTAGTTAGAATCGGTGTCATTCCTGGTGGGAGTACAGATAGTCTAGCTTATTCTCTTCATGGCACTTGTGATATCCAAACAGCTGTGATTCATATTATTACGGGTAAGTGAGGCCTTAATGTTCAATAAAGTTTCATTTAATAATTCAACGGAATCTAGCATAGGTTAATTCTGAAAATAATGATCTTTGAACATTCCAAGATTTGTGTAGATTGGTGATTTACCTAGGATAGAATGTTTTACTTAACTGGGAAAAGTCAGGGAATTTTGCAGTCCTCCTGAAAATTCGTTTGTCAAGTAGTTTATCCAGCAACCTGGAAAACCATGAATTATTTGGACATTTTTTGGGGGAAACGTGACAAACGTAATGAAATTTGCATGAAAAAATTTTGATACGGTAATATTTTTTGTGAAACCGTCAAGTTTTCTCTTTCATGTTCCAAAAAATTGGGAATTCAGCGAGAAATCGGACAAATTCCGTTTGTTAGCACGCGCCTCCATCCGTCTGGAACACGAGCCTCTGATACTTCTTTGTGAATCTCTACATATAAATCATGGTAGAAAAATCCTGAAAACTGATCATAAACTTTTTTCAAGATTATTACCATGTATAGAAGTCAAAGCAAGTGTCCTCCAAACATATCACTTCCAACAAATCAATGATCACAGAACCTTTATTTCTCTGCTCAAAAATCATGAAATTTTCAAAGTTTTCTTTCTGCCAAAAACTACGGTAGATGGAGGAATTTTTTACTGCTTCGCTCTGAAAATCATGAAAAGACCCTAGATCTTTTCCCCTGTAAATTGTTGATAGTCAGGAAATAAATTGCATTTTGG
Organism: Bemisia tabaci; assembly: GCF_918797505.1. Lineage (NCBI taxonomy): Eukaryota > Metazoa > Arthropoda > Insecta > Hemiptera > Aleyrodidae > Bemisia > Bemisia tabaci. Next base: position 50,794,742 of record NC_092798.1, read on the forward strand.
TTATGGAAATTATGAAATTATCAGGGAATTTAATTTTTTTTAAAAGTGCTGGGCATCCTGTCCCGTCAAACTTTTTTAATGGACCCAATTGCACTGCTCGTATGTGTTTTCTTAGCAGACCTTGAATTTAAACTCTGTATTTGTACCAATCATCGTCATCTATGCATCATTCTAATCAACTTTCTTTTATTTTGTCTCTAGGTCATAGCACTGGTCTTGATATTAGCAGCGTGCATAATGGTGTAAATTTTTGCTCATTTTTTGTAACTGTCATGGCGTATGGCTTCCTAGGAGATGTACTGAAAGAAAGTGAAAGATTTAGATGGCTTGGCCCCAAACGATACGACTTTGCTGGTAAAATCTGTTTCAATGGTCTTTACTTTTTGTATTGGCTTTTATCTGCAGTTGCTCTTACTTCCAAAGAGTGAAGAAAACTCACCTTCCGTTGAAATCCTCCGTAATTTAACTTGCAACAATGCAGTCCATTTTCATCAACTAATAATTGTTGATGCATTTCCTTCATCTAGCTGCTTATCCACACACTTCTTCTCTTGTTTATAATTCAAAGTAAAAAGTTCAGATTATTTTTTCGATTTTACTTTGATTTTCAGTTACCTTGTTTTCCATTTGATACGAATTTTGTTCCTCAAATCTTAGATACAATGCTCACACATGGACAAAAATTTTTTGAAAAAGGTGACAAAAATGTGATCCAGAGTGTCCTGCACAACCAACACCAGGCATCTTCCCTGTAACTTTTGAACAAATGGAGGTAGAGGCTTGAAATTTTGTGGGTGTTTACAGGTCAAAGGAAACAACTTTTGGGAACTCCCAAACTTTTAAAGGGACCTCGTTACAAAAGAGCAAGAACCTTGGTTACAGAGGTGGTGCATCACCCTGTTTGTGGCCTAATGGCTAATTTGACGCATGTTGATTATAGTTGTTTCGCGAGAAGGAAGTTTAAATTTAGTATCAATAAATAATGTGAATTACAAACGTCAGTCTTTCACTTATAAATTAATTTTAGAAATTTTTGATGCGTACAATATCTTCTGTGTAAAATAATGAGGAAACGAGTCTTTTAGAGGTCTAACTCTTACCTTGTCTCGTAGTTCATTAAAGCGGTTGCTTCATATTCTTGTTAAATAATTTTTTGTTCAATTTTGCCTCAGGGTTCTTTCAGTTTATACAAAATAAGGGTTACGAAGTAGAAATTACATTCCTCAAGCAACCAATACAACCAGCTGCCGATTCCAAGTGTTTACGAGATTGTAAACGGTGTCAGTTACCTCAGAGAGACATGCGAAAACAGATCGAACTTCAAAGTAAGTGCACAGTTTTAACTTTGCATCAAAATATTATGTTCATCAAACCCTCTTTTTCAAGGAGCATTGTGTCCAGAAAATACAATACGATATAAGAGATAGTGTGGTAAATGGACTGATTTAGTGGGTATGTCGAGGTTCAAATGTAAACATACATATAACTTTGTTGCTCATTCGCGCTCTTTGCACCACGGTGGTAAAAAGCGTCCAAGTGCTTCTTACAATCAAAATTTCTTGCGTTTAATGAAGCCTTACTTGATTTATGACCGGTCAGTCACTAAATTTTGATAAATTAACACAATAAACTCATGAAGAATTCGCATATAACGTTATGTTAGATTGTTTTACTTTGAACCAAGAATTCGATATTATGTCGAATGATGTAGTCACTAAATCAGTCTATAGTGAAAAAGTGAGAAATAAATGTCTGAAGGTATGAATCACCATATAAATTGAACAACAATCAACAACACAATGCAAAAAGCATAGTTTTAAGAACGAAATATTCAGGCTACCTCTCATAGGTTTGTTTATTTTTAAAGCATCTAAACGGACTTAAAAACGATATAGGTACCTTTCGAAAATCGCTACTGAATGCATCATTTTAACTCCTAATAGACTTTTCAATGCTTTTCTCCCTCTTAATTTTTGTCATTGGTTTTTTTTATAGAGTGGATGAAAGTACGTGGAAAGTACTGGAACATAGCTGCAACAAATGTATCAAGTGCATGCCCTCGCTCACCGAACGGTGTTTCACCGCACTGTCATCTGGGAGATGGATCTATTGATCTTGTTTTGGTCAAACATGGATCCATCTTTAACAACCTCAGAATGTTGCTGACTGTTTCTGGAAAAAAGAAAAGTGTGGTAAGTAGAATTCTCTGGTATTACTTGTTCATCGTACCCATCTGGATTTCACCTAGAGTTCGAAGCTAGATTTTTAAGATTACGATACTTTATGGCTTGACACAGTCAGAAGCCCCCTTAATTTTTTTTATCCTCTCATGGCAAGAGGCTTATACACTCTATATGCTATCTGGTGTATGTATTGTAATTTTCCCCCCTTGTCTCACATGCTCAACAAGGTGAAATTAATACTGGCAAGGTTTTCAAATTTGGAGATTTCAGTGTGTCTTTTGTTTTATGCGCAAAATATTTACTATGGGCGTAAAGTGGAGTACTCAATTTTTAACCCTTTCCATTGGTCTACTTTAAGAAAAATTTTCCACTAAAGAATCCCAGTCAAGGATTCTTGCTGAGTCAACTGAAAATATCTTTAAAGTGACAGGATATCTTTTTGAAATAACAAAAGTACCGTTTGAAACAAGGAGATTTCCTCTTGGCTCAACGAGACTTGATGGACTTGGTAGTTAAGGCGTTGAAGTGCAGTTTTTGCTATTTTGAGAAATACGTTTATAAAGTTTCAAAATCACATGGAGCCTTATGGCAGAAAGAAAGTTCAAACTCAATTTTTTTATGTTTAAAAATTGGAATTTGGGAGTGAATTTTTCACAGAATATTTTTTAAGACCAGTTCTAGTTGAAATCATGAATACATCAATTTTTTCCAAAACTGCACTTATGCGCCTTGTCCTCCAAGCTGCTCAAATCTTGTCTGGGAATTACTAATTGGAATTTCTTTCGATTCAGCAAGAACTTTTCTCTGTATAGTGCATGGCCTCAAAAAATATTATGATTTTGATTCGTGAAATCTCTCGCTTTTTCAGTATGACTTACCATTTGTCGACGTGCATCGAACATCTCAGTTAAAACTAGTCACACTGCCTCAAAGGTGTAGAAGTCGTGACGTTAGTAGTTGGAACTGTGACGGAGAAGTGCTAGAAGAACCAGCAGTATTTATACAGTAAGTTCATCCTTCACAAATTATATTTTTTCAATATTCTATGTGTCTCTTTTTCAGTCTCCTCTCTGCTTTAAGTCGGAGGAAATAAGGTAATCAGATTCAAAAATTAAATAAAATTGTGCCCTTTTATACAGGCTCTTATTGATAAAGGGTGTCCACTGATCCAGAAAGTCTGAAAAATCGGAAAAAAGCTTACACATGATTTTTTAAGGCAAGCTTAGAGTGTCAGTAAACCAAACAGAAATGTCAAACAAATTTTTGATTGGGCTCAAATTTTTTGCACAATTTTATAGTTTAATTTGTTGGGAAAGATTTGACTTCAAATCAGGATAGGAAGGAACTAAAAAATTACTCAATTTTTTCCAAAGAGTGGGTACTAAAATCTTATCACTCAAAATTAGTGCTTAGTTTTTAATAAAAGTTTATTCTGCGGCAAAAATGTTTCCAATGTGCCCTCTCGTGTAATGTTTTCTCTTAATTTTTGTAGATCTCACCGACAGGTGCTACAAGTGTTCTATCGTGGAGCAGAGCAGACTTTATCCGAAGCCAGGAAGCGACGTTGTTTTTGTTTTTAAATTGTTTTTCTTTGTCTCGAGAGCGGTATGAGTTATCATGCTTATAAGTTCAAAATACTCATGTGTCATGTTTAAAATTTCCAACGACTTAGAAATTAAGGCTCAAGTAGACATTTGCCTTAAAAAGCTCTGGAGGCGAAATGAATTCACACGAATAATTCTCAGCTCTCCGATGCGTTTGTATTCTTTTTGATGGCAATTGTTTAGTATTGAAAGGTCCTTTATGGTTTTACATCATTCACACAATCTTGAATTCTTTTTTACCGCATGAAAAACACTGCGGTCAGTCACAACTGCTTATTAAGAAACCCTTTTTTGTAACTTTCAACATAATTTAACAGAATAAGATAAAGAATCACTGGTAACTGGATCGTCCCCAGGTGCAACCTATTCAGCAATGGGTTGAATCCTAAATTTACCTAAATCTGAATCCAGATAATAAATTTTTACCATGGACTCTTCTAATTCAAATCATAATTTTGAATCCACTGCCATATTGATAACAAAAATTTAGTATATTCATATAGTAAACTCCCTATTATCCAAGCTAATCGGGGCTGAGGTGATGCGAATAATCGAAAAGTTTGGATAGTTCATAGACTACCAAAACAAAATAATAACTAACGAATCATAGCTCATATCACAGTTACTATGGTTGAAAGTAGGCAGTAATTAACCTCATAAGGCGAGCCAAGAGTTGGAAGGAACTTTTTCCTCTACGCTCATCTTTCAAGTCGGACTTTCATTTCACCTCCAGAGCTCGTTGATGGTAAAACTACGAAATCACTTAGCTCTGTTTCCTATCATACGTATTTCATCCTCATATTTACCTTTTTGCAGCATGACAGATAATCTATAATGCTTGAATTTAATGTGATTTTTTTTATACCTTTTCAAGTACATTCTCCGAAAATTTGGCATAAAATGTCAAATAATAATACTCTCATGAAAGATTGACTAGTTGCAGGTTTTTTGCAACCCTGAAGTAAAGGCGTTTTTGTAGTTTTATTGTTGACATCCCAAAGGCATTTGCAGTAACTAACAATCATGATCTCCTTGAGCTCATCAAGTACAGATGGCATTTATAAAAAAGAAATCGAGTGTTTTGACAATGTTGGTACCTGTTTGCACTGAGTAATGAGTGACGGAATGCTGTTTCTGAAGCAGGCCAAAAAAGTTGCGGTTAGATGAACGTGCCTATATCATTGCCTTGCTCTCTAGTGAACACCTCCGTGTCGTTTTTACTACGGGTTGTATTTCATCCCAACACCACTCAGTCAATTATTTTTTTCAGCTGTGAGAATGGTCATGATATTTAAAATTGCGGAAAGATAGTAAAAAAGTTGTAGCCTCTTTGCGTCAGGCAAATGCCTTGCAGACGGTCGTTAATAGGTTCTGAAACCGGAAATACCTAGAAAGTTTCTATTTTTGTAATTTTACCGCTGTGCTGTCCAGCAAATTAAATAAATTACTGTATATTCAGAAATCATTTAGGAGTTGTGATCTTATAATTTCTCAAAGAAATTATTCTATGTTCTAGAAGTTGTTCTAGAAGTTGTGATGTTTTAATTCCTTTTTTTTCAATTACATCACATTGTTTTTGGCTTGATTGCTAATCTTAAAGGACAGCCAAGAGAAGAAATATTTTCTGATTTGTGAAAAGAATAATCATTCCATATAATCGTCTCCCTCGGAAGGAAAGTATCTCGCCAGCTTCAGTATTTCTATGAACATTTTATTTTTCCATGGGAGAATGACTGTTCAAATTTTCTGAAAATTACTGTGTATTTTCTCACAAGTGTAAAAAAAAATTCACTGGAAATTGTCAGCAAATTCATTCAACAGCTTTTCGATGAAGAAATAAAATGCCGGTAAGAAATACTGAATCAGCGATCAAGATACTTTCCTTCATGGGGGAGGCAACAATATGAGCCATCTCCTTATTTCTTTTCACTTTTTTTTTAAAGTCAATCTTATTTTTTAAAAATTTCTGTGATTTCTCGTGTTGTATGAAGATCACTCTGTAAAGCTTTCAACAAGACCACATGGTGAGTTACCTAAAAAAATACGTAAACAAGATTTAGTAATGGCTAATAATGGAAGATCCATTTCGGTTTAATTTGAGCCAATGTATCAAAGTGAATCGATTAAAATCGTATTCAATTCTGATTGAATGATTAATTCAAGTTAATTCCATGCTTGACTGGGCAAAAGCATTTGTTTTCATCCATTATTTTAGTGATTTTTTAGTATCTTAGAACAAACGAAGAAATTTTTGTACTCGCTCGTTGTTTTGTGACTTACCAGGAAATAATTGTTTTATTCTTTAGATTTAATTCTACGTGCAATAACTTTCCAATGTAAATATTAATATTGTGCTGGTCACTTCAATGTCTCTGGTGATTTACTAAGATCATACTCAAAGTACCGCTGTATTAATTTCCACTGAAATGTATGGGAATTAAAGAAAAATCAAGATTGCTCAATTTTAATGATCAAGTTTTGTACCTTTTTATAGCATTTATTTTAGCTTAATAATCATCGGTGTCTTTGAAAACACTTGATCATATTATTCAGTTCAACAGTGGAAAAGCCCTGTTATTGAATTTCAGTGCTTTACTGTATCTTTAAGTTGAATTCCTTTGTGTTTCCTATCTGTTACCGTCTCCCAAAAGGAATGGAGAATAATGTGCCCAATTTTTACGTGTAGAAATGTACACTATCAAGAAAAAGTTGTATCAGGATCAAACGTGTTATTTTTATTTTTATATTGTATTACATAGTGTTACCCACATGATAAGAGGGTTTGAAATCTATCATTCTGAGAACATCATACTTACCATGGAATAAATTAATGCTGAAAGTAAGCATAATTAAAGGGTTGTCGAAAGGCACGAATGAGAGGAGGCGATAGCGTGAATCCTTTGCAATGATCAAAACCATAGTAGAGCATAATAAACCCACAAAATTTAACTTGAAACCTGTTTAATTGGCCAATCCATTTCAAACGATATGTTGGAGAATAACTTATTTTAAGCCCCTGTGTGAGTGGTTCTAGAGTGCAAAAATAAGTATTACGATCCCTATGATCTCTTTTTAGGCAGGTTATTTTTTTGTTGTTAATTTTCGCAGTAATGCCTCAAAGCTGTCAGAGCTTTCCAGCAGAAAAATAGTCCTCTATGGAAACAAATGATACAATCTTTCATAATGCATTTAAATAATCATTGAAAATTTCATTTTCTGCTTAACTTTTATTTTTAAAAATAGTCAATTTCTGGGGAAGGGTATTGGTAAAGGTATTACTTTAAGCTTATTTCATTAGAATTGTTTTAGACTGACATTACGCATATTTGCTTACTAATTATTCCCTATTGGGTCCAAAAAAGAAACGCAGTAAAGGAATAACAAATGAATGCAGTGGCAATTCTGACAAGTTGGCAATACTGGTTTTCCTCCGTCTGAATTTATGTTAAACAATCGATTCTTGGAGAGGTAGCGATCGCCTCTCCTAAAATCTATATTTTAAATGGATCTAAATTTAGGAAAAACATTCTTGCCAACTTGCAAAATTGCCATTGAATAAATGGGGCAGTAGTAAGGAGTTTTTGCAGGAGGGTTGTAGCATAGTTTTTCTGATAGTTAAATTTCCATACTTTCTGTTCACTCTGTACTTTCAGAAAATGAATTTTAAAAAAAACGGATGCCACTGACTTAGCTCAATTAAATTCTTACTCAGCTATAATTATGACCATCAGGTACTGAAAGAGTGAGCAAGAATATCGTGTGAAGAAAACAATAGAATCACGTCTCTCTAACAACTTCGTTTCCACGAATATCACATTAGAAATTTTTTATACTCGAGTGTAGTTTTAAGCTCTAGAGTGCGATATGTAATTGCAATTTTTCTTTTCCGAAGGCTTGAAATGTATCTTAATGTCAGCTGTATTCATAAATTTTAGGTTTTATCGAATAATACTCTCAAGTCTAAGTATTTTAATGTTTAATTTGTTTCTTTGCATTTTATTTTTTTAGGGGGGACTTATTAATTTTGTGAGTGGGTTTAAAAATGCTTTCAATGGAAGAAACTTTTTTCAGAATAAGTTTTGCATGACACTTATGAGTTGTGATTCATGAAATGATAAGACTGTTGCGAGTGTTTCAATTTTCAGTGTGTTTCAAGAAATTTCAAATACTGTGTTGCCTAATAAGATCGCATGAATCATAAAATGGACAGCGTTAAACAGAAAGGAACCAAGCCACATCAGCTATTGCCAACTTTAATTTGGCAATTTAATGGTTTACATGAAAACGGTTGTGCGGATTTTTGTGCAAATTTCAGTGGATTTTCTCCATAGGTCGAAGCAAATTCCTCAACGTTCTCAAAGAAATCCACACAAACGTTCTTTTGTAAAAAATGCAATTGCCTTGTTAAAGTTTGCAATAGCTGATGTGACTTGGTTCCTTTCTGTTAAACACGGTCCAAATATTTATTAGAATGTTCAAGATGTAGAAAAGTACAGCACAACTTTAGTCTCAGATGCAGCTCTTGTAAATGAATAATCAGTATTATGATGTCACTGCATAAAGTATATGCAATGTTTTATGATCAACATGAAATCATGCGGAGATTTTTCCCATTAAAGTCAGAACTCTCTCGCTATTGTTTTAGTTTTTGAAAGAAAGCCAAGCTTCCTTGACAAATCACGAATTTTTGGAGAAATTTGTAAAGTTTTTCTTCCAAATTTTCAGAGAATTTTCTTCTTAATTTGATCTGAAGGAACTGCAAATTTTAATGAAATGCATTCAAATTTTTTCTCACAAATCTTTTCTAAGACTGAATTTGACAGCATTTGAATGTTCACACAGCGATTTTTATTCGCACGTTTAAACAGTCTCATTGTTTTTCATTCGCTCTCCCTTAGGTGTCTGTAGCAAAGCTATTTGTAACGCGCACATCAAGCTGTTCAAGCTAAGCCATGTGGCCTTTAACACTAAAGTTTTTCCTCAACTGTGTATTTTACTTTAAATCTGTGTCATTGTGATATTCCCCGTCCCATTCTTTTGTAACCAATAGCCTCTAGCTGTGAATTGGACTACATTTTGCAATTAGAAACTACGATTACTGGCTCGATTTAGAGCTCGTGCATATACCATTATTTTCTCTATGCACATAAGTGTTTCTACGGATAAGCCAAAAATTGTAATTCCTAGTTGCAAAATGTTGTCTAATTGAGATTTGAACACAGAAACATTCCCCAGTACTGCGGACCTCTGTGGTTTGACAATATGAATTTATTTAACATTTCACCAGTGCATTCCAAACTTTAATAATTTGATTCAAAATGCTTGTTTGTTTCTTCACTTAACAAGAACAAAACGAAGAAAATACAAAGAGAGAAGTTTCTTAACTCTCAATAACGAGGCAAGAAACGAAATACCCTCAACTCTAGAAACGTTTTGATACCTTGCTTGCTGTTACATTGTTTTGTACATTCGTTTTTAAGTTTGTACACAAATTCACAAATATATTTTTCAAAAATCATAAGTGACTTTTTGAATTACATTTCTCATCACATCAGCGGGCAAATTAATGTTTGTTTCCTTCGACGGTTCTGAATAAGGTCTGTGATTATTGATGCTTTGACAGCACCATTCTCTATTTATGCTTTACCCCAAATATGATCAAAATGCATGGTTACCATACGTTGTAGAGGATAGGTACGCAATGAATTTATCCTAGATTGTGGCCCTGAAGAACTAATATTTGGGTTTTTCACAGCTTTTTTAGGTTTAAAAGCATCATCTTTAAGTGTTTTGGTTTATCAAACTATCCAAGCCTCTACCTGAAGGGCGAAGTCCACATAAGGTTTTTTGATACTCATGCTATCATGAAGAGCTGTTTCTCATGTGAGTGAGAAAAAAGCCAATCTAATGCAAATTTTTCCAGAGACGAAAAAATTCTGCAAACTTTAACCAAGGACAGTGATAGGAAACGCAAATTTTTCATTCTTTTACCTTCAGGTAGTCAGAATTTTAGCATTCTTCTTTTCTCTTCAAGAATTAGCATTTTCCTATCCTATAAATGTGCTGTCCCTGAAATTTTATGAATGTTCAGCTGGAAGGGATCCCATCGTTGCGTACATTGTGGTGCCTTTGTTAGATACTTTGGTTTTTCATGTATTCGAAATTCCCGCCTAGCAAGTTTACTGAAGCTACAACCTTTGGAACCGCAACAGATGTCACCGAGGTATCAACACGAAGGAACATTAATTTTGGTATGACTGTAAATTTTTAAATGAATTAGATTTATTTTCGATTAATTTAAATAGAAAAGGGAACATCATATCATGTGATCAGGATAAACCAACATTGATAATTTTGAATTAATTAGTGAGAAATGCTGCAGTAAGTTGTTGTACCTGTAAAAAGAGGAATGGTAGCTTCTGATTGGTCATTTCATCTCCGGAAGCTTCTGCATTTTTTTTTATTTTTTTCCCGTGTTTTTTTTCTTATCGTAGTGTGTAATGCTATTTGCCTACCAACCTTTATTTATGTGCCATTCATATCATCGTTTTGCCCGCCCTACCTTTTGCTTTTCCTCTAGTTTTGGAGCCTTTTTATCCGTTTATTTTTTCGTAGCGCTTTTTCGTGATACCTGAATGACCATTAGTGATTTCTGGAAGAACTTTATCCTCTTTTCCCACCGTCTACCGTCTGAATCGTGCTCATTTGAGTGTTTTTGACAACAGCAAACAATGATAGTATCCTGACCGGGACTCAGTCATGTCAACACGAGAATTGTTAATTTTTTACAATTCACTCGTTTTAATCGCCGTATTTTCATTCGACCGTAAGCTATCAACTTTTTCGCTTCTTTTACTATTACGAATGCCATGAAACTATTCGCCTGAGCGTTTTGATAACTGCATCTCGTCCACTCAATTTGGGGGTTATGTTTGGGCATCTTTGCAACTTGAAGTTCCTACACAAGCTTGGTATGAAAGCTTTAATTATCTGCAAGAATATGATACCGGGAAAGGGTTATTTGCTATCATCGTCCTGCCTTGAAATGATGATCTCTTTTCCATTTGTGTCTCTTTCATCTCATGCTTCTGTCCTCCCAAGCTTTAGTTGAAGTAGTACGCAAAGCCAGACTTAGTCCTCCTCAAACGACTCTCACCCCTCATTTCTCAATTCTGATTCTCACGATAATAATTTGCCTATAATCTTACCAAATGTGGTAACAACAAAACTTGGACCCATTTGAATTTATTGAAGTTGGATTTAAGACCACATTGTTCTTGGTACATACCTTTTATACTTCATTAAATCAGCAGTCTGTTTGTCAGAGCCCAATTCAGGTAACTTTTCCTCTTTGCTGTATGCACAGAATATGGTACTAGAAATCAGGTACTTGGGACGCACAGGCGAAAAGCAAAATTTATCTTAAAGGGGCTCTTGTTGTTAAGTATGGACTTTTATTGAGGTAATGTACGAAGTCTCGCATCATCTTTACAGGCTTCATCCATCTAGACAACATTTGTTGGATCTGACTGTTCATCAGATTATCTGTCTGAGGACAGTCGTGCAATAGGGCTATGAGATAGTAATCTCAGTATCTCTAATCCCACTCAACCTAGTCATGATGCTTACACCCTCTCCTTAGAGCATCCAAATATCATCGATTACCATTTCACTAGATGCTATTGAACTTTAATCGGAGAAGCATTTTCTGTATTGGTCACCATAGCACCATGTAGAGAGGCAGTGGATCTTCTTCCTAGCGTTTTGCATAGCTCTCAAGAAGTAAACAAGAGCACTGCTAATTAACAAAAAATGAGTCGTATCAAAAACTCTAACTTTCAAATTACCTTGATTTTAACAAAAAGGACAAATTTTTTAAAATCAAGGTAATTTGAAAGTTAGAGTTTTTGATACGACTCATTTTTTGTTAAATTACATTTTCAAAGTTTATAATCTCATGTTAAAGTCAAAAACAAAAGAAAAAAAAAGAGAATTGATGTAAAGTCAAAAACAAAAGAAAAAAAAAGAGTATTGATGTTCGCAAATGAAATTTGCAATGAAAAAATGGTCAACATAAGTACTATTTTTTTTTTCAAAAAAAATCTTTTACTTTCCAACTAACCCCTCTTCTCTCTACTTTGCAGGTACCTCGAGTTTTGAATTTTTAAATGTGTCCTCTTCGGTAGCTGTGACCCTCTGTGAAAATGTAACTTTAGAATGTAAAGGGAAGCCCCCTACGGCCAACATCTGGTGGATTGCAAATGGTGATAACGTCACGGCTGATGGGAGGTAAGTCTCATAGCTTTCAATCTCTGTAGCACACATGAGGATTTAACTGTGTTCCCATGTGAGACGTAGAAACCATGCACCTATTTGCCTTGTAGTGTTGATGTAAAAGTGTAGGGTGGTACCTATTGAGTGGTTCTGTTCAGTTTAGAAAATTAAAATCTGTATTTTTCCTCATTTAGTGAGTAGGTATACAAAGATGCCTTACATTTACCCTGTTGAAAAAGAGATTGTAATGGGTCCAAAACGTAGTGATTTTTGATCATGTTTTGTCCAGGATTCAGCTGTTTTCAATTATTAACATTCAAGCTCATCAAGTTATTTTCATTCTCTCAGCCTCTTTAAATAATTATCAAAAACGTTTCTCTTTTCACCATAGTTTTGTTTTAGTTCTTATCTGATTGTAAGCTCAGTACTTTTAGTAACCAAGGAAACGAAATTTAACTTGGATGGAAAAGTTATGAAAAACAAGTATCTAAATCTGGGGAAAAAATCTGGAGACGTAGAGAGGACGATTTGGCCTCTGCTGTTCAAAGAAGAGGAAAATTTGAAGTTTTTCTGTCTATGATTTTCAGGCTGAATTAAGATTTTTTTCTCTCTCTTCAGGACACATAGGAAAAGTCAGAAAAACACAGAATTTTCTAAATTGTTCTAATACCTTAAACTTTGAAACGTAGTTTTGAGTATTTTGGCTTTCATCACATTATGTTTTACCTTTTTGCACAGAATATCACAATCTTTGAATAAGAGTGAAGATGAGACAACTACTTCTGCTACTCTATTCATAAAGTGTGCAAGCTTCGAAGATGCCGGAAATTATAGTTGTAATGCAGTTGATGTTGATAGTGAAGAAGAATCTTCTCGAACATTGGTTTTGGATGTTGGCAGTAAGTAACCATAATGCATCTTTAATTTTCTACTGTTCATATACCATAATCTTATCGGAACTAGTTTTCGAAAACCTCAGCTGCTTTATTGCTTAGCAATTAAAAAAAAAAATCACAAATTAATCGCGATCTATCATAGAGGCAGTGAGGCAGGGATGTTAAGTTAGTAACTTGCATTGTTTAAACTCAACATTATCACTGTGATTTTAACAATCTAGTAAGATAGTAATTGTAGGTGAATGTCTCCTGTATTCTTTGTATGTATGGACAAGATATTACAGAGCCTCCTCTCTACAAGCTCAAGAGTTTCGTAATGGATATTATCAAACCCTTTTTTAAAATTTTCAATAATGGATTAAAAAAACCTTTTAAATCGAAATACATCTTTTCATTGGAAGAAAGGAAAATATCTCACTGTCTTTTTCTAGAATCAGTGCTCCATTATTCACTTATAATTTTGAATTTCATCTTGGTTTTTTTCACACACCATACTGAAAGAGAAATAAACAAATGTCACATGAATTACAATGTCTCTACTCACGATTTTTCAGTACAATCAACAAAATGCAACCTTTTTCCACTGTCACGCGTTCTTTGTAAGATATTTCCAGTGGGTTCAAACTACTCCTGCTATACAATGAAAAAGTTAAAAGATGAAAAAAATTGGTCCATTTGTTGCAATCTTGAATTTACCTTATCTTGCAATTTAATTTTGTTTCAGTAAAAAATGAAGTCAAAGCTTCCAAAGGTCCTCGTGTCAAAGCGGGAGACAATGCAACCTTATCTTGTACCTTCACTGGCTCAAACTTGCGTGACTTCAAGTGGTCAAAAATTAACGACACATCTGTAGTTGACCATCCGGAGTAAGTGTCAGGAATCATTCATAGTTTCTCTGATTACTTGATAAAGATGTCTATAGAAATGAATATTTTAAGATATATTTACTATAACGATACTTACACTCTTATTCTATCTAGTTGTCAACCTAGCGCAACTCTCTCGGCTTAAGAAGAGAAAAAGAAGTATAGATGTTCTTTACTTTCTTTTTACCAAGTCTTTGCTGCACCATTTATTCTTACACAACCTCTTAATATCATGAATTTAAATAGAGTGTTGTTTAACTTTATTAGCATATAATTATTTGTTCAAGTATACTACTTTGTCTCACCAATTTTATCATAAATCAGTAGCAAAATCAACAAAATAGTAAAACCAGTACGGAAAAATTTTATCCATTAATAAAAAATTATGAACTTTCTTCAAATCTAGTGCAAAATATTGCAGGTTATCAGTAATTTTTTAGTTTTGGCGATCAATTTCAGTAACCCTCCACTTTTCTTCTTCATCTAGGGAAAATGGTGAAGTTCGCCCAATCAATGAAACGTATGTTGAAACTTCACTCCATCTACATCATGTGCGGACTCAGAATGATAATGGGACCTATATTTGCCAAGCGAACGGTTTCAAAGATAAAGTTGTGGGAATAGTTCCTTTGTATGTTTTAGGTAATTGCTCTTTCATTTTTTGTTTTTATTTAAGTTTTAATATTTTTACCTTTTTGCCATCTTTGTTGATGTTCTGCAAGATATATTGATCCTGGTCTTTGCAGAGCTCAGAATCTGTGCTTTTGTGTCCACTTACTTAAACCTTTGAACCTTGCCGAGTTAGGTTGGGCTACGCCTAATATTATAAAATGGAAAGTAACCCCTGTAGAACTCTCATCGTAACCTTATTGTTCGACAAAAGCAGCATAGCATATCGGAATCTTTTTATATCAAATCGGTCCTTTGAGCTGAAAGGTACCCAAGTCACATTTTTAGAATTTGAGTCTTTTGTGTTGAAAGATCTACAATAACGGTTGCAAGTGTGTTTCAAAAATTTAAAAGCCCTTGGCGCGAATCGATACTGATTTCCATAAATTATGATTTTATAGGAATTCATGGGGCTCACTCGTGGTTTTATGTGATATCTTAAAATGGCTAATATTGAGTTGAGTCCTTTTTAGTTCTTTGAGGTACTGAACTGATTCAAGATGATAGTATTGAAATATACTCATGAATGCAAGAGATTTTTTGCAGTCTATGTTTCATGTAATGAAGAGGTTTAATGTCCCATTTTCCCCAGCAGGATTTTCCAGTTAAAATCTAACGCTGCCATAAACCTGCGCATGTTAAGGTAAAGGCAGATAGAATTTTTGGTATAATCAACCAAAAATTCTCTTGAGAACCTCTGTGGTATTCTAAGAACTTATTCTGACAAGAAAAATCCTCTGTCCAAAAATAAAATCTGCCCTTTTACCCACTGTAAATTTTATCTAATAGACTAATTTAGTGACTGTGTCATTTGATATAATATAAAACTCAGTAGTTCAAACTCAAAACAATAACATGACCTCACGTACAAATTCTAAGAGAGTTAATCTTCATTACAATTTAGTCATTGATAGGTCATTATTTATTTAAGGACTAATTAAATACGGGAAATTTTGATCGCATTAAATGCTTAGACGCATTTTACCACATAGGTGCAAAGGGCACAAATTGGAGACAAGGTCATGTGTTTGTTTACCATTGAACCATCAAGTAACCACTAAATCAGTCTATTGTCTTGCACCCAAAAGGGATGGTAATTTTTTTTTAAGTATCTGATAGGGCTAATCCCGTGTACTTCTGACTGCTGTAGTTGAGAAAGCTAGAAGCTTTTCTTTGAGAAATAGAATTTTTCAAAAATTGCCTTCTTTGGAGGCCAGTTCTTAGTTCTTACAAATGCTATTAGTGGATTTCTCGGTACTTTTGGTTGCTACATCTGAGAATGATGTTCGATTTCCTCCTAGCCAGTGTTCGAAACTCACAGGCGCCAACGCGCCAAATGCGCCTAAAAAATCGCCATGGCGCCTAAAAAATCAGCCATGGTGCCTAAAAAATGAAGGCTCTGCGCCAATGTGGCCCCTAAAAATTGCCCCCTAAAAATCTGGATTTTCATATCAGGTGATTATTCGAAATTTCGACGCCCACAGATTGAACTCGCGAAAAGCGAGCAGTTGCGCCATGTTGAGCGCGCAATTTCGCCGCGGCGCGGCGTTTCTTTTACCTCCCCCAAGTTACAACTACTTACTAGTTCTGTTACGAAAACATCTTTCGTCTAACTTTTCACAAAATACGTCGTAATATATAGGCAAAAAGTCAATTTGGCCCCTGAAAAATCTTCAATGGCGCCTAAAAATCGGTCTTGATGCGCTACTTGACTCCTAGAACTCAAAGGTGAGTTTCGAACACTGCTCCTAGCACACACTGGTTTTTTGTTGGAACATTGAATTTTGCAGTCTTGAAATTGACTTGAAAATCAGTCTGCTGTCTACATTAGGGCAATTGAAAAAAAATGAATTAGTAAATAAATAAAATCTTTACCTATTTAATGAAAGGGACAAGTATGAGGGCATGCCTTTCCAGAAGATAAATTTAATTTTCCAAGCTATAGACACCTTACTGATAGTTCTTTCATCAGTGTTAATAGACGTTGTTATTGGACGTCACATCTTGATATAATTTCAATATCTCGAAAGTCAAAACGTGCCCCAACAAACGAACGTAGGAGAATCTTCGGGAATAGGCAGGAGGGTAGGGGGATTCGCTTGATGACTACGTATGATGTTATGAGCTTATTATACCATTAATTCTTGTGACTGTGATCTCAAACGTTTTTGTAAATGACTAGCTTTCATAACTTTAAAAGTCCCATTGATTAATCGTCTGGTTCCAGGCTAGTTTTAGCATTCTTTTGTCAATTCTTTATTTTGGAGGTTATGTTTGTTTGTTGACTCTCGAGTTATCGAGTCGACAGTGTCGTTCTGTGATGTTACCACTAAATACGTCTATTCTCCATGACTTTGACTTAACTTTTTTTCCATGAGGAATCATTTAAATCGGTCCATGCGAGGTCTATGAAACATACCTGAGGAGAACAAATCAGTTAAGAAAACATAATTGCCGGCTTCCTCTCCATGTAGATACATATCTTTGCTTAGGTAAAAGTACTGGTAGAAAAACGAGAAGAGAACAGCACTTTTCCTAATGGGAGCAATTTATTTTTGCATTTTTATCTTCAATTTTTCAAACTCAGATAACCAACGTCCTGAGAGGAAAGACATGTATCACTAACACGTCTTCATTATCTCCTGAATTTCCATTTTTTGCTTTGGCTTTCCAGCTTTTTGTAAGTTTGAACTTCACCTCTCAGTAGAGAGATTTAGAGATTTTTTTTTCTTCATCGAGAGATAAAGTTTTGCTCTTATCTCTTATTTTGCAATTAATCCATGTATGAGATACCAAAATAAAAAAATTGCTGGAGTTTTCTTTCTTCATAATCCAATTTTTTATTTTTATTTTTGATATATACAAGGTCCACTATAATTATCCTTTAAGCCCCATAATTTTTTGAGACCTATGAAAACAACTTGAAAGAATTGAATCAACCCAGTGCATGAAGCAAGAATTTGTGTACAATGTTCACTGTTGAACCTCTATAACCACTTGCTGACGCAAAAAGATAGATCTCATGTATTCATTTAACATTTAAATTATTTGATGAAATTATTAGTTTTTGCTCTTATTGGGCTTTTAAACAAAGATTGATGATTTGGGGGGGGGGGGGAGAACATGAAGAAAAAATTAACAAATTGATGAAGATATCTAGATCTACACCCACAGAAGGTAATTTTATCATTCCGGGTCTGGAAAAGTTGTTTAGAATATGTATCATCATTGAATGAAGGATAGGGCTTGTTAATTTTAACCCAGATGTCGGAAATGTGTTGTCAATTACTCCCTTACAAATATATCGTTACTTAAAAAGGGCAAATGTGGTCCCTTCCATTTTTGCAACTTTTAGAGAAAAAATCTCTAATAAAAGGCCACTCCTCAGTTATCAGAGAGATCCTAGAATATCCCTCTTCTCTTTAAAAATTGATTGAAGTTGCGCTTTATTAATGCTGAATCACAAGTGGCTCTTTCTTATAATGTTTTTCTTACATTTTCAGATGTTCCGCAAGTCAAAATTGATGTGGTGAAGGTCGTTGGAGCTCGAAAAATATTTGTCAACTGGACTATCAATGATGGAAATGAACCTGTGAAAGAATATTTTATTTTAGTAAGGCTCTTGCTAATTTTATTTGATCCTCTGTGTTCTCTCCAGTTACTAGATCAAGTCTTTATACTGTGAAAAATTAGTCAGACGCATAATTCTTGTTTCATAATTGCATCAATGATCAAAATTTGCTGTGTGATTTTTTAAACAAAACTATCTACACTAAAGCTAGCATATTTTAAGTAAGAAAAAAAAAATGGCGAAAAGTAGATTGTAAAAATTCTTATGAATTCCTTTTATGTAAGATTAACAGACTAATATGCTAAAATATCCAGCTTTGCTGTCCTATTGTGAATATTAGAGGAACTAATTTTTTTATAGAAACCGAGAGATTACGAACAGAGAAAATTTCGTTAACAAGGGGGGACTACTTTTATTTGTTTATCAGCAAAAGCGTAGAAAGTTGGAGGATTTATTTTATTCATCTTTGCAATTACATTTCAACTTTTTGAAAGTTACTCAATTTTTTTTTTGTGTGTGTGTTTCAGATGAAATCTGGCTCTTCTGATTGGTCGTATTACAATAAAGAAAAAATCAAACCCGTAAACAATAGCTATATCTTGAAAGATCTTGAACCAAACACACCCTATCAGTTGAAGCTTTCTGCCAGGAATGATATTGGTACCAGTAAAACAGATGTTCTTGAAAATCCTGTCACAACTTTAACCAAAGGTAAGAGAATGCACTTGGAATTTGCACTGACTGACCAGTGTGCTGTGTTGTGTAGTGGCTGTACCATTTTTCTGGGTAGATGTACCAGTCAGTGGATCGGCAAACATTTCTCTAATAATGCTATTTAGTAACTGTTAACCCTAGTCTGGATTTCTCATTTTTTTGTGTTTCTGTTCGCTAAAATTTTGGGCTATTTAGTGCATTGTTTTCCTGTTAATGTCTTTCTTTTCATTAAAAATGAGCTTTCGTATAACAATGAACATAATAGTTTATGACCGTTAGAAGAGAAAAATCAAATGTAAGACATTCCTGATGGATCTATACTTCCTTCAAACAACTTTCGATTGGTAGGAAGTGGTTTTAAAGCTTTTGAAAACATCAAAAAATCTAGAAGTATTATGTTATCAAGGCAAATGCTGATGAATGCCCCTTGAAAATTTTTAAAAAACCAGAAAAATGTAAGATTCTGAAATTAGAAAGAACTCAATTAGAAGTAAGAAAGAAAAATTATGCTCATCTTGATTACTAAGAAATGTCATTAATTTTAGTTTAATCAGTGTGTATTGTTTAGCCATTAACTAAGTTGTAAAAACATTTCTGTCCTTTCAACTTTTTTTTTTTCATTTTTGCAGATCCTGATTTTGTGCCAGAGATTTCACTGAAAGGCACTGCTCCCAATGCAATCAATGTCGGGTGGTCTCTGCCCCCTCTGGACGTTAAAGACCATGTACACTATTATCAGTTAGTTCTATACAATAACGAAACCCGGAAAGAAGCAATTCAACCCGCAGAGCAACTGAACAGTTTCATGTTTCAAAATCTTCATTCTGCCACAACCTATACTTTCAAGGTAGAGTGTTTGCTTGGTTGAGAAGCCTTCAATGAAGGCCCTTCAGATGTTAAAGTATGCTAAATAACAGTCTGAAAGTTTCAAAGTTGCGAAAATGTATCCTTCTTTTACTCAAGAATCTATTTCTGTTTTATTTTTTCATGTGCATGACTCTAGGGTAGAGACCCCAGAAATTCGTTTGCGCGAATTTTCCAAAAGCATCGTTATTTTTAAGCACTTGGACCAAGCTCAGAGGCATCATGGAGTTCCGTTGATTTCGATTGTGTAGTCGAGAATTTCACGAATTTCGGCATTTGGCGCGAATTCCGCGAATTTCGGCATTTGACGCAAATTCTGGCGGGAATTCGCCCATTAACACCACGAATTCGCGAATTTCGACGTAATGTTGCTGGAAAATTCGCGGAAAAATGATCCACATCGGGTTCGGAGCCGCCAATCATTCCAGTCGGCGGGACGCGGAAAACTTTGCGAAACTCTGGTTTCTGTCGTCGACCAATCGTAAATTTGTGCTTCATTTTGCAGTAAACCACTGGCACTGCCAACCACGTTTATCAAATCTAAAATAAAAGATGAAAAGAAAAACACATTTTTAGCAAGAATGGGCCTGTTGCATGCAAGAGATACAGCCGTGCGAATAGACTTTTTAGTGGTTAAATGACATGAAAATTACGATGCTCACATTAAAAAAGTCTGAAATACACTCCTTACTGCGCAATTTGCGTTGTTAGGAACGCGCTTTTTCAAATTTCCCGCGTCTGGGGGCAGTTTTCTAACGGAAACAATTAACGGCAACTCGCGGCTATTTCCGGTCAACTAAAACTGACAACATAACCTAAAAATCGGAGCTCGTGATATCGCGAAATGAAATGTAGAAGGATAGCGTTGGATATTTAAAAGTTGATCGATTTGGTTACTGCATAAAGCGTATATGGACCACTATAAGAGATCACGTTGGGTTTGTAAATAAACTGAAGGAAAAAATAACAACAACAACAACGACTCGGCATCTGCCGGAAATCACCGAGCCCGCCGTTTGCTCATTTCCGGTGATTAGGAAACTGCCCCCAGACGCGGGAAATTTGAAAAAGCGCGTTCCTAACAACGCAAATTGCGCAGTAAGGAGTGTATTTCAGACTTTTTTAATATGACCATCGTAATTTTTGTGTCATTTAACCTCTAAAAAGTCTATTCGCGCGGCTGTATCTCTTGCATGCAACAGGCCCATTTGGCAGTTACTAGTGAGAATTTAGAATTTTCGGCGGGAATTTTTGGATTTTCAGTGAGAATTTTAGGATTTTTTGCAAGAATTTTTAGTTTTTCAGCAAGAATTCCAGATATGCGGTAAAATTTTAGCAAGAATTTGGCAGTTTTTAGCGAGAATTTGGGTCATTATCAATCACGAGAAAATGGGGTCTCTACTCTAGAGGCAATCAGTATCTGATTTGTTTGATTTTGTTTGTTTCCTTTTCTAAATGAGCAATGATGAATTTTCAAGTGTGAAACAGCAGCAGTAAATGAGAATCACAATGGAAAAATCCTATTTGAGTTGCATTCGCTGTAGGTAATTCAAGTTATTTTTTGAGTGCTCGTAAGCCTTGTGGCCGTATATGTGTATTCAGAGTCACTGGTTACCAAAATTTTTGGAAAATCTGAAAAAGAAAGTAGAGGCTCAGAGGAAAAACCATAAAATCGTATAACTATTTCAACCCTCTACTTATTTTTTCTATCTCTCTTTGAGTATGATATTTGACAAATTTTGATGAGAAATCTTTTTCTTTCTGTGGAGGTATCAGCCTTTCAATTTTAGAAAAATTCATCAAGCAGCTATTAGAAAATCAGAGAAAAGTTATAGAGTTTTTATCCGCAAAAACTTTTGCCATGTATTAAATTTTTTGATGCCTTGTTCAGTGTAATATTTGATAATTGTAATTTCACAGGTTGCTGCTTGCAGTGAGTACACACATCAATGTGGAAACTGGTCGGAAGAGCTAAGTGGAACTACCATGGATGGAGGTATGAAAGAGTTTTTAAAGTTAGAAGCTATTCCACCACCCTTCCGCACTTGCGTTTAACTATTATGGGAGCCCTTGTTCTAGTGGAACCTCTACAAATTAATGAAGTGAACTCAAAAAAGAGGAAAGCGGTCGAAAAATGTAAATTGTATTCTGGAAGACAGTTTTGGATTTTGAGTTGTGGTTTCATATTTTAACTCAGGATTTTATGCCTTGCTTTAATACCTTCGAAAGTTGATCTTGAACATAAAATTCCATTTGGAACTAAATTTTAACTATTCTATCATTCAACCCCAAACCTAATTATTTAGTGAAAATCAGGTAACAAGGCGGTAAAGCATTTCTTGTGTTTTATTTTTATCAAACCAAGGAGTCAAGATTGAAAAAAGGGGAGCATGATTAAGAACAGTCACTCCTCTATTCACCTTTGCCCACAGCAAATAATAATTAATGTTGAAATTGACAAAACTCCAACTTGCTTGTACTGTCACAAATTGGATAATTTAGATGTTCCCAAAAGTATGGAATCGTTGATTCTGTCATTATTATTTTTTTGAATTTTGATGATCTTTTTATTTCATTACAAAGCTGTATCTATAAATATTTTACTTTTAATTACTGCTGGTATTCTGTTGAAAAATAAAATTTGAGCTGAATTTTTTAACATACTGCCTCTGATGTATGCACTTGTTCTATTCCTACTTCAATGATCATATTTGATGCAAATCTGGTATTAAATAATTCCGTAGAATACTACAGGAACCTAAAATTTTCTACCACTTGGCTGTAAGATTATACTTTTAAATTGTCAGTGATTTTTACATCAAAGTCTCCATAGTCTCCATGACCTCTTATTTCAATTTCTTTTTTTTTTTCAGTCGCTGGACCTCCAGAAAAAGTAGTTCTTGTTTGCAAGATAGACAACGTCAGCCGCTCAAACTTTGTTTATGTTTCATGGGTTCCACCATCCCAGCCTAATGGAAGAATAGTTCACTACAATGTAGGTTTTATCTTAAGATCTTTTCATTAGTGCTGTAGAACTTTGGTCATCCAGCTATTTTTGGCGGAAAGCTGCATTGAATATTTAACATGTTGACAAGAGCATCAGGCGCTGGCATCTGACGGCCCTCTTTATTTTGTAATGGTGTCAGATCCCGGCACCTGACAAGTTGACGAAGACTATAAAATGATAATTCTTTGCATCCATAAGTTACGACGTCAAATTACCAATTAACGTCTCAGGAATGTTTTCTAATCCCGGTTGAAAATATTTCAAGATTTCGAACTCCAGTTCAAAGAAGAGTAGAATCATAATTTGCCAGCCCTTGTCAGTGGGCTGGCTCCACGGTTATGTTCACTAAATATCACATCTCTTGCCAGCATGTTAAAAATGAAATTAGAATTAGGGCTGTGCGAGTACTCGAATTTCGAGTCGAGTCGAGCCGAGTATCGAGTACTCGACTCGGCTCGAAAGTTAGGTTAGGTTCGAGCGAGTACTCGAACTCGGCTCGAGTGTCAACAACACGAGTTTTTTCGAGTATTTCGAGTTTTTTTGAGCGGGAAACGCCGAACGAGTCCAACTTCCAGCTATTTCAATCATACTCAAACTATTGTTAGTTTTGCCATCATTTTACGATTGAATAACATTGGAGTCTCGTCGGCAAATTTTTACCGTCCGCAGCGCCAACACGCTAGAACCCGGCCCTGGCCATAATGATGACGTACTAGCGGGAGCTCATCTGGCGCGCAGTTCAAACTACTTCTTTTGAGGTTAGGTTAACGGGTCAAATCAAACTTCGCGCCACTCGAGTCCTCACTACGTCAACATGTGGTAACGATGGCTGTGATTGGTCGTTTTCAAAGTTGGTGTGATTGGCTAAACTAATCACGTGCCTGTCCACGTCCTCTTTTCAAATTGAACCGCGGGAAGTTATTTTAACGCGTTATTGCCGAACATTTTGTAATTTTAGTGTAAATCCTTCCTAATGTGTCATCGTCAATAATTATTAATATCATATTATGAGTCTTGTTTGGAATTATTTGTTGTAGAAAATAGATTAAACCACGTTTTAAAACTCGAAATTACTCGAACTCGACTCGAGCTCGACTCGGCTTGAGGGTCATTTTCAAAGCTCGAAAAAGCTCGAACTCGGCTCGACTTAGTGAAAAAATACTCGAACTCGGCTCGAATCCAAAAAACCAGGCTCGCACAGCCCTAATTAGAATTAATAATATTTTACTAACTTCAGAAGAAAGTGAAAAAAAACGCCCATCAGCATTGCTGGAAAAAAAAAGATTGTGTGAATATTGACCTATTTCAGTTGAAATATTTTGCTGCAGGTGATAGATACATCAGTTTCTACAATGATGACTTCCGAAAAAATTGAAAACCAGAAAATTGACATACGTCATGTATTCTAAAAATCATGTCGAAGATTACATTTATACTACTTTCTAAAACATGTAGTCTGCGTTTGCTAGTACTAGCAATAGTTAAGTTTAGCTCTTGTTTTGTGTATCAGGTAAGTGTCATTTGCACCTGTTATGCAAGTGATTAATTTTGAACTTTTGCTTTGATAGAATATATTGAATTCAATATCTTTTATTGTCATTCTCAATATTCAGGTTGTTCTTGAAGGCAGTGCCAACTTTCGCAATGAGCATGGCAAATGGGAAACAATGACATGGGGTCCCAAAATCGTGAGCGTGGATGATGCCTCCGCTCACAATGCTCGTTTTGACGGAGTTCCTGCTAACACGAACTATACGTAAGTTGTTTTTTTCTTATCTTTTTCCGGAAGCTTTTCTTGTGCTTTTAATGTTCGGAAAACCAGAAGAACACATTAAAATGACAGATAACTTCAATGAATTTACCCTCTTTTGCCAATTATGATACAAAGACGTTTTGGTGTACCATCAAACATGATAGAGCCAACCAAAAACTCCGTTAAGGTGGAAACTCAAATTTTTCAGTATAGTGAAAACAAAAATTCGGGGTGGAGCAAATTGATTTTCAGTTTTCGGTGTATAACACTCTAATTCTCTAATACACTTCAAAAATAGATTCCACTGCTTTAAGGAGTGTTTTACAAATATTTCATCACAAAAGAAGCTTTAAAATATCAAATCTTACGTCTGAGACCCTAATGTGAAGCTCACAATCCCAAAGATGCAAATTTGAGAACACCATTTCTGCAGTTATTATCAACCATCTTTGGGGCTTAAAATCGGGGGTGCAGAAAAATCCTAATCTTGTGATCCTATGATCATGGCAAATTTAAGGTATATCTTGGGCTAAGAGGCCATTTTCAAAATGAGTGACTTTTTTTTTTTTTTTTTTTTTTTTTTTTGGCTCAATACTTTAAACTAGTGGGACAAATCGCACATTGTATGGGAAAATAGGGCGTTTTTATGTGTAATCATAGTGGGGCCGATAAGTGGAAAATATCATAACAATCGTGCACTTCTGGAAGAAAGCATGAAAATTTCAGGGATTCATCTCTACCCTATAGACATTCGATTTAGACATAGACCCCAAAAATCTGAGCCCCCTGGGGGGGCAGGGGGGCCCCCAAATTTTGAATTTTGAATAACTACTGAACGGCTAATGTTAGCGTAATTTTTCTTTAACAGGACGATGGGAAATTTTATTAGGAACAAAAATGATTCTTATGAATTTTTCTGTGGGATCGATATTTAAGGCTCCAGACGGGAAAAACCATCGGGGGACGGGGAGCCGGCCGTTCTGATGCAGATCCGCGCGCTACGCTGCCTGCCCGGGACGCGCGCCGCGGCGCAGTACGGTGTTACCGACGACACAGCCGCTTGTATTGGTTTAATCTCAACGATGCGTGGTTTTAAAAATATTATGAATTTACCGTAATGCCTAAATACTTTGCCTTAGTAATATAAGCCCCACTTTTTATTAGTAATACATGAAAACAAGCAAAAGGCGAAATACTCCAATGTGAGAGCGCCGAGTCAATGGGAGGGGTCGGTTATCGCGCATCACGCGTCTTGTTTTCTCTGAATACAGAGCTTTTCCGACCTCAGTACAGAGTAAATTACCTCTTCCTCACGTAAGATTTGTAAAAAATTACATTTTTTTAAGATATTAGAGCGACATAACAAGTTTTAATACGATTTTGACCCACTTTTTCATGACTATTGGAAATGGCGGATCCTTGATAACTTATTTTTAGCTTATTTTTCATGTTACTTTCGGCGAATGGGACCATGAGCTGCTTACGTAAGCAAGAATTTCGAAAAAGTTGATGCAAAGGCATTACTTGAGGAGTGTGGAGAGGGTGGGGGGGCTTCACAGTCCCTTCGCCACTAAGGTTACCAGATTTCCCTCACTTTCCTCTAATATCGTTTTTCGTCCATGTTAAATGGTTTCTCGCAATTGCATAGGTACTGATACATACGGAACATTCCGACAATGTTCTTTTCTCCTCTTTTCCCTCCAACCAGTCAATAGAAGTTTTTATTTTCATGAACTCCCCACTCTTTCAGTCATTCAACAAATATGCATTTTTCAAAAAATAGAAAAAATATATTAAATGAATTAAAAAAAGAAGATATCTGAATACTATCGCTTCTTTTTATCGAGTCACCCTTGAAGATATTATTGGTACTTACCACGAGACATAAAAAATGGAATGAGCAGTACAAAAAATCCATGTATGTTATCTTTTATTTTGTTCTTTGGAGTTTGGAGTGGAGTTGGTAACATTTGTATTGAAAAAAATATTAATATGGGAGGAAATTTATTTATCATGCAGGTTCTGATCCTTTAAAGAACCTCTGAGAAGGACCAGTACCTCAGGAAGAAATTTATTGCATTTCTTTTTTTTCAACCCGCAAATCTCGTACTGATTTTTGATTTGTATGGAGCTCATGGAAGAGTTATAGGTAAGTAAGATGGAGACAATTGTCAAGAAACGGGACTTGCAAAATATGCAATGCACAAAACGTACACCTTAAACTTTATCGTAAAGTATAGCACTGATCGAATTAGCTTTAGAGATTATCAAAAGGTCAATTTCTGGTCAAAATATCAACAAATCAGTCAAAATCAATAATCAGTAATCAGTTGCAAAATTACCGAGATTACGGGATATCGTATGATGCGCGATTTAATTGATGACATAAGAGCAGGATAGGTTCCCAGTAGGCGCGACTTCCTATCACTCAAATGGACCGTCTTTACAGATTAGCGGATATTGGCGGCTAATTATTACTTAATAATATTCTTTGTACTGTACAAGAAACAGTCCAACAAAGGTTTTATGGGGTCTTTTATCCGTATCAAGCTTTCTCAAGATTCTTTTGACGTTTTTTTGGAGCAAGTTTTGAAGGTGGTTTTGGTCCTCTTAAAAAAATGCCTAAACGTAGCAATGATGTACCAAAATGTTCCTTAAAGAGAGGAGAATAAGCATGTTTTTATGTATGCTCATTTTTTACAAAATTAGGTTCCCTGTCTTCAAAGTCTGGCTGGAAGCCGTCTCCCAGGAACTTTAGGGTATGTAAGCATATTTAGATACCATTCTGGTGGCGCAGCACCGAGAAAAAGAAAAAAAAACACTTTAAAATCATTTTTCAGGTCATCGTGGTATACAAATAAGATTTGTGATTTTTAGCCCCCCCCCCCCCCCCCTTCGCGAGACAACTGTGCGTCAGATTTTATTCCGTTCAACTGATGTCTGATACAGTTATTTCGGATGCTTTAATAAAACTTGACAAACCCATACAACAAAACAGTCCGGAACTCCAGCACTTAACCCCATTCTCCTTCTGTTGCCGTGCGCTTTGCTTGTATACCTATATTACCTGCAAAAGTTAAGCCCTATTTTAAGGTATTTAGGCATTACGGTAAATTCATAATATTTTTAAAACCACGCATCGTTGAGATTAAACCAATACAAGCGGCTGTGTCGTCGGTAACACCGTACTGCGCCGCGGCGCGCGTCCCGGGCAGGCAGCGTAGCGCGCGGATCTGCATCAGAACGGCCGGCTCCCCGTCCCCCGATGGTTTTTCCCGTCTGGAGCCTTAAATATCGATCCCACAGAAAAATTCATAAGAATCATTTTTGTTCCTAATAAAATTTCCCATCGTCCTGTTAAAGAAAAATTACGCTAACATTAGCCGTTCAGTAGTTATTCAAAATTCAAAATTTGGGGGCCCCCCTGCCCCCCCAGGGGGCTCAGATTTTTGGGGTCTATGTCTAAATCGAATGTCTATAGGGTAGAGATGAATCCCTGAAATTTTCATGCTTTCTTCCAGAAGTGCACGATTGTTATGCTTATCGGCCCCACTATCAGATAAACCTCTGTTTTACCTCTGAGGTAAAACAGAAGTTTGCCGTGAAGCAAGAAAGATGGATGGCGGCAACTAATCGGCCTTTCGGAACTTTCTGCCCGCCAGTTCCATTATTGCTGAAGCAAAATGCACTTTTGTTCCCTTTGTTGGCACCGAAGTGAAGCGAGTCATTCCGAACTTATGCTTTGCCATATCTCAGAGCATTTTCCGTTGGAAACTCGATTTCTAATTATTTAACCCATGATATTGGTTCCACTTCTGAAAATCTCCCTCTATCCATCAAAACCCCTTTTCATGTACACTCACATTTTTTACTCTCTCCTCTTAGTGTTTTTCATAGTATTTATGTTTTCTACTCTCTTTTCTTTTGAAGGATTAAGATAAACGGAATAACAAGAACAAGAGGCGGTGGCAAAGAAGCGGTCACTCATTGTAACATGCCACCAACAGTTCCAGACAAAGAAAAGCTATCGCGGTTTGATTGGGGTAAAGTTGAGGAACGTGGGAAATGGTTGTTGAAACTATTCCTTCCGAGAATCTCGGAAAGAAATGGACCCATTTGTTGCTACAGGTAATCAATTACTCTAATTTCAGTTTTTCTCATGGTATACTTGAACGTAAATGGAATGGAACCCAGATGTGTAGTGTAAATTTTTGTTTTCTTCTGAATTAGATAGATCTATTGGAGACATGAGTCTCTCAAAATGTTCTGGTAATTTAGACTCAAACAAAACTCTCCAAGAAGAAACACGAGATTTCTTGAAAAAACATTGGTATAATTAAGTGGTTGGAAAATCCCATGGGGAGAGAGAGGTTTTTTTTTTTAAATTTCCAGTGATTTTAGAATTTATCTGCAGATTTGAAGAGTAGAGTCAGAACTTTTATGATTGTGCGTTAGAATAAGAGAAAGAAATAATTTTTTTGGTCCTTTTTGTTTCTTTGCAAATGGTGCAAGACAATCAAAATTTGATGAATTCCTTGTTATTTCCAT
Organism: Bemisia tabaci; assembly: GCF_918797505.1. Taxonomy (NCBI): domain Eukaryota; kingdom Metazoa; phylum Arthropoda; class Insecta; order Hemiptera; family Aleyrodidae; genus Bemisia; species Bemisia tabaci. Next base: position 50,823,691 of record NC_092798.1, read on the forward strand.
TATTATTCAGAGTTATCTCTCCTAACCTATTTTTGTTTTTTCAGGTTGTTTGTGGTTAAATTAGAACCGCACCAAAATGTTGCTGATCTCCATGCCCCCGAGGATTTAACAATTTCATCCTATCAGGATGTTCATCATAATAAAAGAGGCGGCGCTTACCTGGCAGATATGTTTGACAGGTAAAATTATAATTCTATAGGTTTGATATCTTTTAAACTCATTTTATTATTACTCCAGAATCGGTGTGTGTAAGGAAACCGAATTGTAAGATAATAAGAAATCCCTCCCACCTGATAATACCAAGATTTTAGAAAGTGTCACAACACGAGTTGTCTGCAAACCTCTTTTAAGGTCTGTAAGTAAAAAAGTTTAGCAAGACATTGGGAAAATTTGGTGTTGTCTCAATCACCATAGTGATCATACCTTGCTACAAAAAGATTGAGATAGGATATATCAGACACCAAAATGTGACAAGTCTAAGTCTTGAAATTCATTTCTTATTCACTGCCTCTCTTTATCCAGCAAATGTTTTCCGAAATACTTATTGTTTTTCAAATATTTTTCTCCCCAGCGACTCTGTGAATAGTGATGTGTTCGTGGGCGATGGTGAAACTATCAACTCGAGCTCAAACAAATCAACGTGCAGTCAGTGTTTAGGTCTGGAGTACATGTTCCCATCAAGATTAACAACCACCAGCACTGTTGCCCCCACAACTACCACTTCAGCCAACACGGCTCCGTTAGCCATCATCCCGTCTCTTATGACGACAACTGTGTCACCTGCTCGGAGAAAAAGGACCGGTGATTTGCACATTGTCGCAGCTCCTACTGAAACACCACAAAACATAACCAACTCATCATTAGTCATCTACGATGGTTTGCTGGATACAAACAGCAACTATACTGGCTTCATTGAAGTTATGGGTAAGTATCGCCTAGTCAATAGTTCACCTGTGGATGAACGTGACTGTCAATAAGAAAAGAGGTCTCAGTTTTTAGGGGCAAATTTTTCAGAAAAGCAATTTTCGCCAAATTGAGTTAGAAAATTTTCAATTTAGTTTTCTACAGATAACACTCTCCAATATCCTTGAGAATAAGTTGGTATACATCATTTCAAATAAGTTTACCCTTTTCATTTGCATGTGTAGGTAACAGTATCTCTGCAACCAGATGAATAAAGTAAACTTTTTCAAAACGAGGTCTACCAGTTTAGCTCATTTTTTTCTGTCAATAGGGTGCGGCTTATTTCTGTCATGTAGGAAAATGGATGAGGTCCGGGTGGCAATCGGTGCTATCTATGAAAATAATAGGCTGTATCAAATTTGAGCCAATTTGAAGCTTTTTTAGATGATGTTCAAAGGGATCAAAACTACGGGAAAAATTACATTGGTTTGAATGGGCGGAAAAACGCCTGATCTGCAAAAATACGTTTTTTGGATCTGAAATGTGCTTAAATGAAGAAAACCTGACCAGCTCTTAGAGAGGCATCTAAGGGCTCATTCGAAACGAGAAAATCACACTTTTGACCCATGGGTGAGGGTAGGGGGGATCACTGGAGTGCATGATAAAATATATACACCAATTTCGTTCCAGGCTCAAGAAATAGTATGGGAGGCAACATTGTAAAGAGCCAAGTACAGTTCTCCAAGGCTGAAACACCTATTATACATTATTTCTCATTAAGTTGTGAGATACATTTGTCTCTTTGACTTCAGAACACTTATTTTGAGTTCGATCAAAAAGTCTCAAAAGCGATCACTTACCTGCGGGTGTGGCGCCTCAAAACCGGCTACGCTGTGACCCCCCTGTCCCCAATCATGGGTCAAAAATGTGATTACCTCGTTTCGAATGGGCCCCTAGATGCCTCTCCAAGAGCTGGTCAGGTTTTCTTCATTTATGCGCATTTTAGATCCACAGAACGTATTTTCGCATATCAGGCGTTTTTTTGCCTATTCAAACCAATGTAATTTTGCCTGGAGCTTTGATCCCTTTAAGCATCATCTAAATAGCTTCAAATTGACTCAAATTTTATACAGCCTATTATTTTCATAAATAGAACCGATTGCCACCCGGACCTTGTCAATTTTCCCACATGACGGAAATAAGCCGCACCCTAAAGCGTCAAGTTGCATTTTAACAAGGGTGCAGAAAATTTTCGACCTTTAAATGACACGTTATCTTTTAAGTAAAAGATGGGAAAGCTGGCTATCTTCAGCACACACATTTCTTCCATTCATGAACCGTAGTTACAATTTTTTCCCCCTAAAAGTAGTCCAACTATGTAGTGTATGGAAAAAAAGTGTCATTGTTATTGCCCTCTTAAAGAGCTGTCACTAATGGCATGAATTAATGATAGAATAAGGCACCTCTATGTGTGTCTATATCAGAGATGAAATTAGCTCAACACCATTCACCATCTTATCTGTAATCAGATTGATTGAAGTCACTTACAAAGTCGGTAACTAGAAATGTAGGGTTCTCTTTCTACTTAGCCGTCTTGAATTGCCTGCCTAGCCGTCTTGAATTGCCTGCGCCCACCATACAGTCAGTTTTCTTTAAGTCCACGTTTATTTCCTGGAAAAATTTTTACAATTTAGAGACATTTTTCCGATAAATGTTGAAAATATCTTCATTTCAAAATGGATTTTGATGGCTCGATTTTTCTATGTTTTTAACAAATGCTTTTTATTTCCTGTTAATAGTGAACAGCGGTGATAATTCTGTCATCCCAGCCTACAGCAGTTATTTTGCAGCCCTCAAACCAGGACCTCAAGTCTATCAAGCTCGTTCCTCCTACGCAATAAAACTTTTGTTCCAGGTCAGAATAAATAATTTTTATGTTTTAAAAAAATGTCAGCCATCCTGTACTATTCGGTCATTTTAGATCAGTCATTGGACCTATAGATCAGCATTCAGTGGGTTGAAGCCTGAAATTACCAAGAAAACTTCAGCACAACAACAAAAACAATATTTCATTAGAAAAGCACTGACATTGATGAAGAATGGAGTTTGACCAAAGTAGAATTGATTTTTTGGTGAGTCAAAAAGCGGATCAGATGAGCCTGAAGAATGCTGATTTTTCCTCTACGAGTTACAAGTTGAACGCAGAAATTTTAGACGGGTGCACATGTTGTAGATATGAAATTTGAAAACTTGTTCTGTACTTGATTTTATCCATATCTAGTGGTATATTTTTTGCAAGATTTGAACTGATATTCTTTACCAATTTTGAAACTATGATCCACGCTCATTCTGGTTTCATCTCTTTGTACGTACTTGTAGTACGAACCAAAATTTTTGGAGGAGATAATGCATGTTATTGACTATTGCTACACTAACAAATATTTGGCAATACTAGGAGAAAGATGATTTTGAATTAAGTACCTCCTTTTTTTATGGTGCTGTAGGTGCTGTTGGTCTTCATCTTCATTATGCTTGCGTTAATCATCGGTCTCTGCATGCTGCAACGCTATACAAAGCAAGTAGCAGAAGCTCAAGGTGTAGAAATGACATTACGGAATTCCTTCAGGTAAAAATTTCATCTGAGTGAACACAAATTCTTAATTGGCGTATTAAATATTGACTGACTTTAAATTAAGCTCATACTGTTTTGTTCGTGTGTGCTTGTACGCACGTTCAATTGTATCATAGGCGCTAAAGAATTAATTCAGCTAACGTATTTTTGAAGTCAAATAAATTCTTTAAAACATGCCTGCTAACATGGTTTTGCATCTTGACGGCAAAACTCCCAAACCCTGTATCTCGTTTGTGATGTTTCAAAATCTCCGCTCCCATTTTGTTTCAAGAGGAAAATGACTCAGCATGATTGATTGAATTTTTCACAGAATATTTCTCACACAGGGCAAAGAAGGAAGGAGGAAAAAAAAGAAAATAAATATTAATGCCAATTTTTTCATTTTCCAGACATTTTTGTAGATCGCTCAGGGGCAGCCACATTCCTGTCTCTTCGAATCCTCCAAATATGATGCCGATCGCCAAATCTGACCTACCAGCCGCAGTTGCTGATAGACATAAAGATTCTGATTACAGGTTTCAGCATGAATTTGAGGTAAGTTTTCCTCTATTGTGATGAACTGTATGAACAATTAAATTTTCATAATGTCTCTCGATTTGCAAAAAAAAAAAACAAACATTATATTAATTCCTCTGATGTAAAATCTAAAACAATTTTAACACTCAAAATTGCCCTATCTGTAGGGAAGATGTAGTTTGTACAAAGGAATTTTTGGAAATGTTTCTTTATTCACCCAAAATTTGTAAGAAATCCCACCTGTTCCCAATATTGCCATTCACAGAGTCACGCCACGAAATGAAAGAAAGATAAATGTTCTGTCCCTAGTTAGGCTTAGATTTAGTAAGGTTTGTAGGAGCCACCATTTTTTCCTATCTTTTAATTTGCTCAATTAAATATCATTTCCATCCTCTCTGCTAATTGGTTCTTTTAAAATTTCTTTTTCTAGCTTCTACCGGACCGATTTCCTGATAGAACAACAAAAGCATCTGAAGCCCATGAAAATCTTTACAAAAATAGGTATCCAGACATCAAAGCTTACGATCAAACACGAGTCAAATTACATCATTTTGATAGTATAACCGGCTCAGATTACATAAATGCAAACTTTGTAGTTGGATACAAAGAAAGGAAAAAATTCATCTGTGCCCAAGGTATACTTTTTATTTTATAGATTCCTCACTTTTATAAAAGAGGCTCTTGTGTCTTTTCTCCATGAAAATAAGCCAAACGGCTGCATAGCAATATTCTTGCTGTATATCTTTCTTTTGTGCCAGTAAAGCGCCAAAATAATGCTACTATTCTGTAATTCTAAGCCGCATCAAATGAGGAAAATTAGTGCTTTTGAGTGAGGGAAACTATTGCAAAATTGGTGCAAACCCGCATCGGAAAGTTTTGAATGTTAAGGCACTATGATTGAGTACCACATTTTGTATTGATATTCTGTTTATTATTGCAGCTGTTTAATTTGTAGAAAATAATCAATTTATTGTTTCCCTGTAGGTCCAATGGATAACACCGTTAATGATTTTTGGCGGATGATTTGGGAGCAACACTTAGAGATGATTCTAATGTTGACCAACTTGGAAGAGTACAACAAATCTAAGTGTGCCAAATATTGGCCTGATAAAACGGACGGTACCAAAAATTTCGGCGATATTTCTATTCAACATGTACAAGAAAAACGTTACTCAGGTAATTTGAAGCACAGCATGTTTTTTTTTTTCGAAAAAAATATTTCAAACTTAAAAGTTCATGACAGCCAAATGCCAAACGAAGATGCATTTTGTACTAGTTTTAGAGCTATTTCTGAGTTGTGGTAAGTGTCAAGTTTAGCATACCTGAATGGAACTTTGCTCATAGTCACTAAGTAGAGTAGCTTATCTACTAGCTAACAATAAGTATGTTGTGAAATCATTAGAAATAAGCCAATAAAATTGTATAACTTTTTTGAAACAGTTCACTACATTTGGATGTGACCCAAATCATTTATGATGAAAGTAGGGTTTCCGTGCTGGAAAACTGAAAAATTAATTTTTTATACCCCTGCCAAGAAAATATTTTAATGTTGTTTTGGCATGTTGTTTCAAAATTCTTAACCAAATTGGAGTAATGACCGTCCAAAGTGTACATTCGAAAAACATGTTTTGAGGAAAAGCAAGTTCAAGCTTTTTTTATCGTGTTCAGAACCAAAAAATTTTGTAATCAAACTTAATTTTTTACCCTCTATTGCTACAAAAACAAACCCAACCACTTAAAACTTACTCTTCAGAGGCTGAGCACTGTGCAGAATTTGTTTAATTGAAGACTCATTTTAAATTGTATAGTACAATTTAACAAAAATTACTCTTCTGTGAAATTGATTTTCATTCTCAAAGGTTTTTTCTCCTGTGAATTGTCACAGATGTTTCCAATTATATCCTCAATTCATTAAGTTTTCCGTACCTTGTTGCCGCTCCGTAGATTACAAGGTACTTTTCATGTCCTTTTATTATGCTTAAGTACTGTGTAATACGACTTTTATTGGAGTCTAAAATTGTTTTATCTCATGTTTCTTGTTTGTTCCAGACTATATTGTTCGTGAATTGAAAATGACTCGACCCGGCGGTGGTAACAAGGAAGCAGAAGAAAGGAGTATTTTCCAGTACCACTATTTAGTTTGGAAGGATTTCCAAGCCCCAGAACACCCCTATGGTATTCTGAAATTCATCAAAAGAATGAACGAAGCTTATTCGTTAGACAAAGGCCCAATTCTGGTGCATTGTAGGTGAGTGAGGAGATTTTGTCTCATCAAGCCCTTATGATCTGGGAAGTGCTAATTACAGCAATTTCAATCCTTGATTGGCATTAAAATTGTCGAATATAGCTGAACTATGTATCAAGAAGGTACCTCTTATTCACCTTTTAGCGATTGAAATGTGTTTTTACATTATATTTACAATACAAAAGTGTTCTAAGAATTCTTAAGACTTGTGTTAGCACTCAACTTCTAATTGTTGCGCGCCTTGGTGGGTGGACGGACCCAACAGCAAATCGTTCCTTTGGCAAACTGGCCAGGTACTTCATCCTGACTTTGAGCTATTAAAGTTTTCTGACCCTGATACTAAGTTTGTCCACATTTCTCACAAAAATTCTCCCATTTTTATCTGTTTTTCAAGCACTGTAAAAACGAATTTGCAGAAACATGTTGGCATGTAACATTTTTAGTTCATTTCCCTTCATTGACTATGATTTTTTGTAGGAAGCAGGTTTATCATTTTTTTATATTTTCAATACTTCTGTAAGCTTGTACAAAATTTTCTGCTCATGACGAGGTGACCTAAGTTTCCTAAACGCAGAGTACACATATTTAAGAGACAATTATGTTGAAGTGCTTCACTTAATGAGTTCTTGAGTGTTGTGTAAAACTGTTGGCCCTCAGGCGAGGCTCAGTTTTAATCTCAATCTTTTATTTTTGAGTTACGTATTGCATTTCTTTTTCAAATCAGGGTTTTAATCATTTATTTAATGGAACCTCTTCTTGTGATTATTCTCATTGATTTCGCATTTATAGGTAATGCGATGAAAAATTTGTCATTAAAATTTGAAAATTCGATTTTTCAGTGCTGGAGTTGGTCGAACAGGGACGCTAGTTGCCCTCGATTCATTGGTGCAGCAGTTAGAAAATGAAGGTCAAGTCGCGATTTTCAACACGATATGTGACCTAAGACATCAAAGGAATTTCCTCGTCCAAAGTCTGGTGAGTTATGTTACTGCCATCTCTTTACTCTAAAAATTTGCCCTGAGGAGGCCCATCTGCTAAAATTCTCTCTGAAATCTAGATTATTCTATAGCTTGAACCTTCTTTGTTCTAATTTTTTTTCACAGAAATAAGGTAGTCCACTCAAGCTATTTCAAACTTCGTCCTGAACCAAAAGAGGCATTAGTCGCCTATTAGAATAGCTTAAAATTTTCAGCGAGCATTTTTGTAAAACCTGAAATTTTCTCCATTTTATAATTTTCAAACTTAATACTGAAAAACCAAGATTTTGTCATATCCACTTCGGAGTCTAATAGTTGATTAATGTCTCTTTATTTACATTTATTCTCCTCCATTTTTGCCTCGTTTCTCATCATTACAAGTTTATGCATATCAGCAATAAGAGTCAGTGTATTTAAGCACTTAATGGGAATTTTGAATATGAAAGCCCTGACGTCAAGACCTTTGTGACCATTGAACTAACCTTTGTGTTTTTTTTTGCACCCTATTTTCTCAGGTTTAATTTTGCCTTCTTTTCTTTTTCAGAAACAATATATTTTTATTTATAAAGCTTTGTTAGAGGCGTCACTGTTTGGCGACACAGAAATCAGTGCATGCGCTTTGAAGAAAACAGTAGACAATTTGAAACAAATAGAGAACGGCCGAGAAAAATCTGGGTTGGAATTAGAATTTGATGTAAGTACTTGTCCAGAAATTTCCATCACCGTGACAATAAATCTCAGAGTGCACTTAAGATTATTTCAAGTTTGCCACAATTTTTTCAGTATCATTCGAGGATCATTTTGTAAATGACTTGTCTTTCTTTGTTTTGTGTTTCAGTGGTATTTTTCTAGCTTTTTATGACCATAATCTTTTCGACATAGTTGGAAAGCATTCTTGTCAACTCTGGACAATAGCTATCTCTAAATTGACAAAAATTAAATCTTGCGTCTGACAAACTCATGTGGTATCAGGGTGGCCCTAATTCATGTTTGCATCATAATGTGCTTCTAAGTTCTTTTTCAACAAGCATCGCAATGTTTTTATGAGAAAGAAAGAAAATTCAGTTTCATTATTACAGTAGAATCCCATCTAACAGATATTGTCTCTTATTGTACAATGTATTTGGAAAAAGGGAATGCTGATGAGTTTCTCCCTTAGTTACAATATGTATTTTCATGTGTATGGCATTCTAATGAAACTTTTTTTTCCCTCCAGAAATTAAGTAGCTTAACGGAAGATAAGAAAATTAGCCCAAATGTTGGTACAAATGAAGAGAATCTATCAAGAAATCGCAATCAGTCTGTGATACCGTATGACCGTAATCGAGTAATTTTAACACCAATCCCCGGACGAGATGTCTCAACGTACATCAACGCTTCATTCATTGAGGTATTATTGCTTGGAAATAATGAATAACTATTAAAATTAGATCTCATTAACAAGAAGTGAAAGGTACTGTAGAGTTACCCTTCACTTGTCTGTTCATATTCAATGTACCTCAAATTTATCCTTTCCTCATTAGTTTTGTATGTTTTTTTTTTTTTTTGTAGAGTTAAATGCTCTTTTCATAAGCAGCATGGTTGTGATTCCAAGGTTAAGATCAATAAAACAGACAGTAATATTTCTCTAGTGGCTATTACATTGAAAGCATTGATGTTTGTCTTATATCTGACTCACTTTTCTGCCATTACGCACATTATAGAAGGAGGAAAAAAATGACAATTTTTTTCCAGTTTATTTGTCAAAATTCTGAAAAGTTAGGTGTAATATTTGTAATGTAATGTTTCAACACCATCAAATGAAGCTGAAGACATGCCCTGAGAAGCCCTTGAGAGTGGGAAAATAATGAGCGCTGCATATTGGCTATTTTTTTTTATTCATTTATTTTATTTTCATTAATGGTGTTTACTAAATGTTCAACTATTTATAATTTGTTTCAGGGTTATGATAATTCAGAATCTTACATAATAACGCAGGATCCAATTCAAGATGTAACTGTGTCAGATTTTTGGAGGATGATTTCGGAGCAAAGCATCTCAACTATAGTCATGTTATCAGATGTAAGTTTTTTTTTCTTTTCTCACTTGTCTTGTAAGGTGCCTGAAGGTGTGGACAATTTATAAATTTCAATCATTGTACCTCATATGTCTATGTTTTTCCATAAACTTGAATGAAGGATACTTCTCACCCCGATTTATGATTGTTTGTGAAAAACTTGAACCAAGAAACCTTGCACGTAAGCTGCACCTAGGTTTTTTTCTGGAGGAAATAGAGGTAACAGCAGTTTGTACCCAAATAAATATGGTTTGAAGCAGTGTCAATCAATGGTCTAAAAACGCACAGTGAAAATAAAGATTGTAACTTTTACTTATTTATTCATATGTTTTTATTAAGCTCCATTTCGTAAAAACTTTTGCTTAGTCGATAGTTTCCACAAGAATTTCTATGATCTTTTAACATTTGAGCGATTTTTTCTTTTCTTATGATTTAGTTGCTTTGATCAGTTATCTCGATAATTACCTTTTGCTTTCTTTTTTGTCAGATGGTTTTTACCAGTTGTCGCAAAACTTAGTACATAATAAGCATTTCCGCTATTTTAGCCATCATCAGGTGCTTTAAAACAAAAAGGAGACTTGAATTAAAACCAACACTTAAAATGATGCTGATTTTTTTTTCTTCCTGCAGCTAGGAGATGGTCCCAAAAAGTGTTTCCGGTACTGGCCTGATGATGAAGTGTTTCACGATCATATCCAAGTCAAGTATATTCAAAGTGAGAGTTGTCCTTATTTCACTAGAAGGGAGCTGTGTGTTACCAATATCAAGGTATTTAATCCAAGTTTCTTCATTTTGCACACCAATGTTTGTCTGTTCTGGAACTAACGATTTTCAATTTCAGTGAATTCTGTTCCCAAAACGTAAGCAACTTGTTTAATATATGTATTCGAAGTCCGTCTTGTTCGACTATTAATTTTTTTAATTAGCCTTTTGTGCCTTTGAACGCAAGGTCTTAGTGCCTGCTTTGGGAATGTGCATTATTGAGTGTTCAGAGGGAAACCAGATTTATTAAACTAATCATATTTAAAGTTATAACGCCAAAATTAATTAATTACAACTCAATTAATCAGAAATACTTAGCCTTCCTACTGTAAATCAGCGATGCCACTACATGGATTACAAATGGACCAATGGACAAGGTGAAAATTTAAGCATTATGATGTACGTTTTCTTATTGAATATAGTTTTCCTATGCATTATAATTAACGTTAATTTTTGAGATACCGATGATATTAAAACGTATCCGTAGTAACGACATTTTTCCACTCCATTGTTTCATGTAATCATCAAAACTAATGATATTGTTTATAACTCTAGACTGATGACAGTGTCGCTGTCACGCAATACCAATACAACGCTTGGCCAACGGTTGAAGGGGAAGTGCCAGAAGTCACTCGAGGTTTAATTGAGCTGGTTGATCAAACCAACAACAACGATAATGGCCCAATCCTCGTTCATTGTCATTGTGGATCGGACAGAAGCTCAATGTTTGTTGCTCTAAGCATATTAGTCCAGCAGTTGCGGACAGAAGGGAGAGTGGATATTCTGCAGACTGTCCGGAAGCTCAAAGCTCAGCGGCAAGCAATGATAACCACCTTTGTAAGTTGATTGATCGATTTTTTAGATTTTTTTGAAGGCGTTGCAAAATTAAAACCAGCATTGACTAGCCATAACTTAGTCATTGATTTTTTAGTCATGGAATTTTGTCAGTTGAACAACAAGTCATATCAACATTGAGAACTTCCAACTAGAATGCTAGCATAACTATAAACCGGGGTCTCCTGTGGTTAAAAAAACTTGGAAAATCAGAGAATTCACGACAATGGGCCTGTTGCAAACTTTTGCTAGAGCAAAACTAAGAGTTGTTTCCTACAGATAATGCCTCAAAAATCACGATGAGCGCATCGGCAAAGTCTGAAATGCACTCATAACTTCACAATCTGCGTAAGAAATTTGCGGTTTTTTGAGCTTCCCGCTTCGAAAACGATACTACGGTACAGGTGAACATTTTGTTAGAGGAGTCGTTCCATTGGCGACAATACTCATCATGGCCGACGCCAGTCCGCCAAAACACGTGTGATGGGACGAGATAACACTTGAACAGGATTAAACCATATAACAATCGGCGTGTTTACGTTCATATTTTCCTCGCCCGCCTTAATTGACCTTGAACTCTCCTCGAATTACGCGAGGAACTGCGCAAGCGTCGGCCATGATGAATATTGCCGACGATGGAGCGACTCCTCTAACAAAATGTTCACCTGTGCAGTAGTATCGTTTTTGAAGCGGGAAGCTCAAAATAACGCAAATTTCTTACGCAGATTGTGAAGTTATGAGTGCATTTCAGACTTTGCCGATGCGCTCATCGTGATTTTTGAGGCATTATCTGTAGGAAACAACTCTTCATTCTGCTCTAGCAAAAGTTTGCAACAGGCCCATTTAGAAAAGCCAATGAATTCATAGAAAATCGTCAAATTTTGTAAGTAGCGCATTGTCTAAGCGACTGTAGCCGGTGCCATTTTCAAGAGAGTGTGATTAATTTCAGCCTTTTTCCTTAAATTAAATCCATAGAAGTGGAAGTATTGTCTGAACTATAGCTAAAGAGAGCATAATCAAAAGAAAAAAAAATTCTAAGTAGTTTTTTTTTTTTTTTCATTCCACTTAAGTATACATATACAACAGGCACTGTTTTTGCAGGCTAAAGATACATGCCCAGCCTATAATTTTATCAGTAACTTAATCTGCATAAAAAATAATATAACTGAAAATTACATACTGTAAAATGTTAATGAAAATGTTTTAACTGCAAAATTAATTACTTTTGGCTCCTTAAAAATTCAGTAATCAAGTAGTAAGGCTTTATTATAAGGCATTTTTTTTAATTAAAAATATACCTTATGTGTGTAATTGTCTAAAAAATTGTGGTACTGCATTTCAATTTTTAATGATGGACTATTTCAACCTGTTATGAAGTCATGTGTGTCCATATCTCACACTTTCTACAGTATAAACTTTTTTTTCAGAAAGTTAATTTCTATTGCATTGTATGTTCATGTGATTAATCTGTGTTACTCTTAAATTTTCAGGCTCAGTATGAATTCTTACATCGTGCCATCGTCAATTATGCCGATCTCCATCGTCTGTGCGAAACCTCACCCGTCTCATCTCAGTCACACTAAAGTTAAGCTATAATTTAGTTTGAATCCAGTTGCCCAGTGATTTTTTTAAGGTCGATACATTCAAACCAACAGAAAGAAGCCAACCCAAAGATAACTTTAAATTTTTAAGTTTGAAAATTACATGAAGACATGTAGCCCAATTTAATATTAAATCCAATTGGTAAGGCTGAAATTTAAGCTGTGACTTTTCACCGTAAATGAAACAAAATTTCAGCCCTATATCTACTTAAATTGTTTAACTTCATTTTTTTCTCTAGTAATGTGGGTGGTATCTTTTGGTTAAATTTGATCAAACTTTTTGTCATTTTTTAAGTAAGCGTTTTAAAAATCGATTAGACTGTAAACATTTTTTAGACTGTACTATTCATGAATAATCAATGTGAAAAGTTTTTTGCAGAGTTGTGGAGAAATTGTTATCACTCATAAAACTTGATTAAGTGTAAGTTGCTTGTTACCAAAAATGACTTTCTTGTTCTGTGGACTCTTTCGCTAAGGGTATGGTGCGCAAATATGGTGTAAATGCATTTCAAAGGGCAGAATATTGTCTGTTTTTCATCTTCAGTCATTTTTTTTTTCATGACCAATGACTTGAAAAACTTGCCAAATCTAGAACATCATAGTCTCTGGAATTTTTTTTTTTTTTTTTTTTTTTTTTTTTTTGGCACAACAACAAATTGTTTTACTCTCTTTCATTCGGTGAATGAAAGTTTTTATTTCGAATGCTCTGAATCATTGTGTTAAGTTTTAACCATGGATGAACCTCTAAATCCAGTCATTTTTGTTTGTTAGACTTAAAACATCAAACCTGAGATTTCTCGTTTCCCAACTCACCACAAAAATGTTTTTAATTTTATCTGATCCCCTTCCGATTTTCATTGCATGATTCCAGTCAGGTGAGCAAATCTACTATTTATATTTTAAAAATGGTGCTAAAAATAAACTAACAAAATTAATAAAACATAAGATTTGTATAAATTCTTACAGTTTTGCAATTAATCTTTAAAGGACGCTTAATTTTTGCTTTATTTTCATTCCGGCACATTGACAGACAAGGATGAAAAACAGATTGTCTCATTAAAGAAAAATCATTTCTCTTTTAAATCTTATCTATTCATTCACGTTATCACTTTTTGCATTAACTTCAATACAACCGTTTTCCCTTAAATGAGTATCTTTGTAAAATTATATTATTTATGTTTCCATTAATTTTCTTTTCCTTCCTTTATGAATACAACTAACTAGAAAAAAATTATAAACTTGAATAGATGAAGAGAATGACGATCAATACCAATAATGTATTAATGCCTGAAAGATGGTGTGGAGTTTTTTCTCTTTTCGTCAATAGGTCTCTAAGGAATATTTAAAAAAGTCACTAGTATGGGAAGGGAATGCATTTACATCGCTTTGCCTCTCCACTTATTAACTGTCTTGGAACAAGATAAATTATCGCTATTTTCCTTTTTTAAATATCTTTGTGTAAATATGTAGGTATTAATGCTTAAGTATTTTATTTCTATTTATTTCAAGTTCTCAAGTTTTAATTTTTTACTGCCTTTTTTTGTAATTCATTGCTTTCACACAGTTCATTTTATTTATACTTTTTATACTTCTTTTTTGTTTTGTCGCAAGTGAGTTGACAACGTTTTCTCTTCGTTTTATCTATTGTCTCTTCTCATATTCCACTAACTGTTCCTCTAAATGTTCTAATTAAATATTGTAATGTATTTGGGAGTTTATCAAAGATATTTTCACCCATGAAGGGGAAACGGGCAAATTCCATTTGCCAATCAAGCAACTTTCCTATTTTTTATGAATTTATTATTTTTCAATTATTCGCATGTGTAACATATTTTTCTTTAATGTTTTTTCGTAGCTTAAAAACTGTCCAACTGTCAGCAGAATCAGTTTTCTCCAAGAAAGGAGATAATTAGTCATCAGAACCACCTCTTTTCTCTCATTCCTTGTTCTCTTAATCATTTAACCAAGACTTTTCCAGCATTTTATATCTTCTAAGCTGAAATCTTGTTACTGCTTTCCGAAATGACCATCTAGATTGTTGGCGTCAATGCTAGTTAAAATTAATGATTCTTATGTTTTTTTTAGCGTTTGACTCTTTGATTTCTGTAACTAATGATAACATACAAAAGAATTCAGTTCATTCCAAAGGATGCAGTGAAATGTACGCTTAAGTTAACAAGCTCTTAGCATCATAGTCTTTCTGTGAGCTTTTTACAACTACCATTTTCAATAATTTCTCATTATGTTTTGACTACTTTGGACGGATACTGTTTATTTGTAATTGGAATTTAAGTCTTAAGGCACAATTTGGTTTTACTTTGGGAGTATAACCTCACCGTTTCTAAATCATTCTTTTCTATTAGTAAGTATAATGGACATATTCAAATGAAAAGGAACTGTATCCATTTTGCCATGAGCCCTGAGTGACAGGGTTCATGTCACAACGGGTATACTTTCTTTTGATTAAAGTATGTCCAAATGATGTGCCGACAAAAAAGCATTTTACAATTTTTATACGAATGTACGTTTTTACAAATTTTCTATTGGAATCTGTATTTAATGTAAACTTAACAAAAGTCTGAGTCTGCATTTTTAGAACCTTTTTCTTCATTTGTAATTATTTGAGTAAATGCATGAAATTGGAACTAATACTGAGAGCATTACCCATTACCACCATGGCTTTTTGAGGTCTTAGTGCGTTGCATTAGTCAGCTACTGTTCAAAGTGTGTTAATTTTGCAGTTGTATCCTGCAACGTCTATTTTCAGTTTCTCATCCTCCTAACGATGGTGAAACAGCAGAAACGCTGATTTCGGTTTTGCAACGTTGCAGACCTCCCGTCATACTTTATTTACTACATGGAAAGCTATTCAACAGTATTTCTCGAAGACTTGGTGATTTTTCTCCTCCCTCTGCAAAAATTTACACCCATCGTAGGATGGGTCTCCCCTTTTGATAAATAAAATGAAAGCGGATATTTTAAAACGACGTAACCTAGATACGCATTTTTGCTATTTCACTGTCGATGAGCTGCGTGTGCTATTTGATAAAATCTTAATGCAACAAAGGTGTTTCAAAAAGTTATCAGTTTTCTGTCGCAACTTTTAATCAGAAATAGAGAGATGTCCTGTGTAGCATATTTTAAGTAGATCAAAAAAAGGAACAGTACTGCTCCAGTCATTTTTTTCTGGGTGCCATTTTTTTTACAATTCTTTTTCAGAATCTAGTAGAGGATATAGTCCTTTTACAGTCATGGTGAATGGGAATGATGCTTGAATCCGTTCTTGCTCAGTTTTGTACCCACTGAAAAGGTCTATCTGGTATGTCTGGTAGCTTTGTCGAGTTTTAAATTTGTACAGTTAACATTTTAGGATCGCTTTTATTCAGGAATAATTGCATAACATACCATTCTCTGTGATACATACTCATGACTTTCTTCTGATTCATCATAAACCAATGAAATTCCCAGTCTTAAACGTCATTTGCTGAACATTTATTTCAGGAACTTTCCTGCTCTTGAATTGGCATAGAACAGTTAGTGGTTCGCTCATGACCCTTAAACGTAGGAGTTGAGCGATATTTTCCCATCTCAAATGTAGCGCTACCTCAACCAAAAACCTGAACGTTTTGGCTGTATATAAACATCCGGGCTTACTCAAGTTTTTTGCGCACAAGAACAATCGTTCAGAATTATTCCTACATTGTTTTTAAATAATTCATTGAAAACATCACACGTTTAAAAACGTCAAGCAACTTCAGTGCCAAATATTTCTATCATTAACATAAGATTTCCTTCAAATGTACAGGTATCCATTAATCTAACCTCAGAAGTCATGACTGTAAAGTTCTCCTTTTTTATTGTAATTAAATAATTGGTTAATGTATACAGATCTTTCGTAAAACATGCTTTAATCTACAATGCATTTAACATAAGTTTCCATTTTTTTACTTTTATACTCTCACAATATTAGTATTGAATCTGATAAAATGTTTTTTCTTTTTAAAAAAATAGATATTAATGTAAGTTTGTCATTTAAGTCAACAAGTGCAAGGTTGTTTGGGGGCCCTTGATATCCTGTTAATTTTCTTGATCTCAAAAATGCCCATTTCTTTTTAACTTTACTTGCACTTCGTGAGCAAAATACGCACATTTCATGTAAGCTTGAGACCGAAAGTAAAAATGGTTGAAATGAGAAATGGCAAAGTTATGTAGGTATCTGTGTCATTCCTATAAAAATTGGTATTTTAGGCAAATCATATCAGTTTGTGTTGCTTTGCCATCTGTTTGTAAGATCATCGCATTTTCGGACAAAATAGATGCAGATAGACAAGGTATGCTGCATTTTCAAAAATGAATGAATAGATTATTGATATTAGATTATTGATACTTGATAAGAAGAAAAGTTAGTGCTCAGCGCTTACGGCGAGCAACTTACGTAGGATAGAAGCATCAGAAAAGGCCTCCATTATTAACTGTCCACTCCGACCATTCTCCCTCAGGTCAGCGCTTACGAGAAGTGTGTTTAGTTCTTTGTTTTGAAATGTTAGGTAAATTTTGTACATCCATCCTGCTAAATATTTCAATTCTAAGTTTTACAAATTACTGTGTGATGCAGCTTTATAAAGGGCACATATTGACAGTGAAAATCCCAAACCTCTTATCTTGGTTTGCAACATTACAAACTTCCTGACATACTTCATTCTTTAAAACTACTCAATGGCAATTCTTGAAAATGTTGATGATTTTTCTTCTCTGTGTGAAGACCATTCTGTGAAACTTTTAAGCCATTATGTTGAGTCATTCCCCTTTAAAAAATGAAAAAGGAGCGGAGATTTTCGACTACTGTAGAAGAGATCTATGGTTTAGGATTTTCACTGTCTATTTCAATAACCCTCTTAGGCTAGTTTCTTTGATCAGTCAAAATTTGCTGCTTTCTGTCCCCGAATATTTTAAAAGTAGGAACTCACTCGTTCGTTTTTGTTTTTGGAAAAAATAGGAGCAAGTGAAAAGTCCTTTTCTGACCAAAAAAGCTCATCTAGCTCAAAAGCTCAACTAGCTCAACCAATGGCTTTCTAAGTGGTTTCGAGGGATCAAGCAAGATGATGCAGAAATATTGAAGCACTTACTAGAAGATTTGCTTTGATTTATACATATTTCAAAGAAAAAGAATATATTCACCTTGAACAGAATATTTAAATTTGTTGATCCTTTTCTAGGAAAGCTGGGCTTTATTTGTCACTTTCTAGACGACAAAACATGACTACTTTGCAGCACTGCAAAATTTATACTCATAAATTGAGTTTTTGCTCGGAAAGTGTTGAACATAACTAACCGAAAAGCTCACTATTTGTTCTCCTGATGACACACAACGATCAGCGACATTTTGGGGAAAAAATCTCACGGTCATGTATCTGTAAAAAATTGAATTGTTGGAGTAAATTTTGCAATTTTGGAATAAAGTTACTTTCCTTCATTCGGGAAACAGCGAATTTTGATACTAGTTGTTTAGAGCAGCAAAATAACAGTTAAAAATCTATGTACTGTCAACAATTTCAATTTAGTCAAATGAGATCTGATGAATGATCAACACCAATGCAGCAGCATCACACCCACGTGTAAATAAATATTCACACCAAGAAATATTCAGCAACTAAAACTAATGTTCAAATAAAATGAAGCAGGTTAATAATTTCGCACTGTTTGTTTTAAATACTTCAAATTTGAAGGTTGAAAATTTAAAGTGTAGTATTTCTTATAGATCTTTTCTGGAAGGAAGCAATCACTTACTCTACCGCACTTAGCAAATTTTGCATACCAGAAATACCATGCAAATTCATATTTTTTGACGTAAAATAAAACACATACAATGTCCCTATCATCCTCTTTATAAGTAGAAGGAAAGAAGCATAATTACTCTATTTTTGGTTTTATATTTGGTTGACTCTGACGATCTTTTGAATGTGTAGACGTCTTTGCTGAGAAACAGAGTGTCAACTTGATCAAAGTATTCGCTCTTTCCGGAGCAGTCTCAGGAATTACAATGATTTGAAATTTAAAAGAATTGATGATAAAACCAAAGAGGAATCAAGGACTACTTTGGTAAAAAGGCGTACAAGCCTTTCAGTGTTGCTAAAATTGGACAACTTATCTCTTAACCTGAAACTAGCCCGTTTAAGGAGAAATTTTCCAAACATAAGTTTTCTAAAACCATCTAAGTTGTCAAAAAAAATTTCTAAATAATAAGTTTTCTATGGAAGTAACGTGACTGTAAGTTAATTTAATTCGCTAAAAATGCCGTAGAAAATTTTACAATCTTAGCTGCATTACAAGTCTTGTGTACGCCCTCTCACAAAAGGAGTTCTCAATTTGTGCCTTTGAGAATACTGAAAAAGAGGATGATACAAACGTTATGATGATTTCTCGGGTACTTAATTTAACTACAAAAACACTTGTTCTTGTGCTCAAAAGTAATGATAGTTTAATTATAAATCATAAAAAAGCATATTAACTTCTGTTGAATATTAATCTTGAACAAACAAACAAAAAATATTGTATCTTATATGGATTTATTGAGTAAGATTAATTTTAATTCTAGTCGCTGTCAATCAAAACATTTTAATTGAATAAAGGACATCAATTTTTAAATAGAAATATTATTCGATTTTTTTCTATTCTGTATCTTGACGGTGAAACTATCAGGCAACGTATCTCATTTGCGGTGTTTAAAAATCTCCGCTCCCGTTTTATTTTGCCGAAGGAGAACAAATCAGTATCATCCCTTGAAGTTTTCACAGAGTTTTCTTTGCTTAAAGAAGAAAAATCTTGGAAGTTTTCAAGAATTGACGTTGAGTAGCTTTCTATTTAAAAAACAAAGTATGACAGCAAGTCTACAGTGTCGCAAACCGAGATGCGTTGTCTGGTCGTTTTGCTGTCAGTCTTTTTTTGACCATCTAATACTACTGATTGATGGTAAAAATAACACATTATCCAGTTTTAACATTTATCCTGCTTTGTAACGCTGCAGATTCTCCTCGTTTTTTAAACACCATACTTTTTTGGAGGAGTGATCATCATTGTTGTATGAAATTAGTTATCTCCCGCACGTGGGAACATATCTTGACTATGCTGTTTCAGTAAGTACTTCTACAAACCTTTTTTTTAAACGGAAAAACCATTCCACGAATTATTCTGAAAAACACTGGTCAGAAACAATCGCTAGAAATTTCAGGAGAGCTTCCATGATGGTTCCTCTGTAAACAATTGGCATTGCAGGGAGAAATATATGTGCTGAAACAGTGCAATCAAGATGCATACCCTCGTGCAAGACATGATGATCTGTGTGATATTTTTCTGTGTGCTTTTGACAATATCCCATGAACCTGCACAAATGATAGGTAATATTCTCAAAAAAAAAAGAAAAAAAAAGAAGAAGAATCTCATTTTGAAACATTGTAATCAAAGTATTAGTTTTACACCTTTATCATCACTCCCTTTGTAATTAAGTATTGAAGTTCACTGGTTCGTCATCAAATGAATTGCATCTTATCATCAAAGTGAAAAACAACTTGTGATTTAGTCAGTAGGTATTACATTCTTTTTTAATATTCTCCCTAATTGAAAATAATGATTCTTGATCGAATTCTAAGTATTAATAAGGCCCCAGCATATTGAAGTTTGAGCAAGTGCTATAATTTATATCATTTGATTTTCAGGAAACAGGTTGTAAGTTGAAAGTTACCTAAGGGGTCGTAGATTAAAAAAGTTCAAATTGGTCTTGTGCAGTTGGAATTTTTTTTTTTTTTTTTTTTTTTTTTTTGCGTATGCTTTGTCTAATTTAAGACCTGTTCTACTGAATGTTGTAGAGTCATTTAGAAAAGGTAAAATTTGAGCAGAAACTTTTAAACCTGCAACTGGGATCTACGGTTTGGTGTTTTACCATAAATTCTAGTTTACAACAGTCTTGAGTCTTCAGACTGACTGAGTGCGCACATCGTCGATGGGTTATTAAGTTACTCATATTTTCTCTGCAATATGCTTTTTTTGTTTTGTGTTATCAAATTGATTTTTTTTTTTTTTTAGGATTTTTGTCCCTGTACTGTGTCTTTTCTTTGGATCGGTACTTCTACCAACGCTTATAGGATGAAGGGGGGGGGGGGGGGGGTACGCTTTAATTATTACCCAACACCAAAACGCGTGGGCCATGGGGAGCGTGTAGAAAATCACGTAGACAAGTTTTATGAGGGGACCGCGTGGTGGGGCCGGTGGGGCGATTATTGACAGCAGTGCCAACAAAATATTTGAGCGTTCGTCCGCACAATTCGTCGAACCAGACTTTTTATTCCCCTGGTCGGCTCAAAAAGGAGTTTCTCGCCTTCTAGTAGAATCTTAGAAGTTTTAATTCATTTTTCTATGATTTGGTCAGCCTCAGATTTTGATTTACTTTGAACAAACAAAATTGGATCCAGGATAATTTAGCCGGCCGTGAAAAGACTGTTGCCAGTGCTGCTAAAAGGCATGGCTTAGAGCATAGAACACAGTGTTGAAGACTGGCCACTTCACTTCTTTCTTCGTACGGCCGGATTTTTAGTAAATGGATGGAACACCTGGAGCGCTGCTTGTCCGCAGCAGGCGTCCATTCATTTGACTGCTTGCATGCGCGTTTACGTAATTTTACGCTCAAGCAAGAGCATGAGCGGCTGTAAATAAATCGAGGAGGAGGGCGGAGCTGTTAATTTTTATTGTTAAAATTTACTGAGTCTCTCAGGAAATTAAGTGGCCATTGGAGGAACTAGCCCCCCCCCCCTCCCGCAATCTATTTCTCTCTAAGAAATGTGAGGTATTTTGGTAATGGGATCAATTATTCGGTGATAACAGCTCTAATTATAGGTCGAACTGGAGCAGGAGAGCTGGACGGGGCCTAGATCCCCCAGAAATTTATTTTAGCCCCTTCCAGATAATTGGATGAATTTCACAAAGTAAGTGCGTGACATATCTTTCATCTCTGAAATTGCAAGTAATTCAACTTTTTGGTGAGAGGGGGCCAAACAAATTTTTTTTGAGACAGCTAAAAATTTTTCTCGAGACAAATTTTGTTTCAATTTTTCAAAATTTTTTCCGCAGGGCCCCGTCCCGTCGAACCCTCTGTTGTTCCTGAGACGACTCAATTTTTGAAAATTTTCCGGAGGTGCCCCTCAGACCCCCTTTTAAAGCTAGAAAAATTCCCCGAGCCCTCCTCTGCATCCTTGGGGGGGGGGGGGGGGGAGTCGCACAGACTGTTAGACCCTGTTAAAATGACGACGACGGGCAGTAGTCCGGAAAATCCGAGGAAATGTTCCCGAAATGGTCGATGAGTTTTTTTCATTCATGAAAAAATATTTATGATCCAAAACCAGGTATGTAATTTAGTTTATTTTTCTTTACAAAAATTAAATAATCAGAAATTCTCGGGAGCCATTGCATTGACCTGTCCCGCTACTGTCACGCCACCTAGCGTCACAATTTTGAATGAAAAGACAAAAATTACTAACAGAATAATATATTGTAAAGAATTTCGTGTAATCGTTCCTGTTGATAATATTCCATATGAAGTAAGGTCGCCATCTTGATGGTTTGGTTAAAAATCTGTTGTTGTTGCTGTCTGTCCCCCTCGCGGTGTGTCTCGGTGACCGCAGTTTTGTGAATATTTAACAATTTCACACTAGTTATGTAGTCTTGTCCCGTGATTTTCCCGTTATCCTCTTACTTATCTTACTTCCAGCATTTCAGACCTTTTTTTTCCGAGTGTTACAGTGTTTTATTGTGCTAAAATGATAAATATCATATCTCACCTCCACTCACATTGTCCAATTTCATCCTAAACAGTCTGCAATTAATGTTTACCTCTTCCTCAGTGATTTATCTTTCCAAAATCAACAATGAGTTTGCATTCCAGTGATTATTCTAAGCAAAACTTCAGCTCAAAGAAGGATGATTTAGATATCCATGCCAGCGACCTAAAAGAACTAGGGTTGAAGCGGAGATTTCCTGCTTTTCACCCTCCTCCGGTTGTTCCTACCTACGAGCCAACAGGCGAAGATTTCGAAGATCCTCTTGCATACATAAGTTCCATCCGAGAAGAAGCTGAAAAATATGGAATTGTCAAAATCAAACCACCCTCTGTAAGTAACTTTACCGCCTTTCAAGGAAGAAGAATATAAAGTTTAGTCGTAAAAGTTTTACCGTTTCCCATTACATTAAGTAACTTTCCCACTTCGTATCACTGCCTGCAGTTTTTTTCAGAAACCGAGCTTCTAGCTTGATAAAATTTGTGTCAGCATGTCTGACAGATTCATAGATTAGTATGTGTCAATCTCTTCCTGGTGTAGGTACATTTCCTTGCAACATCCTCACTTTTTTCAGACACTTTTTCTGTGCAATGGAAAATTCTTCCATGAGTCATACACATTTTTTCAAAACCTCACTGTGAGAAAGGTGCTCAAGTTTTTTTAGACATCCCTGTGTTGAGCCTAGTTCTATGTCCTTTTTGTAGCCTCATGATCATGGATTTTTCTCAGAATTAATTCCATGTACCCACTCCAGTACCTAATGCCTCCTTAATCAAAGTCACCAGCAGTTTTTTAAAAATTTCCTGGATTTTGGCTGTTAAAAATGCTCTATTTATCACATAGTCACCTATGACAGTGGCCTGGTGAAAATTCCTGATAGTTCTACTTGAGGAGGAGAAGCCATCATGGTTTTCCATCTCAAGTTTCTACCTCTTTTTACACCACACCTCTTAGCTGCCATCCAACCTTAACTATCACACTGTTAATTTCATCTCTGAGGAAGGAAAATGTTTTTTAATTCTGGATGTTCCATGAAAGTAATTAGAAACAACCTATTAGGGGAGAGGGGATGATGAAATCCCACAGCCTGCAAAGAAATTCTTCCCTTAGGCTATGAAGTCAATTGAATGTAAAAAATAAGCCCCTGTAATATTACAAGTGTGCCTAGGAAAAATGTCTGTCAAATTTATTATTTTCCTTCTTTCTTAATTCTTCCATTGATATACGCACTATTCTTTATCTATTGGTGTAAGGCTGAACCGGATTGAATATAATGGCAGTGTTGGATATTCAATTGAAATTATTGAGCCATTGGAAGCACATGTATGATGACTTGATGGAAAATTTTAGAATATCAAGGAGTCCCTAGTTAAATTTTATTCTGAAAAAAACACTTCATTTTCTAATAAATTTTAAGGAAGTGGAATTTTTTATCAGGCCAATCCTGTGTCATTGTTTATTTCTGTATCCTAGCAGTCTTAAGATTCAGTAGCTTACTCACTGGTTTATAATAGAGGCCCTTTTTTTGGCAAATGGTCATCTGCACCAGGGGCGCAAATGCTTGATCGTTATCCTGCAATTTTTTGTGAAAGGGGTTGGGGGCAAAATTTTTTTTGTGAAGTGATCAAATTTTTTTTCCCTCACTTGAAGGCAATATAGAATCAAAACTACATAGATTTTCATTTCTTTCTCAATTCTCACTGGAAGAAAATGAATGAAGAACTGTCAAGTACATCCGTTTTTGTGAAGACAACTGTTAAGCACGTTTTTAGACCCGCACCAGGTTCTCCTGGAAGGGCTTTGTGTGTGAAGCTAGCTAATGGATGTGAAAGCAAAGAATTCTCTGAACCTATGACGTGCAGATCTTGGGGAATGCTGTCTCTTGTTTGCTTACACCTAAACTATATTTATCGTGTTAAAATCCTAATTCATTTGATAGCTAACTGGATAATTTTTATTTATACCTGCGTTGAAAAGAGTAGATTATCTTGTTCTTGAAAATTAAAATCTTACACTCAGGAGGATGTTTTCTGTGCTTTATGTGCTTATGCAGTGGTAACTTACTATTAATAGTAGTAACCAAAATGACACCTATCTCATTTTGGCAGGCTGCGAACTGAACTTCTCATTTCAATGCCAGAAAAGCAATTTTTAATCTACTCTCAAATTGTGAACTTTGCATAATTTTTTTCCCCTTCATCAAAGCATTTTCTTAACAACCCCTCTTTAAAACAAAAGAATTAAAGTTAAGGCAAACATTCAAGTAATTCCATTGAAATGTGTGTGTCTCCGGATTCATTAACTCTGATTTGTCTGGTTCAATACTGTTATATTAATGGAAGAATGATATTTTCAGGACTGGTGGCCACCATTTTGCGTTCAACCAAAATCATTCAAATTCACTCCCAGGCGTCAGAGATTGGACGAACTTGATGTAAGTATGATGGTGGAAATACTTATCACTGAATTTTAGTCAGGAAGAAGCAAACATGTAAATCTAACTAATGGCCACAAGTTTGCTAGAAAGTGCTTTCCTGAGGAGGACTATTTAATAACTTGGATGTTGAACAAATTTGTGACAGCTCCAAGTCATATCATTTTTTAAGCTTATATTTTTTCATCACCAAGCAGTAACTTCAGCTATAAGGAAATCTAATCTAACTAAGTAAGCTGATGTAGGAATATACATTTCTCTCAGTTTACAAGGTGGGAAGCAATTAAAAAAAGTGTATAAAACAAAAAAGAACGCTAGGAATTTTGGTTATCATTAAAATCTAGAAAATGCTGAGATATCAAGAGTATTTATCCAACTTAGCAAATGTCATCAGCAGAAGTCTTCATGAATCAAAATTTTTAAGAAAAAAGTCTGCAACGTATCCGAAATTTCAGGATGAAAATAATGGAGACTTTTTTCCCAAAAATTCCAGGAAAGGAAGTATCAGGATTTCTAAGGGGGGAAAACCCCCTCGCTTTTGGAACATCTATGCTGCATTTTTTCTTTACCTCTTTCAAAACTGCGACACCCTAGGGGAACTACATTGTATTTTTCATTTCTAATTCTACAGTTTTCTCTTTTTACAATCCTTAAGGTCCATGTGATGCTGCAATTTATATTGGGAGCGCAGCCACATGAGTGTGACTGACAAGTGTAAAAATCGTTATCGATTCAACTGTACTGCCGTTTCTTACCTCCGGGACATCTCAAAATTTCCATCTACCTATGCTTAATAGCTACTACAAAATTTACACTGGTTTAAAAAAATTTAAATGAATACTTTTCTTGTGGCAAAAGCATTCCTGGAAAATATCAAGAAATACTGATCCTTAGTTTTTGATTCTTAACTTTTTAAATGGTAAAGCTTTTGAAATGACACTTGTCAGTGCTTCTGCACTACTAAAATCTGTTGAATAACATGCTTTAACAACATATCAATTTGAGTCCTAAATTTCTTCTCAACAGGCCACAGCCCGAGTCCGCAGCATTTTTGCTAACAAGGTTGCAAAATTTTGGGCAATGCATGGGCGGTCTCTCAAGACATGGAATAGGTACAAAGTTGACATGTACACTTTGTACAAAGTGGTTGAAAGTCGAAATGGGTATGATGCCGTGACGGAAAATGACAATTGGGAGGCTGTTGCAACAGAACTTGGGTATATTAATGTTGAACAAGCAGCCAATTATCTTAAAGGATTTTATCGGGATAATCTGGAGCCCTTCAGGAAATTCACTGAGTTGAAGGTATTTATAATTTCATAGCAATGAGTTTGTAATTAAATAACTAAACAATGGTTTTCCTCTAAATTGATGAATGACAGGAACTCATGCTTTCATTTTTGTCTGAAGATTTCAAAACGATGGAATTTTTTATTTAAAAACAAAAATAATTCCCTCAATGCACCATATATAAAATTTCAGTTGTATTAAATGGAAAACCAATACTCTCTTTGGCTGCATCACCAATGCTGAATGTAGGGTCTTACTAATATCTTTTTTACAAAGTTGCTTTGACTCTTTAAAAACTGTTGTTTTACGTATAGTGCCATTGTGAGAAAGAAAAGAACTTTTATTCTTTCAAAGATTTCAGGGCTTTCTTGATTTTTATACGCTCATCATTAGGTAAAATCAGACCTACAATGTTTTATTGTTGCATATCAGTATCATGAACATGAGTTTTTGATTTTTTTCAGTTCTCTGGAGTTAGTCAAAGCTATAAATGGATGCCTCCTGTGCAAAAAAAGCAGTCAATTGTTAAGAAACTAATTCAGGTTTGTCCTTTTCATTTCAGACTTTATTTTTCCATCTTTTTTGCTCTTGATGTTAATTCATTTTTTTTATGGTAAGCTTATTAAGTGCTAATCAGATTGGCAAGTTTAATTTTTAGTAGTTACCTTAGGGCTTTTTTTTTATCGCGGATCAGGGTGGATCGCAGTGGAACGCACTGGATCGGAATCCTGAGCGATCCGGACCGATCCAAGTGTTCCAAGTGATAAAAAAATCCAAACTTGGAATTTGGTTCGATTTGTTATTGTTTTGATTTTTTGGGGACGGCAACTTCCTCGCATTAGGTTAGGATCACA
Source organism: Bemisia tabaci (assembly GCF_918797505.1). Classification (NCBI taxonomy): domain Eukaryota; kingdom Metazoa; phylum Arthropoda; class Insecta; order Hemiptera; family Aleyrodidae; genus Bemisia; species Bemisia tabaci. The sequence continues at coordinate 50,850,619 of NC_092798.1, forward strand.
GTGGATCGCGAGCTCGCCCCACCTCGGAAGAGCGATCCAGCGTTCCACCCTGATCCACCTGGAACGCTTGGATCACGCTGAGGAACGGAATAAAAAAATACCGATGTTCATCGCGATCCACCGCGTTCCACTGCGATCCGCATAAAAAAAAGCCCTCTTCAACGTATAGTAGAAACTGCATGTAACCCTTGGGTGGCCGCTGAAAGCACTCACAGCGGCTTTTAGCAACACCATGCCGTTCTGTAACGAGGCGTAGCGCAACAGCGCCCGCCATGCACCTCCGTAAGTTCTTGCGCACCACAAATAGGCTGTTTCTACTTCGACAGTTGAAAGTACGCCAAATCAGACAGAATTTTTGCCCATAGAGTCACAACTCCTCAATTCTAAGCCAGAATGCTTTTTCAAATCTTTCAAGAATCACAGTTTTTACTGCCGCCTTTTAGGTCAATTTTCTTCCGAAAGATCAAATTTTTCGTCAAAATTCAAAATGAATATTTCAATTTGTATTCAAAAGGAGCACCGATTGTCATATGTCCAAACTCGATTGGACAATATTTCCTGAAAATGCTCCACCCTAGCGGGCCGCACGGTTGCTGCTCGAAACTCAATATTTACGCAAAAATCGCTTGTTCCAGAAACCCACTTATAACGGAAAATTCGGCCGATTCTGATGCGTTCCTTTATATGCAGTTTTTACTATACCTAGTCATTTTATCACAGCCTCTGAACATCACAAGTTCTATGTCCTGTCAAGCCAGCATAGCATGTAATCAGCTGATAGCTGTTGCCTGTGAAATTTTAGGAAAAACCTCAAAATATTGTGCTCTTAGTAATTGTTAATTGCTAACTCTGAGCAGAAGTTTTTATTCTAGGTGTGTAAGACATCTCATCAAAATAGTAACGTCTCCCTTTTTCACATGTATAATTAATTTTCATTTTGTGTTTCAGGAGGAATATGCCCCAGATATCAGGTCTGATTACCGATTGTCTGATATCATCAAACCAGCAAATAAAAATTTGGAAAAGCAAATTTCAAGTAACACAAGTTTAAGCAACGGAGACAAAACTGTAAGTTGACAAAACAGCAGTTATAACTGTCATTACTGATGCTTGCCATTTACGCATTGTTTTGTGAAGACCCAACCCCTAGTTAACGTAAATTGTTTAAGCCCGTAATTTTAAAAAAATTTCATAACCATTCAAAACTTGCTTTTGACAGCAATTAAAATGCGTAAAATAATGTGATTGTCTTGATTTTTTCTTTTGGTCCTGTAAGTGAACAAAAACTGTTTATGAATGCTGATTTCCAATTATCCCGTCTGTCCAATCCTCACCTATTTTGTCTTACTTTTTAATGAAACAGAAATGTGAGCTGGGCAGGAAGCAGGACAAAGCCTATTTTAAAGAAGATATCAATGGCATAAAGCCGCATTTACTCATCACGTTTGCAGTGTCTGAAAATGTCCGCCTCTTTGTTATTTTTTAATGGAGAACAAATTGACATCATTCCTTGAAATTTATGCAGAATTTTCTTCGCATAGAGAAGAAAAATCACGGCAGTTTTCAAGAATTGCCATTGAGTAGTTTTCCGTTTAAAAAATCAAGTATGACAGGAAGTCTGTGACGTCGCAAACCGAGTTATGTGATTGCCGACTTACACCGTCGATAAGTGAGATTGGCCAAAAAAATAAAAAAATATGTTTAATTCTGAGTATTAGTTTTCAGAGGAAACTACTTCAATTTTTAATGTTGATCTGGGGTTTTTGAATTGAAAAATGATGAAAAAATTTTTTTTTAATTTGTTTAGGAGGATCGTCTGAATCAGTCATTTGACGATAGCGATAATGAATCTCTTGCTTCTAAAGCTAGAGGAAGGAAAAGGGTGAGTTCTCTATGGCTATCGAAACTACTTTAATTTTACACTAGATAAATGCAACCGAATATTTGGTATTGTCGAATGAATGCCTAATAGATTATCATGAATTTAGGTGGTGAACTGTAGAGTACCTGTATACGGGAGAGTATTGCCATCTCAATCCTTTTACTACAGAAAAAGTGTGCCGCTCTCTGATCGGTCGGCTATCATGGAGCCCCAAAGTTGGCCAAATGTAAACAAACCCCAGCTCCTCCGCTCCTAGTTTGGCCCAATGAAAACAAACAAGACGGCGACAAGGTTCTACTAAGTTCTAGACATCATTTTGGATGTGATCGTTCGGATCAAACTATGATAGATATTTTTACGGAAAATTTACCTTTGAGTGTGATCATCATTCATTTCTCAGCGGATAATATGTGTTCCTCTGGATCGGGGTTGTTTACATTGGACCAACTTTAGAGCTCCATGATAGCCTGAAACTGATGAACCAATCAGAGAGCGGTACAGAGATGGCAATACTCTCCAGTACATGTACTCTGGTGAACTCTCATTCCAGGCTGAAAGATTCAGCATAGCCAACTCTGGTTTTAAATGAATAGGTGTCAAGGCAAAAGGAATCCTGCACATCCAATGGGGTTTTTTATCATAAGAAAATCCTTTTTTTTTCCTGATCTCATTTTTAGATTTTTGCACCACAACATCGGCAAAATCTCCCTCCCTTTGTCTAATGTTTATCAATTACACTTTTATTTTATAGTATGTAGATCATGGGAAAAGTAAAGTATGGTGAGGGATCCACAGAAGTTTTCAGAGAGGAATTCCTCTTTTGGAAACTTTAAAAAGTTTACTGGAAGTTTTAGGATGTCGAGAAGCTTCAGAGATACCTACTTGTAAGGAAGTCAAATATTTCCGCCACAAAAAAGAAGTGTCAGATTGGAGTGAGCAGCCAGTATCTTGGAACTTTCTAAACCCTTGACCTCAACAAAGAAAAATGAATGAACTTGAACTGCACTTGAAGAAATATGACCACTAAAAATGAAATAATCTCCTAACAGCTGATGATAAAATGGAATTCATTTTTGTCACAAATGTGTTTATTTGATGATAATTAAAAACTAAGACAAAAAATATATTGGATCTGTTACTTTTTGGTCTTATATCGTGTGCCCTCTTTTCTTTTTCAGAATTTGCAAGATGCCAAAGGAGACTCTTCATCCGATGATGCAAAAATTCCACAGAAAAATGTAAGTTCGAACCTCGACTAATCATAAAATTATGCGTATTGTTAGCAGTGTCAAATCTCAGGTTGATCATGATTCCCCCTGATGGAAAAGTTTCCTCCCCATCATACATATTTTTTCGTGACTACTTTTTTTGTCTACTACTACTTTTGTTGACTGTCCATGGAGATTGGCTTGGAATTTTCTGTGAAATGCGGAAAGTGCATCTTGTCAGTTCATAACCTCTGACTTCTCCATCTTTAGAACGGTTTAAAAGAGCCAAAGTACATCTTCAAGGCTATCAGAGAGATCCTCTTGCTCTGAATTTCGTAGGTTGTTGATAATTTATCTGTTTCTTAGCAGAAAATTATATGTAAAGCCAGTATTATAAGGCTAAAAATTAATTCTATATAGCTCTTCACCTGAAAAAAAGAGATGATAACTGGAAAAAACTGAAAAAAATCCTTAGAATAGTCGAATGGTCTGTAAGACTAAAATTCCAATTTTATGGAGTTACATTTTGCCAAACACCATGTTCTGCAGATAGGTTGAAGGAAAATGCCGCACTAGTAAGTCGTAACAATGCAACGCTTTGCACTTGCAACATATTTTGTAGTACTTTGTCCAAATTTCTATCAAAAAGTCTGGAAAGCCGTTAGAAAGCTAAGGATTTCGACATTAAGGATCTTTTCAGTTTTTGCAAAAATCTCTTGTTTTCCTAAGTCATGAGCTTGGAGGAATTATTTTTCAGCAGCCTCTCTTATTTCAATGTTCTTGTTCACCCTTTTTCCTTTTTTACTTCAGCACATTCACTACTATCGACTGTTATTTTTTCAGACTCGTTCTTCCTCAGAATCTGCTATAGAACTGCGAACAAGGACCTCCAAACGCAGACATTCCAAAGACGATTCCTCTGACACAAGTTCAAACGTAAGTCTACATTATGATGGCTACACTTATTAATTTCTACAACTTAATTACAAAATCAATATTTTTAAGATTTTGATCTCAAAAACTTTGTATGTGGTACAAAAAAAAATGGTATGAGCTGTACAAATTATGACAGATTGGCAATTGCAATAGCAGTGACTTACATCAGTGATAATGTGTGTTAGTTGAAATTGATAGGCAAAGAAGACAAAAGGGATATGAAAAGATTCTATCGGTGGAAGCAGGTGGTTGCAGTGGACCAAGGAGGTAGGTAATAAACTAGCAAACGGCAACTGACGAGAGATCCTATAGTTAGTCCATCATTTATCCCCTTAGTCTATAACAACCACCCATTTCAACCAATAGGATTGCTCCATACTCCCCATTTATTTTTTGTCTTTAACTTTGTCTATGAATTTCAACCATCAGCTGCAGTTTGGCAATGAGAGGGTGTGCACTGAATGAATTCCTATAGTATGAAGACATTTTAGCGTAGTGAGGAAATTTTGATGTTAAGATTGCTATTAATCTTTGCTCAAAAGAAGTTTCCTGGGTTTTGGATCCGTAATTTTAAGTCAATGATTTTATCACAAAAATTACAGCGTTTTCCAGGTTTGTTATGTGTCTAATATTTCCGCAAGTTCATTGCAGAGTCAATTGATTATTGGTCTTGATTCACCTCTGTATTTTGCCTATAATTTCTGTGTTAGTGTCGTGTGAGTATTATCTATGAAGTTGATCGTACAATTTTTGTTTCACTTATTCCACCAGGATTTGAACCCAAATGGAGCCGTAAAACAAGAAGTAATCTCCGATGATGAAGCCAAAGATGTGATTAAATCTCCAGAACCAGTCAAACGAAGGAAAAGCCTCAGTGATTCGGAATCTAGTAGTAAAGATGTAAGAAGTTGACCAACGTATATATTTAAAGGACACCTTAAATAGTTGATTGGACAAAATTTCAATTTCGAGTGACCAATTGCTATGAGAAGGATTTTGAATCAGAATAGAAGAATAATAAAACTGCAGACCAAGTGAATTTAGCACAGAAATTTTTCCTAAATATTTGTATGAGAGTTTCTTCAACTTGTTGGAATCACTAAGTAATCATCAGTTGTCAATTTAACCTTAGGACTCCCTCTATGCTGATTTAAGTAGAATCGTTAACGTTTAAAATGACGGGAGTTTGACTCGAGAAATGCTTAGCACTTTGTGCTATGAAAGATTTCTAATTTCAACAATCATGCAACTTTTTCCATGTCTTGAAAGAGAACTATCTTCAGCTCATGAAATTTACTGATAATTTTCTCAGTGAATTTTATCCCCCCAAAAAGTGGAAGTATATAAATCAAAAGGTTTTTTTACAGATTTTGTGTTGTTTTCACAATTGATGAAAGGTAATCCATGACAATTATGAAAATTTGAATAGCCTTGGAGACCTTTAAATCTTGCGAGTAAAATTTTGCCCTAATATATACCTATAACCTAACTCTAACCTCATTATAATCCACAATGTAATATTCCTCTATATGTTGTGTTTCTCTAGATCAATTTAGATACGTTGAAAGACTTAGGTTTGATGAGTGGCAAAAAAAAGAAATCCATCATCTCTTTGAACTTGAACAGCACCCCAGAGGTAAGTGTAATGGTTTCTTATTTCCTGATTTAAATCAGTTGCCAGGTCCAATACATGAAGTATGTACTTGAATATTTCACTTTTATATTAAACTCATGTTATTTTATACACAGTGGTTGTAATTTCAGGATACTCTAAAAATTTGATAGTTATGTGTTGAATTTTTTATGCGTAAAATGAAAGATCCTCGATGGTTTTAGTTATCTCTGTAATTTAATTTTTTTAAAAAAGAAGAAAAAAAAGGGCAGAGTGTTCCCAAATCATATATTTGAATTATTCCTCTTTTAACATCTTGACCTGAATCTGCTGTTATTTTGTAAAGGAAATTTCAGTAACTTCAGTGACCTAGTCTTAAGCAAAGATGATGAATGTCATTTTATCAACAAAAAAAAAGGGTGAAAGCTTTATAGCTTGTTTCATAAGATAAGTGATTCAATGCTTTTACTTCTTTGATGATTCACCATTAGGGTTTTTAATTTTTTTTTTTTTTTAAATTGTCTTGATTTAAACAGATGATTAATATTGTAATTATTTTCCCTTTTCTAAGCCTCGTGTTTTGACTCGAGCCTCCAAAGGACGATCAGACAAAAGATTGGCCGTCATGAAGGTTTGTATTTATTTTATTTCTGTCTTGCGTTTTTTGATTTATTGATTCCAAAATTTTGAAGAGAACAGTGAAAACTTTAGGACAGGAGAACTTATACAGAATGGTCTCTGTTTAACTGTAAAGAAACTACTCTAAAATTGTAGTGTTTTTAGAAAGGAGCACCAAGATATTGCTACAATATAATTTAAATGGAAAATTGAAAAATTTTATAAAGACAGCAAAGTAGGTTCTCAAGTTCCTGTAATTATCAGAAGCTAGCATGAAATTAAGTTTCTTATGTACCATTGAAAAATTTGATCCGAATTTTTATGTGTAATTAGCATCGCATAGAGTGCACAGGTAAAAGTCTGCGAGAGTGAAATTGCATTTTCAAAAATTTTGAACCGCCAGAAACTTGCAATAATTCACCAAAAATTTTAATTTTGTATTTCAGTATAAACTGAACAGTATTTTAATCCCTCACACAGAAAAATGAGAAAACCTCTGAAGTCCTGATTGACATTTTAAACCTTTTTTTTTCTATTTTCATTTTCATATCCATTTTCATTTTTTTAATTTGTGAATTGTCAATGTTTTACATGAGGCGTTAAAAGAATGAATTTACCGAAGCTTCATGTGGAACTCAATTCAATCGCAGAGTGATGATGATGATTATCAGCCTCTGTATCTTAATGCCGTCAAATTTAATTTTATTTACAATGTAATTTCTAGATGAATGCTGTACTGCACAAAAATGCCCTGGAGCATAGTGAAAATGGTGAAACTGACTCGAAAAAAGAATCAGATGATGGAGATATCAGCTTTCGGTCTGATGATGATTCCCCGAAGAAACGAGATAGCACAGATCATAGTTCAGAATCTTCACCAAACGACAGTGGGAAGAAAAAGTCATCGGTAAGGAGTTCTTCTATTCTAAGTTTATAGAGGCAGGAAGTTAATAGACATCATTTCAAGATAGGTATCATTTCAAGAATGAGGCACATTTTTGAATAGTGCTGGCATCTTTAATAAGCTCTGGCTGCCAAGTTGGATTGTTTTGCCACGTGCTTGTCAAGGTTACAAGTGCAAAATTTCTTGAAATTTCATGAGATGACATTATACTGTGAACTTTCATGAAATTTTTTGGAACACCTTGCTATTTACTCAAGAGACTAGAAAACGGTTTGCGGTTGTAAAAACTCAACTAAAAAAAAAAAATTATCATGAGTTAATCCTCTGAATTTCCTCATTAAATTCTTGATTGTTTGTGGAGGGTTGCGCACTCAACTCCTCAAAATTCTTCGAAAGTTGATTCTAAAATAAATGAAAGTTACCAGATCTTCTCTTGTTCTCTAACCTATTTCTGAGTTTCCCCAACTCTTTCAAGTACAAAATTTGCCAACTTCTAAACTTATTGTCCTGAAAAGTGTCAGTTTTAAGTCGCATTCTGACAGTATTTTTTCATTTTTTTTACTTTTTTACTTTTTCTTTTCAGACACAAAAAGAGTTAGAAAGGCTGAAGTTTAAAGGGCCTGGACCAAAAATGCTTGATTTAGACGAATCAGCTACTGTTGAGCCCACAGAAGCAAAAGAAGGCGTTCTGGTAAGACTACATGTATCATTTATCCCTAATTTGTCCCACTTTACCCTTTCAAATTGTTAAGAAACTAGGGTTTTCGGCGATTTAGATAATCTGGATAAGTCAGGGAATTTTGCAAGTAATGCGTCAACTTAGAAACTTCTGCCGGAGCGGCTATCTAGCGCCTTTTTTTCACACTTTTCAAGCTCCTCTTTCCATGATTTAAATCTCTATAAGTGGAAATGGATTCAAAGTCTGGGAACATCAAAGGAAAGTTAGGAAAATTGGAAATTTTGGAGTGAAAGAAGAGTATGATTGTCGGGAATTGGAAAGTAAAAAAATTATTGAAACCCTGGAAAGGTTACCATTTTTGAAATGTAATCAGTTAAATAATCCTGTGTATTAGTTACTCAAACCAATCCTTTTTTCGGGCTTGGATTTATTTTTTCTAAATTTTCTGCTCATAAAATTATTAGCTTTGCCGGACTTTCAAAATTAAGTGTTGGGAAACCTTGTCAGTAACAGGAACTTATCGTTGGAAGTCAGTCAGAAAAATGATAAAGGGTAAATCAAAAGAAGAAAAAATTTCAGTAAAAATTAAACATATCATTAATTAATTCCGTTTTCCTTTCAGATCTACACATGCTCAAACTGTTACCGTACAGACATGCAAGAACTGATTTTGACTTGTCAAACATGTGCAGTTTCAACGCACATAATGTGCCTTGCTTATCCTCTTCCAAAAATGCCAGAAAGTGAGTATTATGGTCATTTCACACATAAACTTCAATTGAAGAGTTCGCCCACAAGAGGGCGTATTGTAAAATTGATCTTCATTTTGAAACTCAGTTGTACAGCATCAGCGCATCTAAGAATATACAGTCATGTTTTATGTTGATCTGATGCTCCTATGAAGAATTAAAAGCCAAAATGTGCAAAGCCACCTTCCTAAAGCTTTAAGAAAACTCTTTGCAAGGGATAAATCCATCGGTCCTTTTCTATGATAAATACATGTATTTTCTGTCTGCCAAATCTCTTTTTGTACTGGATGAATTTTCTAGTCCCTTGTGATCTACTGCAAAGAGGTAGTGCTGTACTCAAAAATTTTCCCAAAGGCAAAAAAGAAGTTTTCTGTAGCTGTAATGTATTTCGTAAGGAAACAGCATCCGCTGAGAGAAATACACTGCCCAACTTTTTACTCTCTTAGCTGGGACTTAACACTGATGATTCTTTACGATGGATTTGTTCTAGAGTCATGGTTTTGTCCCAAGTGTATTGCAAAGGAACTGGCAGCAACCCCAGATGCTTATGGGTTTGAAGACACGAGAACAGCTTACACATTACAGACTTTCGGTTCCATGGCAGAGGACTTCAAACGGCATTATTTCCGAAAACCGTTCCAAGTAAGAAGTTTTTTTTTTTTTTTTAGTTCAATTCATTTTAAAGTAGCTCAGTTAAAATTTCACCCAAGCTGCAAGTAACTAATGATGCCTGACTTCCACAGTCCGTGTTTGTCCTTGTCTTATGTTTTGAAATTTTTGCGATGCTGAAGTGTTTTGGAGAAACAGAAAAATATAAAATTAAGGTATTGGTACCAGTGTGTAGAAAAATATTTTGGCTCTGAAATGCCTATAGTTCTCCAATCAAAGCGAGACTGTTAATCTTTTCAACCCGGTAACTCAAAAACATAATTTTAAGATGAGGTTATATAAATTTTTAGCCTGCCAAGTTAGGAGAAAAACAACCAAATCAATTAATGCAGTGGAATTCAGCCTGAGATTAAAGTGCTTTTTTGTGTTCTGCATTAGGCAAAGATGCACTAAACTGCTTGGATTTATTCTTTCGGGATTTAGAGAGTGTCCTCAGTCTAAAACTAAAATATGTTTCGATTTTATGACCCAATTGATAAAAGTACGTTCCTGATAAATTTTCACTTGTGCTGCAAGCTTCTTTTAACCTCAGATGCCGAAATGTTTTTAAATTTCCTTGTAGACTTTTTAAATCAGATTTTCTATAAGTTTATCAGACACTAGCCAGTAGCAAATGAAAATAATTTATTTATTTTATTTTCTCACTTTTTTGCAGTTCCTATCAAGTAAAGAAATTGAGCGAGAATACTGGAGGATATTATCCTGTTTAGAGGAGCCAATTTCAGTCGAGTATGGTGCTGACTTGCAAACGCATGAACACGGTTCTGGTTTTCCAACACACAAGCTATTAGAAAGGGTACCAGAAGAAAAAGCGGTAAGTTCTGATTGTTGTAATTTTTGGCATGGATGAAGTACTCTGCTAAATATTTTAAAGTGTTTCAATCATTCGTAGCTCAATGCTTGGACGTTTAAAAAAAGGAAATTCTGTTTATTCGTGTCCTAAAACTCAAGGGGCAAGCCCAGTTATATAATATAAAAAAAATCTGAAAAGAAAGCAAGCCTGGCTGCTGGAAAATGTATGGCTGCGAAATGTTTCAAAACGTTGAAAAATTTCCTGCTAAACCATGGAAACTTTTGTATTTGGTTTGAACTTGAAGTCAATGTATTGTGTCATTTCTAAAAAAACTGCTTTTTAATACCATTAACCAATCACTGTTTGTTTCGACGTGGAATTAAAGATTATGTGGTTTTGTTGAACAACAAGAAGAAATGAATAAACATAGGGTAACTGTCATAATTTTTAAAAATTCTTTCATTCAATTTTCATATAAATATCTGAAAGGTTTTTATAATTATGGAGGGATGTGTAACGGATTTTAACGTTTTTGTTTCAGCGTAAACTTCTTGACAAGTATACAAATTCAAACTGGAACTTGAACAATATGCCGGTGCTGGAAGGTTCTGTTTTGAAACACATTAGTGCAAATATTTCTGGTATGAAGGTTCCTTGGTCGTACGTCGGGATGTGTTTCTCCACCTTCTGTTGGCACAATGAAGATCATTGGAGTTATTCTATCAATTATCTGCATTGGTATGTAGTTGCAAGTTCATGTTTAATTCTTCTCTTATCCTCCTGACAGGATAAATAAGATTGATAATTGCTGAAAAATATCAGTACAATTTTAAATTATTTGTTTTTGTATTTGAGAATTATGGGCTATCTACCTTGTTTTCCCAAATTCATTTTTCGAGCAATCTTAATTTCTAGTAATTTTTTTCTGGAAATAATGTATGACCTGATATTGTATTAGTAAAAACATCAAATTTTTGACATCTAAGGCTGTAATATTCTTATCCTGTTGAATCACTACACGGAACCAAAAAAAGTTGCCGAACCAACATCCCGGATGTTCAAAATTGTTGCGTTAACTCTTAAATCTTGATACAAACGCTACGGTTGTTAATTCAGCATAGCTAGGATGTTACTTTAACAGCCGGAGTGTCCACAACAACATTCAAGAGGTGTCATGGAGATTTTTAACATCTGGTACGTTACTTAAGGTTTTTTTTTTTCCATGTACATTTGTTGCCATCTCTTGTCTATCAGTGATGAATCGTTGCACTGAGTTCTCTGATTCCTTAAATGGATTACATTTTACAAATAGGAACTAGAATTTCTGATTCAGTTCAGAAACAATGTTTGTAATATTAGTTTCCCCACACACACAAGTGTTTTTACGCATGAGCCAGACTTTGTAGTTCCGATTTTCAAAATGTAGTCCAAATCTCATTCTTGTCTTAGTTATGTTTTAGATTTACTGAGCCTTATTTCCTTTCAAGCCTCTGTTAATTCCTAGATAAGCCGCTTTCTTCATATTTTTGAATCGTTATCCTGATCTCATATTTCTTTGAATCGGCCCTTGGGTAGTCTAATGGTCAGAGTTCATCATTATGTGACCCACATGAGAAACTTAACTTTTTTTTGCCTCAAATACTGCCACTGTTAAGTCCTCCTTTGTACTAAATGTTCTGTTTAATCTTTCAGGGGTGATTACAAAACTTGGTACGGAGTTCCTGGAAGTCATGCTGATGAATTTGAAGCCGCAATTCAAGAAATCGCACCAGAACTGTTTCATGCTCAGCCCGATTTGCTGCACCAGTTGGTTACCATTGTTAATCCAAACGATCTCATGGAAAGAGGTGAGAAAAAATTTCCCCTCGTTAATGAACTTTTCGAAAAATTTTCACCGCAAAAGAAAGACTATTCTATGGAAAATAACCTGAAACAGGTGTAAAATTCATGTAAATGCTCATTGCTCAATCATACAAGAGATGTAGAAGTTTTGCCAATGAGCTCTTGAGAACTCTAATTCATGCAAATAATAGGAAAAGTATCAATCGCAACTTGCAATCGGTGTCTGTTAACTCCATAATGTTTTTTTGTGTTGAACTTGACATATTTCATTTTTTCAAATTCTAATTTTTCATTTATTTATTATTTTTATTTATTTTTTTGTTACCCAGGAGTTCCAATTTTTAGAGTTGATCAGGGTCCAGGAGAGTTTGTTATCACTTTCCCTAGAGCGTATCATGCTGGCTTTAATCAAGGATTCAATTTCGCTGAAGCTGTGAATTTTGCTCCTGCTGATTGGGTGAGTCTTAGTAATATTTTTTTTATCATAAAACCAAAACCAACAGTTGTTTGGCAAACAGGGACTCTCTGTAAGGACTAAATTTTGCGCTTGGGAACAGCAATTTCTATCTCTGTCTAGAAACATTGTATGTACCATTAGTTTTCCTAAGCACATAAGTGTTTTTACGGATGCGCCAGAAATTAAAGTTCCTAATTGCAAAATGGAATCCATTTCTATTTTGCTTTTAGATTTGTAGCATTGTGTATTGCATAAGAATCCAATGATTATAAGCTCAACGGTTGAGTTGATTTGTTCTGTCTCAATGGAAAACAAAACATTCGGCATAGACTAATTTGGAACTTACTGTCTAAAAAAAGCTCAGGTAGCCCCTAGTTGGAAATGTTTTACAGTTAGTTTGAAGTGACTCTTAATGGGTCCGTTGCATGCAAAGAGTAGCCATGTAAATAGATCTTAAAGGGGTAAAATTGAACAAAAATCACAATGATAACATTAAAAAAGTCTTGAATCTACACCTGAAAGTGCAATTTGCATAGTTTGAACAAGCAACGGCAACTCTGACAACTTGCGGTTTATAAAAAGTGACATTTCTAACATAACCTACAGATCATTGAAAGAGAGAGATGGTGTGTATGGACATGTATCACTATCATGGTTTGTATGTAAACAAAACAAATATACAACAATAATGAATTTGGCAACTACTGGTAACTACCGAGGCAGCCTGAAGTTGCCGTTTGCTCTTTCTGGTGTTTGTAAAACTGCCTTCAGAAGAGGAAAATTTGAAATGGTATGATCCAAAGGAAGCAAGTGGCGCACCAAGGAGTGAATTTTAGACTTTTCCATTGTGACCATCGTAATCTTCGTGCCATTTTACCCTTCAAAAACCTCACACGGCTGTATCTTTTGCGTGCAACAAGCCTACCGGACATTTTCATTCTTAAGCTGCATTAGTCTACTAAAAGTTTCGAAAAAAAAACGAAATTTTTCAAAATTTCAAAACTTCACTGAAATTGCCAAAAAGAAAGTGGTGATATTTTGAAGCGTCAAGAATGCTTGCGAGTATATCTGCTAATCTGAGCAACTTATTTGAACTTTATAAATATTGTTGCACTCAACCCTAGCATTTTTATTATTATTATTATTATTATTATTATTTCTCCAAATCCTGGGCTTTTAAATTTTCATATTGACCACTTGTCAAGAAAGCATGGTTCTTAATGCTTCACTTCTCTTTTTCTTTCAGATCACAATGGGCCGAGATTGTATCAGTCATTATTCAAGTATGAGACGAACGAATGTATTCTCTCATGATGAGCTCACGGTCAAATTAGCGTTAATAGCAAACTCCTTGCCTCCTGGGGTAAGAGCAGCAACTTTTGAAGATCTCAAGAGAATGATCGAATCTGAAAAAAGTTATTTAGAGAAAGTCACCAAGAAGGTAATGTAAAATTTTCTATTTTTGATTTAGTTATATCTGCTGATACTAATAATGCCAAACCAGGGCTCTCAGCTATCTGAAATACCAGAATTTATCCTGGCATTTTTTAGGTATTTAGGAAAATCTGGAAAAGCATCATAGAATTTGAGTAAAATTTGTTGATTCTGATATTATCTGTGGAACCATTAAGTTCTTTTATTCTTGTTTGAATCCCCCCCCCCCCCTTTTTATCCTGGAAATCATGAAATTCTTAAGTAAAACTATATGTAAATTGATTTAAGTAGAGTCTGAAAATTAGGTATGTGCCTGATAAATACTCCATATTTCTCTTTAATAGCATAAATTTCTATCAATTTTCCAAGGAACAAGTTTCTCAAAATTTTCAATCTCCGACCATTACATCATATATCATTCAATATTTGCATGAATTTTACTGCACTTTGAAAAAACAACCAAATTCCAATTGTAACCGTCTGGTTCCTAAATTCCCTTAAAGATTCCTACAGAATTTTTCTGTTCCTTCATTTCGAATTCCTCATTTTATTTTTACAGGGAATAACTAAATGGGTGAAAGTAAACCATGAAGCTCTCTCTGATGATCATCGACTGTGTGCCCATTGCAAAACGACGGTCTATCTGTCTGCCATTAGCTGTCAGTGTAAATTAGGATGCCTGAGGCACATTAATGATCTATGCAATGACTGTCCTGTTAGTAAATGGACGCTAAGGTATGTGTTCCTCGCTCTGAATCCCAATTTAGCATGACAACTTCTTCACATTGAGAGAAAGAGGTTTGAAGTTTTATTTCTCCTTCAAACTCAATATCAGAGATAATAAATTTTTTCATACTGATTCATCTTGAACAAGTTTATCATGCTCCAAAAGCATTTTGCTGATTCAAAATCAAATTAACTAGATTTCAACTGATGAGATATCAAAACCAGTGGAAGGAGCAGAATTAATGAAACAATTTCTGAACTAGTGCACATTACTTGCTGAGTAAAGTTTCTTGCCATAACTTAGAATCTTGTTTAGAACGATCTGTTTTTTGTTTTTTTTTCCAGATATCAGTATTCTGTCGATGAGCTGTTTGAAATCTACTCAAAATTACAAACAACTATCAGAGAATTTGACAGTTGGAAGAAGACCGTAGTCCAAGGGCTGAAAGAAAAACCGCCAAAATATAGTAAGATTTTATTTCTTTTTGTAGTCAGTCTTTCTAAATATATGTTGAAAAGGAACTTCAGATTTGTAGATTTTGTGCGATATTAATTTACTTATATTACTTTTCTTACGATTTACTCCTCGCAATGTGTGAAATTGATTATTCTTCTATTTCAATACCATGAGTAGTAAGTATTCGTTCAAACGGAAGCAGTCTCAAGACTGCTGTCCATGAATAGAAATACATGTCCTTTGAATTGATGGAGAGTTTTTTCTAGTGATTTTTCGTTAAAAAAGGAAGTGTATAGCGTTACAAAAATTTCGGTTGTTAAGGCCGAATTACTTTTGCAGGCATGATTTATCCCATTTATCAGGCTTTTAACCCAATAATGTATTGAAACTTAAGGCCAAAAATGAATTTAAGTAATCTATTGTCAGAGGACTACTGGGCTGAACTAAATTTAATGTACATCTCTTGGTTTGATTCTAGCTTTGAAAACTTTAATTACACTTAAAAAAGAAGCTATTGCCAAAAATTATACCTTCGGGGATGTTTACCGACTTCTGTCAAAAACAGTGTCTGCAGCGCGAAGTAAAGTCAAGAGGATAGCTCAACTTAGAGAAGAAATCAAAGCAGCTAAGTAAGCACTAGAATTTGTTATTTCTTTCATTTCTTTGTGAAAACATTTTCTACGAATATACTGAAAAAAATTGTAAATATTATTTTTTCTTATCAATCTTGATTGTATTTTTTTCACTGTCTATGGTGAAAAAATTTTGTGAGAAAATTCAAAATTAAGATTTTGTAATTGCATAGACACATGTTGACGGTGTAAGTTTTCTGCAACCATGTTTCTCGCTTTACGACTTTGCAGACCTCCTGTCCCACTAAAGTTTTTAAATGAAAAGCCACTCAACGGCAATTCTTATAAACTGCCATGATATTTCTTCTTCGTGCGAAGATTCTGTGAAAACTTCAAGGAACAATGTTGATTTGTTCTCTCTTTAAAAAATAAAATAGGAGCGGAGATTTCCAAACACCGCAAACGAGATACATAGTCGTGAACTTACACCGGCAATATATTTTATGAACGTCCTTGTGAACATAAAAAACCCTCAAAAACAACAAACCAAACCAGACTTATGATTGAACAAACTTTGCAGCTCCTAAACATTAGTATTGAGTGATAGCTGATTTAGGTTCCAGACAACCATGTTTTGGGCTTAAAATCAGCAGTTTTTATGCTTTAAAGAACTTAGCACGTAAAATTAAATTCAATGGAACTTTGATGCATGCAAATCTTATCTGCGTGGTTCTTTTTTGATTTAATTAATTTGTATACTCTTCTTTTCATTTATCAGATTATTCAACTGTAATGCAAATTTTTGCTCTCTTTTAGCCCAAAAATGAACTAAGCCTCTTGAATCTTATTCATTGAGATATTTGAAAGAGTGTTCAGTTGAGAACTAAAATTTCAACTTTTTTTACCCTTCTTGATGAAAATCAGTTTTATGCCACAATTGCCTGATGCTTCCAGGCCCCTTTTCCCACAGATAATCCCCCCCCCCCCCTAAATTTTCTTAAGAAATAATAGCATCTTTTTAATCCTCGAAAACTTTAATATTCAAACGCATTGATATCCTGATTTATGTATTTTCCAGAACAAACGGGACTGATGAAGTGCAATTTAAGTATGATGTTGATGGCCTTTGTGAGCTACATGAAGAGATCGCATCAGTTCCATGCGTAATTCCTGAAATCAGTATCATTGACAACATGATAGCCAAAGGGAAAAGTTTCCGGCGTGTGGCGAATGCAACGCTGAAGAAGAATGTCTCCAGCTTAAACCCCAAATTGGTGCAAGAATTAATCTGTAAAGGCTATGAAATAGGATTGAATTTCGAAGAAATGCCGAAGCTAAAATCAGTAAGTTTCGTCTATAAGTTGTCGTCAAATTTCTTTTTGGCGACGTTTTAATAGCCATCAATAAACTGTGTGGATTCTTATTTTCTTAGTCGGACACACTCAAATTAAGCGAGGTTGATAGTAAAAACGTTAATCTCAAAACCTTGCCGAAGTTTTATCATTTGATGCTAAGTTTTAGCATAACGCTACCATGAGATATTATTAAACGAACCGGAAGTCATTCATTCAAATTCTAACTCACTAGAAAATGTGAGTTTGAGTCAATAATTTCCAATTTCCTTTTCATTTGTGCATTATTGTCTTCATAGTTTATTTAATCAGTTTTTCTCAGTTTTATTTTGTACTAACACGGTTGTATTTTGTATTTTGTTTTAATTGTTGTTGATGTACAATGATTTCAGTTTATTACTTGTTTTAATGTTTAAAATCACACTAATGTTTGACCTCTTCTCTGCTTGTTCTTTAGTTGTATGAGCAATGTTGTTGGCTGGACAAGTATAGTGAAATGATGAAAAACCCGCAGAAAATGACTCTAGAGGCTGTAGAGAGTTTGCTACGAGAGTGTATGAAACTGATGGTAGCACCAGAAGTTGAATTAGCCTTGGCTGTTCTAGATAAACACTACAAGAATATGCTATCATGGGTGAACAAAGTAGATAAAGCTCTCAAATCTAAGTGAGTACCATGAATGCATTAGCCTGTGTCACACTACCAAAACACTCCATCAAAATGTCAAGGTCGAGTGCTGTGATTGGTCCAAGTTGTCGAATAAGCCAATCACAACACCTGACCTTGATATTTTGATGGCTAGTTTTGATAGTGTGACACAGGCCTTTTGTCTTTATTCTCCAATTTATGCATATCTACATATGTTTGGTCGTTGAATCGGAAAATTATCCTGGTTTTCCCCTATCTTACATAGATTTTCTTAAAAATTGAATATCCGCCCAGAAAAGCTTGATTTGTGAAGAAGATCCTGATTTTTTCAAGGGAAACTGAAACGACTGAAAACAACGAAGGTTATCTTTTAATCCGCTCTGAAAATCTACCAGGAGTCTGCTGCTAACTTTTTAACCCGCATTTGACCAGTGTTTTGGAGGAGCCTCATCAAAAATTGAAAAATGCCAGTAATTTTTATCATTATTTTTTACTTCAAGTAATATGTCTGATTCCATGCTCCTAACTGTATATATTTTGATTATTTTGATTTGTATTTTTCATTTACAAAGCATTATTATGTACTTCATTTGCCCTGCTCTGGCGGAAGACTCTTGCAAAACTCTATGCAGTCAAGTAAAAATCATTTTATGGAAGTACAAGAGCTTATTTACATGTATATTTAATCGTCTTATACATCTATCTACCTCTTGTTTTCAGGAACAATGTTGAGTACTTGCAAGATTTATGGAAAGAGGGAAAGTCTGTTCCTGGTTGTGCCCAAACACGCGAACAGCTCAAAGAAACCTTGGAAACTGCTCAGGAATGGTTAGAAAAATACAATGAAGCTGTTGTGAGTACACACCCTTTGTTTTATTTTACACTAGATATCTATTTAATTTTGTTCTATTTCATCTAAAGTACAAAATCACAAGCTTAAGAAGCATAATTTTAGAAACAAGTCTCTGAATTTTAGGGCTGTGCGAATAGTGAATTTTCCAAACGAAGCGAATAGCGAATAATTTCGGCAACTATTCGCAAATAGGGAAGCGAATAGCGAATAATTTAAGTCAATTATTCACAGCTACAAATAGTAAAACGAATAATTTGAAATGACTTTTAAAGTGTGAAAATTCGCGAATATTACAAAAGACGACCAAAAAAGAAATGTGATTAATTTTTTTAAGAATTTTCCATTTGCTCATTCACCTGCACAGAAAACAATGAAATGCTATGATAGTAGCCTAGGCTGTTAAGATTGTGTCGGAAGATCCCTGGATGCTGGCTTGACTGTCCCTGCAGTTACGTATGCATTCCCAGGATTTGAAGTTAACTGCGCGGGCAGTCAAGCTAGTATCGAAGGATCACCAGACACATTATAGTATTTTATTTTTTCGGTATGAATGAAAATGTGTTTATGAACTTTTTTTTTTCTATTTCAGACATTTCTGTGTCTTTCAATCCTTAATTTGGGCTCTTTGCATATTCCCCCAATTGCGCTCGCTGTTCGTAAACTCGGTAAAGTCGGTAAAGATCAAAGGATATCCGCCTTTCGCGATGTCTCGGATGGAAGCAGAAGCCTTGCGCAGATCCTTGCAACGTTTCCCGATTGCTACTCGGAAATTCGTTATTTTTGATGGCGCGAATATTTGAAAATTCGTTCTTCGTGACGGCGCGAATATTTGAAATTGTCAGTTCAAAAATTCACTATTCGCGACGGCGCGATTATTCGCACTTTGCGAATAGTGCGCGAAGCAGAAGAAGCGAAAATTCGCGGCGCGAATAGTCGGAATTGCAAATATTAGCACAGCCTTACTGAATTCTAATGAAAACAATACAGCAATCACACGAGCACCATAAATTATGAAATTCCTGAAACTTGTGGGCCCAGCACTAGTCTACCATCCTGTTACACCAGTATGTAAAATTCAATTTGCTGCACAAAATGGTTTCATAATTTGTTTTTGAACAATTTTTAACATTTTACCAAAAAAAGAAAAAACAGTATTTGCTGATGCCCAATTTTTTAATGCGCAGCTACTAATACCATGCATTATCTGAAATTTATGATGGTAGTTAAGTCGCAAGAGTACTAATATTCTCTTTATATTTACAGGATTGCACAGTGCTGTCACCATTCTTGGAAGAATTAATTAAATTAATTGACGATGCGAAAGATATCCCTGTTAACTTAGAACCTCTTAGTACAATCAAAACCAAAGTCGCCCAAACTAACATGTGGAAGCGTGAAATGGAATGTGCATTTCTAATGCAAAATTCACAATTTTCACTCATGGATGTAAGTATTTCTGCCGATATTTGTTCACAACTTTTCTGAAAAATGAAACTTTTTTTTCAACATCCTACAGAAAATTAACTGTCAGGATGGTAAAAAAATTTTATTTGAGATTCAGCAATTTCCAGTTTTAATCTTCAAGAATCAATAAAAGTTCTCACTGATCTTTTAACTATGTATCGTAAAGTTAATAGTAGTAGTATAGTCCTAAGTAGTCATTTTTACACAATTTTCACAATGCATCAAGATTGAAAAAAAATGGTGAAAATCATCCTTTCTGTACGGCTTTTTAATTTTTTTATTTGTTTTTATTATTTTTATGTGTCTTTGTTTCATAAGTATCTTTTTAAATGTTTTGTAATCAAGAAAATTAACCTGAATTATTAAAATATGACTAGTTTACGGCTATGCCTAAGAAAAAATGCTGTATGAACTTTTGGATGTTGTCAAATTTTTCCTGGTAAAAAATTAAATTTGAAGAAGTGGTGTAAATGTTTTTCTTTGCAATTTTCAGATATTTTAAATTAAATTTCTGGAAAAATGGTCAAAATTTTTTAACTAAGAAGAAAATATCTTGATTTTAAGTAAACTGTTTCAATTAAAAATCTAAGCAAAAAAGTTCTTTTTCAATCCAATGAAATTTTTTCTAATTTAAAAAAACGGTTTTAAACTATTTTTTAGCGCTAAGCATAAAATTCTCTGAAAAATTGGAAGACAAACTATAAACGTTTCCTTAATAAATCCTTCCTTGAAGGGAAATTTGGCAACATCTCAAGGCTTATAAAGCATATTTTTTCATAGGATAGCAGTCTAGAAGAAGTCGCCAGAAACATTTCGGAAAATTTTTTGATTGTCCTCACTTTCTGGTTAATAGTGGAAGATGGTGAAATTCAGGCATTATTCAGGTTTCTGCATCATTTGTTAAGTTTGTGCCTGTGGTTTTTTCCATTTTATCACTTTTTAAAGTTCAATTTTCCTTGATTGAGTGTTTCTTGAGGTCCAAACCTCCATTTTTTCTAACTGACGTTTTTTTTTGCAGATTTTTGCTCCTAGAAACAAGGAAAGTTATGTAGAATTCTGTCAAGATACTGAACCGGCAGAGGATGTGTCTTACCCATTCCTCTTTCACAATGTACTTATTCAAAAGGATGTTTCGAGGGATAAAATTATTGAAGCCTACCAAGTAAGTAATTGAATTCATACTTCAGTCAGGTCAGCATTCTTAGAGATCCAAAATTCAGGAAAAGCACCTTTATGTAAATGGCCCTTTAATGGATATCATCCGAAACATACTCTGATGTGAGTTTTTTTTCAAAGGAAGCACAAAATTTTAGAACAGCTTCCCTCCCTATCCAGTGCCTTTTTTTTTATCTTACTAAGCAGGGAGAATGTTTCTAGTAAATGGCAAATAAAAACAATGGACCTCCATATTAGGTATAAATTGAAGTTTTCTGATATTTGTTCCTATTTCAATGTTTTACATAAAAAATTATGCGGGCAATGAAAATTATTGACATTAACTCCTGACCAAGATAGTAATGTTTTTATTTTGCACTTTCTATGAAAAATTTGAATGTCCTGCTACATGAATCAAATTGTGAACCACAACGGTTTTGGCAGACCTCTTAATCCAGGAGTATCTCTCTTCTGTCCTGTCTTGTTGAAAAAGTAAACAGTATGTAATAGCTGAGCTAAAGCGCTGAGAGAGTTATTGCCATGTTCATACTGCAGATACCGTTACGGGAACGTTTACTCTGCGTTTTAACTTATGTAGATTAATGTTTTTTTATGAGCAGGAATTTTTAATTTATGCATTGAAAAATGTTAATAGCTTGGTATGGAGTTACTTTCAATAATTATTAATTATTGTTGAATAAATCGCACTCCACGAGAAATTTTAATGAGAAAACATATTGTAATGCTAAAATTCCCACCTTGTCTCCTCTATTATTCTTTCTGTCATTTTTATTTTTCTGTTTCTCTCGTTTTGCTTGCAGAACACTTTAATTTTTATTTTTGTTTTTATTTTATATCATTTTTTTTTTGCATTAATAATAAGGTGGCTGCAACTAATAGATAGCACATTAGCTTCTAATGAAAACAATCCTACTCGCTCAGTATGAGAATGATAAAGTACTATGCAGCTTCAAACAAAGATTTTAAAATAGCAAATCATCATTAACATATTATTATATATATTGTTTCCACATTGTTTAAAATCTTAATATTTTTTTGTTCTCTTTTTCAGCATTTGCAAAATGAGGAAATCGTCATGATAAACAAAATTCGAGAAGAGAATAAACACAAATTTTTAAATAACACATCCTCTACCAAATTCTGCTTCTGTCATGAGCCTGCCAAAGGAGTGATGAAGCAGTGTTTCCTCTGTCTGAATTGGTTCCATAGTAAGTTTCCCTCTGCGCTATTTTTTGGTAATCGAGTCTTTGTGTCTTTTTCATGCTGACTTATTACCATGTGCATGTCAAAGCTAATCTTCAGTTAAAAACTAAACGGACGCAAACTCTTAACAGTGCCTCCACATTTTAACCTGTTACATTCAGCAACACACATTTTTTGTGCGGCTTGACGGATATTATTTATAGAAAGCCTAACAATGGATGAAGTTAAGGAAAGCAGCTTCGAAAAATGAAATTACAGTGCTTGCTACTCTTTCCCCAACTTTTAGAGCCTCCTAGTCTCTACAGTTTCTCGATATCTCAATAGCCAAGTCTTCTTGTCACTGCCCATACGAAGGAATGTGTCTTGTCTGGGCTGTTTTACTTTTATGATCATTTTAATTTTATGATCATTTTAATTTTTCAAGAGAAAACTGTGACAAGAATTAATTTGAAAATTTTAGAGTCTATTCTCACAAGGGAAAGAAAACGTACGAGAAGTTTCAGAAAAATTCTTGTGATGGTTTTCTTTAACAAATAAGAAATACTGAAACAGCAAAATCTAGATACGTTTCCTCATATAGGAGATGACTGTATTTTCAAAATAATGCTTATACATCCATAAAGTGTTAGTACTTATGGAGAATTAAGACAATGATGGAGTTTTTTAGCCATCGTGCGTAAAAATTTCAGCTTAAAGCTGAATGAAAATTATTGAGAATTGTTTAAAATTAAGCTACTGTTGAAGATGAAAGCAGTCAGGAGAAGAAATCGTCACCTTTTGGCCAAAGTATCACAAGTGATCCGACACCCCCCCCCCCCCACCACGCACGTTCCTCCTGGAAGAAGGTTGGCGAGAGGGAGTGGAAGGGCAAATCAGGTGGTGTAATCTGCCCGATGGTTTGTGGGAGGATCGTTTCCGATGGCGCTTTGGAGTCGCAGAGCTCTCTAGCGGCTGAGGTAGCGGCTTGATATTTATATATCACAAGCGCCATATGACATTTCAAAATCCGCCGCCATTATATTTTTTTACAGAGAAATTTTTCAATGAAGCCGTCCAAAAATTTCACTGAATTTTCTTCGTGCTCATGATAAAATTCAGTGAAAAATTCAAACAGATTCAACCAATAATTTCTCAGTAAAAAATAAAATAGCAGCCGAAATTTTGAAACGTCGCATGGCAATTGTGATACATTTACTTCGGCTGGAAGGTGACGAAATCTCATTTCTCAGAATGTTGAAACCCTTAAAAATATTTTTATTTCTTTTCTTTTAACAAATCTTCCTGCACAATCAATCTCTCTGTGTCAGCTGTGGTTTGCTTAGTGCGCCAGATTTTGCTTATTTAAGTTTTAATAGTACAGTATTTCGTATAATAAAGGATGTAGCGATTGCTCAATCAAATTTTTCATCATTATATGCTGCTGTAGGGAAAGGCATGTTTTTTCACGTATTTCACAAAGTCGGAAGAGTTATACACCCAATGCACTGCTGCAGTGAATGCCTTAGTTTAGAAACAAATAGATTGCAGTTCGATGCAATAGTCATTCAGGCAGAGTGTTGGTGATTTTGTCTGTATGTTTCAAAAAACTGAAACTGATGTCTCATTATTGAGAGAAAAAGCTCAGAATAGCCTTCCTGATCGATCATAACTAATGTTGCACCAAATAACACATCTTTTGAGGGAATATCAAGCTTTGACAAGCCTTTTCTCTCTCTAATGAGACATCAGTCTTAGGCTAAATTTGAAAGTACATCAGCAAAATCGCCAACATTTTGTCTTTAGTTTATATAGGTGGAACCAGGAACGAAATTCAACTTAACCTCCTAATGAAAATAATGGTATTTGTTTGTTCTCCTACAGATAAGTGTATAACTGGCTCTAGTCGTAGAAAATGTACATTACCAGATGAAGCGATCACCTGGCAGGTTGACAAAGACAAATATCTTTGTCCGTGTTGCAAGAGATCAAAGAGGCCCGATTCGGACGATGCACTGGCCAAAGTAACGCACCTGCAGAACTCAGGTCTCAGGTGTCTTGAAGCTGAGATTCTCTACTGCTTATTGAGGCGCTCTTACCATTGGCAGGTAAGTCCCCCCCTTCCAACATGTTTTTGTGTCCTGTTCAAAGTAGCTTAAGTGACGAGAAATTCAAAATTGGACCGCCCGCTATTACTTTTTCCCGCTTGAAAGAGTTTTATGAACATTTTGGTGTTGTTTAATGCCAAATCAAATCATAAGTATGTTACTTTGGAGTTCAAAGTTAAAAATTGCATTTTTGAGCATATACTTAAATCTCTGCAGTGTTGAGCTCAAATTGTCCGACTATCAAGCAACATCATGCTGTTATTGGCTGAAATATGTGCTGAACCATTTGCCTCTAATTCTTCGGTATATCATTGCTTTCAGTCCATAACTCATATTCTGATTTTTCTATCCAACTCGATAAAAATAGCTTTCCCAATAAACTTTGCTCCTTTCACCAAGGTCAAGCATCCAAAAAATTTGATGGATTTGTTTTTCCCAGCGCTGCACAATCAGTCAAAGCCTTCCTATTCCTTGCTGTTTTTTTGATACTCCGGGGATAAAACTATGTTTCAGTCCTGAAAGTTACATAGTCGTGAAGCGTATGTAGTGAAATATTTTTGTAGGTATGCAGAAAGTACTCAATTACGATTTACGGCCGATTACGGGAGAAATGTAGAGAAACCTGAAACGGGGGGAAATGTGAAGGCAGAAGGCATTTAGAATTTTTATTTTTTTAAATTTCAGTATTTTCTCTATTTAAGTCAAATTAATGCGCTATTTTTTGTGAAGAAAACCAGCTAAGTGCATTATTTTTGGGAAAGAAACTCCCAAGTCCATTACTTTTTGGAAAGGATACGGTGTAACGCACTCTTTCACACAAAAGAAATAGTCAAGTGCCCATTTCTATGCGAACATCAGTGCGAAGGCTCCCGTAAAATATGTGAAGGGAAAGTAGCCTCACGCAGATGGCAACTTGAAGGCAAAAGACTCTCTGCACTGTTGCATTTTTGCTATTTGCACACCTCATGAGCGTACGCATATATTTTCTCATAATATCCTGTAATTTTTGTTCTGTTACAGCAAAAAGCATCCCTACTACTGGATACGCCAGAAATAGCTGATATTGTAGATGATATAAGCTCTAATATGGATCTGAGGCCTGATGATGGTACCGCTACTTCAAAATTAACGGTGAGGAAACATCCTCTTTGCTGCATCAAAAATAAAATCACGCTCGCAACTGTTATCTTAAAATCTCTGTGTTAACCACTCACAAGAGTAAAGTGATCTAATTTAATTTTTCAATCATCATGCCTACCAGACCAGTAGACAAGGTGCTATTTGAACCATTATGATACATGTTTCCTCATTAAAATTCACCTTGAACACAATCAGTGCAATAAAAATGACTGAAAGTCACTCCTAATCAAGATACTAACGTTTTTTGATGCATAAATTCAAACCTCCGGCTCTTAGAAAAAACAATAATGTACTTGAGTTAAGTCGTACACTAAAGAATATTGTGAGTCTCTGTGGTAGGGAAGTATGCCAACCTCAATCTTCAGCTTAGCTGTTACATGTTGTTTACACTTTGAAGATTACAAGTTGGGAAAGGAACACTCTTTTATTGAGGAGCCTGCCAAAACTGTTGTAGTGCGCAATTTGATTCAAATAGACTCATGCTCTCCTTGTGAGGGGGAAATTCAAATTTTGCGTAACCAATGTTAAATAAAAATGTAATTATTTTGGTTGGGAGTTATTGCAAGTTATTTTCGTCGCACGAAACATGTTCTGCTGGGTCCACACCATTTCGCAGGGAAAACAAACCAAGAAGTTATAAGTTATAAGTATAATAGAATGTTTACATCTGTACCTCGTCTTGTGGTCAAT
The DNA here is from genome assembly GCF_918797505.1 of Bemisia tabaci. Lineage (NCBI taxonomy): Eukaryota > Metazoa > Arthropoda > Insecta > Hemiptera > Aleyrodidae > Bemisia > Bemisia tabaci. The sequence goes on from NC_092798.1 coordinate 50,876,767, forward strand.
TTATGTAAGAGTTTATGAAGAGCAAGACTCGATCAAAAATTCCTCTGAAATCTCGAATGCCAAGAGAAATCATATTTTCTAGGCAACTAGTATTTCTCGGTCATTTTATGTATTACTAAACAAGGCCTATTTTTTCAGAATGATTCAAGTGAGCCGTTCAACAATACAAGCACAAGGAGCGAACACACATATTCTGCCGTCTCTAAAAAGCCTGTTAGAAAGAGTTTGGATCATAGAGGCAATATGATCAGCGATAAAATGCGGCAGAAACTAATAGATCTGATACTAGAAGGAGATCTGATGGAGATCACAGCCCCTGAAATGGACAAGTTGTGGAGAGTGTATCATGAAACCAGGACAGGGGAAGAAGAAGAAAATCGCCATGTCACACCTCAGGTAAACAGCGTTAATTTTTTTATTTGCGGTAGTTCGTTCCTTAGTGTGACGTCTGAAGAATGTCGTCACAGCCTCATCCCTGTTCCAGCCATTTTATGAATTTGCTTCTTTATAGTTTTTTCTCATGTAGCATCACTTGTCAATTCTCCCGTTGATGTGTTGATTTTTTTTGTTTTTTTTTCCAGTCGCAGCAGTCAGATCAACCAGTAGCAGCTAGTCGAAAGAGTAATAATAAAGTCCAGTCAGAGCAACAAGCATCAAATATTAAGAAAAACACAAGAACTCCAAAACCGTCCAAAAAGAAAAATGAGGTACGAACTCGTGACAGTCTCTCCAGCCTCTTGGAATACCAAAGAATTTCAGAAATTTTACAAGACCTAACAAGTAGAGGAATTTTTCGGAAAACTGGGAGAAGGCAAAAGATTCCAGACTTTCCTGCTATGTATTCCAGAAAATTAACAAGGCGTTGAAGTGAATTCTTTAACAATTTGTGTTGATAATTTTCATTTGTAGCTTTGGGGGAAGAGACTCGCAGAAAGAGCTCTAGCAATGAGAAAAAGTTGGGAAATTTTGAACAGGTAGCTATCCTGTGCATTAAGCGCCACAGGATTCATAATTCAGACTCACAAGGCTCCTTGAAGGCTTTATGAAAAAAGGATAGTATGTAAGACACCCAGCTGAGGATAATATATTCATCTTCAATCAATGAAGGCCTCCTAAACTTGTATACCCAGTTCCTCTCAGCAAAACATCAAACCTAAAACAGCAAGTTTAAAATAAAAGTTGACAGGAAGACTGAGAACTCTTAATTTTTTTTTTTTTTTTTTTTTCTGGCAATAACCCTGTAGCTTTTACCAATAATTTCCTTCTGTTCCAACAGGCTCAGCCACAGCAACCAAAATCAAAACCCAGAGGTCGATCCGCCAAATTGCAAAACTCTACAAATACTAACGAAGACAATGATGAAGTCGATACAGATGAAGAAGATGAATGTTCGGCCGGAGCTGATTGCTGTCATCCAACCGGTATGCTCAAGTTTTTTGCATTTCTCTTGAGATCTTTTACCATCGTTGATCCAAATTTTAGAGCTTGCAAATCTGATTATTTGTTTATCAAACTAAATGTATTTTCTGGTATGCGGCTAAGCTGGACACTGATTCTGGTAGGAGCATTGGTTTAACAAGTTCTAAACTCGAAATTTTTTTAAACTTGTGCATATTTTTGTTTCATTTTTTTCCTTCAGGAATTTTGTGACTAATCTAGTTTCTTGTAATAGTAATTTGGATTGCATCTAGCAGAAAGGAACCAAACTGATCGCAGTGTTTTAGAAATTTTCTTCTTTGCTGTAAAAATATACTGAATATATGTCCAGTAATTAATTGTACACAATTGCTCTGTAGTAAAAGTTACAAGTTTTTAGTCAAAAAATAAATCTAATTGTTATCGAAGGCATATTTTTAAGTGGAGATGAAGATGTAAGATTTTAACAATTTTGTTAGCGTTGGTTCCCCTCTGATAAATGGGATCCATATATACAGCTCACTCTCTACAGATTCTGTGTTCTTGCAGACATCATTCTTTGACACAGCCAACTTTCTTTGCAAGAAACACAAATACAAGAGACATGTCAATCAGATACTTCTATTTTGTACAGACCCTTCGACTAGTATGCCTCAACTTCAACTGCAGTTTGAATTAATTATCTTAAGGCTTGAGAAATTATTTTAAGGAACACCATAGCTTCTTTACAAGGTTTAACTGAATGTTAGGAATTTTTCAGCTTTCTTGCCTGAATTTGCCAACTTTTTCAGGAAAAAATTCTTAATATTTAGTTAAACTACGTACAGAAGCTATGTTGTTCCTTTAAACTAATTCCTCAAGCCCAATTATTAAAACTAATTAACTGATTAATTTATTTAAACTGCAGTTGAAGTTGGAGGTATATTAGTCAAAGGGACTGTACAAAATAGAAGCATCTAATTATCATTTTTCTCTTTTTTTTTGTGTTTCTTGATAACTTTTTTCAATGAAACCTTATGGTCTAAAATTCAAAAAAATTCTCTGTCTTTACAGATGAAAACATCAACTGGGTGCAGTGTGATGGCAACTGTCGGCAGTGGTTCCATATGGCTTGTATGGGTGTCAATCCAGAAGAGTTCGAAAATGATGTAGATTTCTATTGCGATAAATGTCACAAAGAAAGACATGGTGGCTCTAGCTCAGTGAATGTAAGTAGTTGGGATGAGTTTCCAACATCACCTTAATTTATGGACTGTCTTGATGTGTCCCCTAGTATGAAGTAGTGATAGCATTATCAAGTGAAACTGACTTCAGACATAACGCCGAGATGGTGGATTGATTGAATTTAAGTTGATGAGGTCAGTTCAATTTTTCTGGTCATTTAAAGAAAAATCAATGCCAAAAATTAATAGACCAAAAAAGATCGGGGCCATGACAAATCAGAGGAGGGTATGATTAACTTTAGATGTTATGCCATGGCTGTCATGACTTTCAAGAGGAAACTCAAATTTGTGACTGACCAAGTTTTCTTCATTGTAGGAACTTCATACCTGAGTAATTGCATTTACCTCTATTCCCAGCACCGCTTAAAATATTCTACGCTCAATCGCTTTTACTTCAAATTCTTGGGAGCAAGTAAATTTTAATGCTGTTTTTATTCTTTGACATGCTAACGAAAGGAAAATCCATAAGGTAACATTCTTTCGAACTCACATTCTCTTCTCTTCGCCTACTTTTTCATTTGTACAGCTTCTTTGTCAAAGACTTCATAGAAACTGCAACCAGATCTGAACGGTCTAAATTAGAAATACCGAGTGTTCTAATCCATCGTTTCCTGAAGGTGTTTCCCCTCCTCCAGAAAGCGTTTGTCTGTAATAACTCAACCAGACACAATAAACTGTTGTAAATAAAACTAGAGGTGTATTTTTGTTGCTGATTAAGTAATCAAATCTGTAATTCATATTTCAGTCAAATGGAGCTGTTAAATAACTGTACAGTGATTTTACCATACCTTAGTGGTCTTTCACAATTTTCTGTGGCTGCATTATAAATTTATAACCAAGTTATCTCAGGTTCTTATCTTGCATTGGGTCAATCCTTCTTCAGTGCACAAGATAATGTTGAAGGAGGGGTGTTAACAAGGGTTGTATCTCGGCCCACCTTAGCAGAATTTCCTCAACCATCCAGTTGTTTGCGCATTGAAGTTCTTGATTGCATCATGATTTGCTCATTTCTCCTCTTTTTCCGGGTCTCGCACTGGTGTAAATAAGTTTGAGGGCCGATTTTAGAAGAAGAATAGGGATTTTTTGGCGTTTGACTGCAAACTTTCAAAACGCGCATTTTTCACCAAAGTTGGCCTTTAGATCCATGTTTAGGCCAGTATTAGACCTGAAAAGAGAGCAAAAATGACCAAATCACGATGCATCCTGTCAAATACAGAGCATTTCCTGAAATTCCTTGATGATCAACTCCCAACAACTCTCACCTCACTCCTAAAATTAAATTCAATTGAAATTTACCAAATACTTTTGTTTAATTTCCTTGAACAATATAACATACACCTTTAATCCACAATCTTTTCCACTCGCCAAACCCTGATCTCTATCTCATACTCGCCTGTACCCCTTAACCAACAAACATGGTGACAGTAATTTCTAACTAACTCAACTCATTTTATTTTATCTTTACCCTTATCCTTGCTCACGGGCTTTAGTTTTTTTCCATGACTCATTTCTTTTTTTGGTTTTTAGGAAGTCAAATAATTGATGAGCATCAGTGAGTGTGAGAGATGCCCCTCTTAAATTCCATTCTTTTACGATTCCCCTACCGTAACCCAATTCAATAACATCTCAAGGTTGCAGGATTTTTTAACAAATCAAAAACCTAAATCACAGGGGAAAGAAGAAAGAAAAAAAAAGACCGTTTCAACTCGCAAAATTTGTGGAGTTGAAGAAATTGAGCTAGGGTGGGCCCATAAACGGCCCCTATTGATACCTATCCTCTTGAGATTTCAATTTCCAATGCACAGCAATGAAAATATGCCTCTCATGTAGACACACCTTTCCTCAGATTGGGCATCGGGTGTCGGATTGGTCGGAACCTTAACAAATTGTACGCTAATCTTGATTTCCTTTTTGCTTTTTCCCCCATGTAGTTAGGAAGAGAGAATCCTGATCTTGAAGGGAATGAAAAATTGAGGCTAGCCAATGCTTTGCTCAGTCTCAGAGAAGGTGAAAACGATATTCCAATCATCAAGAGAGAGCCTGATTGCATTGATATTGTTTAGAAGATTCATCGAAGAAAATTGCGATGAGAAGACCGGCAATGTTGTCTTGCCATTCTTTTTACATGCACAACAAAGGCCCTCAACTGCTGTCTTCATGAGCTTTGCACTCTAGCACCTGGGCAAAGTTGTCTCACAGAGGTTTTTCCTTTCTCTCCCCCCCCCTCTCCTCTCTTCATCATTTTTGCTGACATTTCTTACTTATTGGTTCTTATTTCTCCTAGATAATTTTTTTTTGTGCACATACATTCTTAATCAACCATACCCCTTCCTCTCATCACCAAGTTTGGTTTGTACTTACAGCGATCAAAGTAATCAGATTTTTAAATCATATATACCTAGTTATTTCTATGCTATGACTGGTGTTGAAGTTCCGCAATTGTATTTTGCCCTTCTGTTTTCATTTAGAGTGAGTAATGTTTCTCTTCCTATTCTGTTACTTCCTGAAAGGAAACACGAAGCTGTAAATTTTTTCTACATTAAGACCTCAATTCAAATTAGGCCGTTGTTGAAGTGAAATCATAAGTTTGAAATTGGAGAACTTTTAATTTTCGACCGTGCACACAACTTAGTTGTTTCAGTCTTTTCCTTTTATCAAGTCTATGCGCACTCATTTGAAAGTGAAGACTATGAAGTATGAAGCGCTTCAAATTTGTGTTTTGTCAATTCTCGCCATGTCTTGTTTCAATGCTGCCATGAATATTTAACAAAAAAATTCATAGATTTATACCGTACAGATAGTTCATTTTAATAAACAGCACTTCGATCTACTTATTTTATATGCTGTGGTCACTAGCACTATTATTACCATCTCTTCATATTCTCACCAAGAAGATCCTCTTTGCATATTTACTTTGTTAAAGAGTATGTAATGCCTATGAAAGTGTTATTTAGTGAGACTAAGGTCATATTATTGATTAACCCTTTGCAAGTGCAAGTCAACTTAATGTAAAACAAAATTATAGGTTAGTGCTTAAGTTGACCTAGTGTAATTGGTCTATTTTTCAGACAGTCAATATCTTCTCATTCATACTAACGAATTCAATACTTTTACTTTTTTACTGACATTTTAAGTTAATAAAATTCCCTGTCTGCAGTGAAATATGGCGCTTTCTCCTTGGAATGAATTTAAGAAGTATTTTAAGAAAAGTAAAAGAAAATTGTTGAAGTTTAATTACTGATTCTTTTGAATACTAGATTATCAGGTGAAACAAAAGTTTGTTGCACGGTCTTTATCTCATAGATTTATTTTTCTTCAATTCTCAAAGGAAAAACCAGGGCTGGATCAATTTACGGCCACAATTTCCTCTGGAACCTTGGAAGAAATCCGTCAGACGAGAGCTAAATCCAGAGGCTAAATCATTATGATTTTACCAATAATAATCATAATTATTGAATTTAAATTAGTTGTTTGTTTTTTTCGCACATGTGGGGGTGGCTTTATCGAATCAGTCAGTTTTCAGTTTTAGTTACTCTCTCTCTTCACCCATGAAAAGTAGCATTTTGAATAACAAACATTAAACGTTTTTCAATTTTAAAGATTTATCTATGAGTTAATGCGCTGTTGTCAATGCGCTGTTGTCAAATATGCAATTTCAAGTGAATCCACTGTGGGATGCATTTATACCAGCTAAGTTGGGCCCTTTTTTTTTGAGTTTGAAAGTTTGATATCCTAAAATATACACAGCCCTTGACTATTGTGCACTATTGGTCGCTTTTCGCATGCCTAAATCCAGCCCTGGTGGAAATCTAACTGTTTAGTATACGTATGTATAGGCAATATTTTCTTTACATTATAATGTAGTAGAAATTCCCCGTATAATTTCTGGTTGTTTTGTTTGCGTCAAAAAGCTGTATCAATCAACCTGATTGAGAAAGAGCGGAGGTGTCGTATCCAATGCCCAGGTATTTCCTCCAATAAGCTGTCTCATTTTATTTGTTTTGGCTTTTGATATAAAATGCAATTTTTTTCAAACTATTATGCTCTGAATTAAACTCTTTGGATGCATGTTTTAAGTTTGAAAAAAAAGTTCCTCTATCTATCGGCTGTTGAATAATAGTGGCGTAAATGACATTAGCACCGAGTATATGCTAACTTGCAGTCAATTTTTATTCCCCCCAAATGACAGTCAGAAAATTCTAATATCTAAACAAGTTTATTTTTATTTGTCAAGTTTAAAATTTTTTATGCTTTTTACGAACATTTTCTAGAAGCTCCCATATTTGTATGAGAAATTTCATAATAGATTTGATTTACCGTTTGTTTAAATCTGAATTGGAAAGAAAATCCATTGCACAAACCTATTAAATGTTCAGAATGCTGTTTACAAGGTTTTCTTTTTTTTGTGGGTGCTGAAATACTTAAAATTTTTGTTTCTATGACTTAAATCATAAGCTCCGGAAGAATAAATATACATTATCTATCGGATGCTTCATTACGAATGACTAATGTAGCTTTCAAGTGGGGTCTTCCCTGATGTCGACAATCGTATCTCAGACATCGATGTTTCTTTGAATGAAATTGCCTTTAAATTACCTGAAATGCTCCAATCCTAATTTTCCTCTGTTTAAAAATAATTGTTTGGCTTTAAAAGGCTATCTTTTTTCTTGTAATAATAAATCAAAATTTTTTGTATCATTGAGCGCCCCAGAAGAAAATGGTGACCAAACAAATAGCTTTTTTGGACCAAGCAAGTTCAGCTACGAATGACGAATTGAAATAATGATGTATGCATATTCTCCGGTAGGCTCTTCATTTATTCATTTTCACTCTTCTCGTTGAAAGGAATGCAGAAGTACTTGTATTTTTTATTGTATAAACTTTATTGAATTTAATTTCACAGCTATCTGATTTGTAAAACTCACAAGATGAAGTATCAATCTTTTTGTCATTGAAATCCTTGAACTGATTGGATGATCAAGTTTTTAGGAAGGAATTACTTACCATCTGAATGCACCTCACAGCAATTAATTCAACCTGGTCAACATGATCGAGGGGCCCCAGTAATTTTTAGAAAGTTGTCCTCAAACAAATCGGTTGGCGCTTTCATATCGAAATAGCCAGCCATCGATGTTCATTTCTCTTTATTCATCTTCTTTCTTTCTTTTTTTGTTTTCTACAATTTTACATGAATGGAGCTCTTAACATCAGCGTATCTGTTCAAATTGAAAGAGGGTTTATGCTCTCATAATAATATGATATAGGTCTTGCAAAGGAAAAGCTCACCTTCTTACACCCTGGCTCATAGTTACCTATGCAACATGCTTCAAAGATAGTCTTTAGGGCCATCTAATCCCCGACATTTCTGATTTTTGCTAAAAGTGCCATTGAATCATCTGCAGAAGAAAGACCTAATTCTTTTTAACGAAGAGCTGTACCGTGGCTCCATTCATACTTGGAAGCACCTGCATAGCAAACTATGAGGGCTCTAAGATTTTCCATAAATCAGTTTAAGGCAAGTGAATTCGAATTTTTCAAAATTTCGGGAAACAAGTCTGACCATATCGATCTATGTGGATACACCTATGTTTTCATTTTTTTGTTGTGCACAATACTTATTAGAAAAATAAAAGTTGAATGAGTTTCGCGGCCGATGTTAACTTTCAATTTTAACAGCTCTTGATCAATAGGTTATAATGTTTAGTTAAAAGGAAATAAAATCATGATAGGTTTATAACAAGATCAATCTAAGATACCTTTCTTCCTCGTGGGGGAAGGTGTATTTTTGGGGCCTTGAGCTGTTGTTTAACACAGCGTTGATTTTGGCTCTCTACCTTGAACCCGATGAGTTTTATAAGGAAGTTAAGATCACCGATTTTAAGAGTAGCTTTCACCAATATGAGTCATATTCGAGTTTATTGTGGGACTTGGAATGTCGCTCTGCATGCGGAGATGGAAGTAGCAGAAATCATTCGGGGCCTCCTGTTGCCAAAGCAGATTTGAACCGAACAGAAAGGACTTGTCTGCTGAGAAATTGACCTAAATGAACATTTCTTCTATTTTCTAATTCATTGCTATGCTTCATTCTATTTACACTAGTGTATACAGTATTAAAATCATGTATCATTTTTTATTTTGTGTTCATTTTAATTAATTTAAGATAGAAAGTCTGAGTTGAAATCCTGACCCATTGAGACTTAAATCTCTTCCAAAATCCGTTCTTTGTTAATCTTAATAAGTTTTTAGCTGTCAGCTGGGCATGGGTTTCTCATGCAAAATATTGTTGTTTTTAGTGAATTTACGTTTTTTTTCCTTTTCCTCTTTTAATTAGTGGATGTTGGTCTCAAAGGGTTAAGTTATCCCCGTATTTTAATACAATTATAATTTTTTTATTTTTCTCTGCTGGTATCTGCTTAGAAAAAAGCAAGAAGATAAAAATTGATAAAACTTTCTGTATCGAATTTTCTGTGTAAATAAGTATAAATAAATGAAAAATGAATTGGTACTCTTGCCACTATTGCGTAATTTTTCTTTTCTCCCTTCCTAAGAAAGTGCAATTTAGTTATTTATCATTATTAAGTAACAACTTCTCCTGGCATAACTTGCAAGAGGATGATGGGCAAGTAGTAAAGGTGCCGCAAAGTGCGTTTAAAAAGAATCACATATATCGCGATCTGTTCCATGTGAGCTGTAGTATATCTTTGGATACAGAATTATAGAGTAACATTAATACAACACATTTTTTTCACGATTTAACCATTGAATATTTTGTTATTTGTGAGTTTGCCAAATTTTAGAACCTAAAAAAACCCGGAGAACTGGCAACCAAGCAGATTCAAGTTGACAAATCGTACTTTAAATTTCCTTTTCACATGCCGTTTTCATGGCATTGAAAAAATCGAGTAGCAATAAAATTTAAAAAATTTAAATTGAGGCCACTGACCCGATGGACCTGGGGGAGGGGGGGGGGGGGGTTAACAGGTAGACTCAGCCAAGTGTTGAGGGAGGCTGGAAAATCGGCTTCATTTTGCTCTATGACCAACGGTTTAGGAGATGATATTCGCAATTTTATGTTGCGAAGATGAATCCATTATCATAGCATTGAAAAAATCGAGGAGCACTAAAATTTCGAAGTAGAGCTACATATCGAGAAAGGTGAAGGTAAAGAAAAGAGTGTAATTTAATTTGAACGTTATATTTTAACAGATTTAGTTTGGCTTCACAAATCATTAATTTACAAATACAAAACAATTCAAGGGTTTCTACTTAAGAATGGCAGGGAAAATAAATTTTTTCCTAGTTAGAATGATCAATGACTTCGTATGTTGACGTAGTGACAATGACGTAGTTGCTTGCTTCATTCCACGGGAAAGAAATCCATAAAAGTCAGATAGTGTAGGAAAACACATTCCTACAATTTAAGTAACGGCCAATCCATTTCAATAGTCTACTTTGATTCAAAAACTATCCGAGGTAATAACTCATTTCAAGTGGGTAGACACTTTTACAGAAGCATGAATAGAAGTGAAAAACAAAGCTCTATTGGGCTTATGGTTCTCATGTGGGTGCTAAAATAGAGTGAAAGAGCATATCATGAGTTGGGACTTCGTTTTGCCACAAAGAACTAAAATTTTTAGCACATTGGTAAAAACAATTATGTGCATAAGGAAACTAACGTTACATACGTGGTTTTCAACCAGAGCCAGAAATTTTAGTTCCAAAGTGCAAAATATGGTCCAGTTATTCTTCTCTTGAGTTCTGATAAAAATTAATGACATTACGTAAATACAAATGATAGCATTTAGTCAGATTTGCACATATTTACAATGGTGGAATTAGGGTAGAAAGATAGCCAGATGAAGACAGAATGATTCTATCAAAGAAATAAAGGATACCAGTTAGATAATATATGTAGCAGGACAATCATGTCTCAGGCAGATCTAAATTGCATGAATACATATTTGACTGAAATGAAAGATTTGATTCTTGGAAAATTTGACATTTTTTTAAAGCCACCTCATGCGTTTAAGGCTGTAAAGCTTTGATCATTTTTACTGGTAACAAACTCGTGTTAATCACCAACACCAATTAATCAAAAGATACTTTTGGCCTTGTCAAACTTTCCCTTAAGACCTATATTTCTTGAAAAAATAAAAGTTATCTTGGAATGGACCACTAGACAAGGTACGAATTTGAGCATTCTGATACATGTTTCTTAACCAAAATTTTACGTAGAACACGATTCTTACAACAAAAATTACTGAAACCAGCTTTTAACGAAGACATTAACGTTTTTGTTTCACATTGTTCACGAGGAATTTGAACTGCCCGCTCACAAAAAACTCAAAGCTCTACGTGAGTCAAATCGTGCACTACAACGGTTTCAGCAAGCTTCTCAATCGAGCAATGTTCATTTCCCACCATGTGTAGTTCAAACTATAAGCAATTTGCTACAGCTGAGCCAAAACGTCAAGATTGAAGTCGCCAGATTTTTACATCGCAGAGACTGTCATGATAACGTTTAGCGCGCGATGTGATTCACGTAGAGCATTGAGTTTTCATAAGCGGGTGATTTGAATTCACACACTAAGAATCATTAAATATCTTCTTAAGGAGTTGATTTCGGTGATTTTCGTTGTGCGCATCGTGTTCTACGTAAAATTTTGGTTAAGAAACATGTATCAGAGTGCTAAAATTCGTACCTTGTCTAGTGGTCCATTACTGGATTGTCTAAAAGAACCTTAGCAAACAGACTCGATGAAGTAGGATTACATGCACTTTTCTTCACATGCTGTTCAGCAGCTTTATCGTTCTTTGGAAAAATCAGTTATTTCAATTTCCGGCATAAGGCAACTCAATATAATCTGGGACTGAACATGATTGAACCTATTCATTCATCAGTAACTGAAGATGTTTCTAGTGGGTAAGTTGCAAGTTCTCTGTTTACTTACTTTACATTGTCTTTTTTTCTTTTACTGCACAAGGCCTAAGAACATTAAACATCACCATTTAAATTTTAAAAAAAAAAATAATCTGAAAATTGAAAAAAAAATGCTAACCCTTTTTGATGAGAAACGACCTAGAACTTGCTACAATGCACCAAATCGTTGAATCAAAAAGAAAGTACTGCCTAAGTAAGTAAATAATACCAAAAGAGAAGAAAACCACAAACATGACGCATGTAATAAGTACAAATGATACCAAGATTTTATAGCTATAAGAACATCAATCTCATTTGAACAAATAGGAAAGAAAAAAAGAAAAAAATGAAGCCTTTTCAAAATTCAAATCAAGAACAGATAATTTCCATGGGAAATATCAAATTGCTACCTAACGTTAAACAACGGAAGAGTGGAATGAACTCAAGAATAAATACAAACATTATGAAAGCATAAATTAGAGGAAACGTTACCCGAATATAAGGTAAAAAAATGACACTGATTCAAATTACAAATTATACAATTTTAAATATTAAATATTTTATGCACATGTACAAGTTCAATTAAAATAATACTATACAATTTTTTCTTAATGTGAATGTAGTTCCATATTACTCAATTACTTTGATACAACACTACACCCGAAATACGGATTTGATCCGTTTGACATTTACACTATGGGATCGTATGCCTTTAGGACTGCATAAAATTAATCAAAAACTCGTTTGATTTTTGGCATTTCTGGAAAACATTCAGATTCAATGGAAGCCTGTTTTATCCGATCGATCTGAATATTCTATTTAGGGTGGGGAAACATGATCTATCGTACAATGTATTAAAATTAAGCAGAATACACACAGCATATGGCAATTGAATCAAACTAGAGGTGTCGTTCGGGAAAAGTCAGGTAGATGCAGTTTACTTCCCGAAGCTTTTACCGAATACAGCATTGATTCAACTCTTACAAACTGTACATGACTTAGAGCCCAATCTTATCAATAAAAACAGAGGCGTTACCTAGTTAAATTGAACAACAGGACACATTCATGGAAACGAAGTTGGTGCCCACTAGACTCTTGTGGCAAAAAGACTTAGTTTTCATGAATGCCTCCGATTTGGATAACATGAAACACAAGATATGTCCGCAAATATAATGAGCACTCACAGGTATGACACTCATGCAACTCTTAGCTGCTTAATCATTATGAAATTCGATACATTTTCTCAACATTTATGTGAAGAGAGGCCTATTTTCTGGCTTTGTAGACATCCCACATCAGCTGCAGGCGACAAATCAACACATTCTGCAGCAAGCTTGCCATCACATGGTGAAGGTAAGATTCTTATTCTAGTTCTGGCCAGTTGTTGAATTTGAATGGGTGGTGCCTGCGTTCTCATAACTGGATGGCACTGAGAGGTTGACTTAAATCTCTCACTCCCTCCCGTTTTCATCTTTTCACACATTAGAAAAAATGAAAACTTGAGTCTTGGTACTTATTAAAGGTTTGCGTACATAAATTATGAGGATTTATTTATCAGTCGTATTATTAAACTGAGTCATTTTGGCTCTGATGCAGATAACTCAAGTGATGAAAAGCCACGGGTCAACAAGTAATTTATGGTTGATGAGTCGATGAGACGTTCACAGTTATCGAAAAACTAAGAGACACAATTTGGTGTTCTCCACTTTAGGTGATATTCCATCAGAGATAGTTACAGGAAATAAGGAGCTGCAGAAATCTGTAAACTTCTCAACTGACCTATCACAAGTTTTCTTCTGTTGCCGCTACCTGTCACTTGCGAAAAATGCACGAGGAACCAAGTTCACTAAAATAATAACCTACATTTAAAATCCTGAGTCTTAGTGATTCTTCAAGGATAATGATCATTGCACAATGACTAAAAAATAATAAGGAAAGAAAACATAGAGGTTTTCTTTACTCGACTAAAACTTTGTGTTCAAGTTCGGAAGCTTGCTTTAACGTTTTACTCTGTAATGATTTCCATTTTGAAGGAAGGTCAGAATGAATTTTGAGAGCACTGATTGAGAGAGAAGGCAAATCTTGGTATGTATAATGCAGAGTTTACGCTTATAATTGGGCGCCTACACAAATTTACGCTTCATGCATATTGCATGATTGGGTTTAATTCTTCATTTTCTTTTAGTTTTACAATATTTTTAGGAATGAGTGGTTCCTAGAAAAATTAAATGCACAAAAGAAGATGCAATAGCTTTTTAAAAAGCCACCTAATCAATATTGAAACTAAGTTTTACAGCATAAGTCTGGTAAATACATGAATTCAGATGGGGCAAACTCCCTATTCTTCACTGGGGGACATTTTCCAAGAGCAAATTCATCAGATCACTGATAATTTTTTAAAATAACTAAAAATCTTTACCTCATTTTAAAAACAAAATAAACACATATTTCTAAAAATGATCTTTCTAATTACTTCTCTTAAATTTGAGATCATGTCACTCCAAAGAAAAAGTAAAAGTCAATTTCATTTTCCCCTACTCTTCGTAAACAGAACTGATGTAATCTAACAGGGATAAAAAGGGTCTGAAAAACTAGAGAGGACAACCTAAATAAATGAGCAAACACTTCTGCTGCTCCGGAAAAGAGTTTCCCGGCTACATCAATAATAGTTCAGACGAAGATTCTCAGTTCCATTCTATCGCTGTTAATTTAAGAAAGAGTTATGTGACAATAATTAAAGGACTATTGTAACAATAAGGGATTTTAAAAATGTTTCTGGCGTTTTATTCACCTTTTACTTTTACAACTGAGGTTAGAATTGTTGGAGGTTTGCAGGTGAATTATTTAACACTGACTTTGCTTTATTGCAAGGAAACAAATTGGACATTAACTAAGCATCATTGATATATTAGAGCACTTAATTAATGAAGAAAACTGAAGATGGATTGCAGCAGGTGAGGAAAATGCATTAAAAAATCAATAATCTCTTCTCATTTTGATTGTATCAAATTGAACAACTTATTTTGGGCTCTGGGACTTTTCTGAGGAAGCAGATAAATGTAATCAAATTAATTCAAGAAGTTCCCGAAATACACGCTTCATTGAACAGATGAACTTCGAATGGTTAAAGACGTTTATGTGCATTTATATGCTCTCATTTACATAAAAAAAGGAAAATAAAAAAATTTGAATATAAACTTGAGAGACAAACACAAATTTACGATTTATCTTTCATCTTCGATTTTATATTTTTCCCTTATTTAAACGAGTCCTCCTTTTTTCAAAAATATTAAAAAAAAGAAGAAGAAATCTAGACAAACTCAACCGATTTGGTAGCTCCTGTGACTGGAGATTGGAAGGAAAAAATACGATAAACAAAAAAACATAGTATTAAGATATGGGGGCCTAACTAGAAGCTTTCAACGGCTAAATTCTGAATGAGCTAGTCCTTATTGAGAGAGTTCAAAGCGCTTAATGATTGAGTGAGGAGTAAAAATTGCCATTATACTGTATTACATACATGCTATTGTTGTAGCACACAAAAACAGCGTAAACTTTCAGCGCAAATCAAAGACTTCATGAGTTCATGTGAGGTTTACTTATTTTTAATACTGCATAACCTAACTTTACTAGAACTGACGGAAAATGTCAAAAGTAAAAAAAATAAGGACAAAAGGGGATGAATTTACCTAATGGTTTATACATGATACATTATCTAATTTGTATACGTACAAGCTTCAGAACACAATCAATACACCTAAGGTAATACAATAAGACCAACAGTCTCAAATAGGTAATCTTTGGTAAATAATTCTCTACAATTGTTCATTCAATAATTTTACACCTGAATCAGGAATTTCTTTCCTCAGCTGTGTATTAACTAAGTTAAGCAGAAAGATGATACCTATATACAGTACAGTTTGATAAAACTATAAAAAGAAACAAAAAACGAACAAACAAACAAACAGACTTACACTGAGAGAAGAAAGTGAATAAACACGTAGAAAAGAGAGAAAATAAAAAGGAAAATTGATTCCAATTTATTGCATTTATGTTGGCTGCTTGCAAAAACAAACGTAAGATAATCACACTATCTTCTTTTGAGAGCTGATTTTAATAAACTTTGACTTTTGCTATTATGACCTTTTTTCGAGGCAGAACTGCAGGAAGACGATGAGATATGAGGATGGTTCTTGCGTTTAGGTTGTTCTGGAGATCCATTGCAGCAAGGACAAGGTTTCTTGACTAGGCCCCGAGAGGATAACCGCCGCGGAACCCTCGGTTTTTCACCTTCAATTATCTCAGGAGAGCTGGCACTGCTTGTCACATCCAAGTCTTCTTTAGCAATCTTGGATACTTTCGACTTGGCAGTCTTAAGAGACGAACTGGAGCGCCTTTTTCCGAGTCCGTTGGAAGATAATGTCAATTCCCCTTCCGACACAGCGTCTTCTGCATCTGAAGTTGCTATTTTGTCCACGTCAGAATCGACATCTTCGCCATGGTCAGATTTCTTTAGCAATGACCAGAATGAATCAGATTCTTGGTTATCGTGACTTGGTTTCAGTCGACTTCGCGATCGAAAATTGTTTTGGGAGCTACTACAGATAAAAGGGTTACTTGTGCTATCTAACATATTCAACTGCGGATCAGAGGAAAAGATGGCATCTGATGAGGAATGTGGCGTCGTTGGCGATGGGTAGTTGTGATCCGGAGAACTTTCAGGCAACTTTCCGTCATCGTCGATCAAACTGCCAAGACTTTTCTTGAAGTCAACAGAGTCCGAGTCAAGATCCAGAGCACCGTTAACTGAACTATCCAGAGGCAAAGGAGGCTCCGAATTGGAGCTTTGTTTATCTGACCTACAACTCATCGGAGAGCGAGATTTTGAGAGAGAGCGTTTCTTGGATTTAAAACAAGAGGCTCCTTCATTTGAGCTATGACTAGACTTGGGACCATCACGCTGGGAATGCAGCTTTGGTTGAGATCCGAAACTCGATTCTTGGTGCGAGGAACAACCACCCTGACTGCTTGAACTAGAGGACACCCCTGTTTTGAGGTGAGTCTTCTCATCCGGGGAACAGTACAGCTCAGATTGTCCCAAAATTGGACTGTCAGAGTCCGAGCACATTTTTAAGATACTACTCGGAGACGAGCAGAGTTTTAGTTTACTTTTCAAGTTGGACCTGGCGTAAGTCTTGAGATTACTTACGCCATCGCCTTGCGAAAAGTTTAACCCTGAGTCTTTGTTATTGTAATTCGACTCTGGATTCATTATCAATTGAATTTCAGCTTCTTGACTAGACGGGTCCAGATCTAACAAAAGTTCTGCCTCTGGAAAAAGGTCGCTTGCGCTTGGTTTGTCGACACCCAAGTCCTTGCACTCTTCGGACAAGCTTTTTAATTCTGCTTTCTTTTGCAGCCCATCACTCCTCTTGCCAGTCTGAAGTCTATCGGATCTACGATAATTACTCTGGAATAATGTACTATGCAAAGAGCCCCCTTTTCGTTTTGCATGAGTGAGAGTTAAAGTAGCATTGGTAGTATTGCACGGATCAATGTCTGAAACAGTCTGATTCATTGTTGGCGATTTTTCACCTTGAGAGGCATCTTCTTTGGAAAGATACTGCTGCCAGTGCACTGTATCATCACACGTACTAACCTGATTATCCTCCTCCTCCTTGATTTCTTTCTTGATTTCACTCGTTTCTAGGAGCAAGTTCTCCGTTGCTTGAGGTTTCACA